>NW_024737042.1:20859762-20917501 GCF_018991925.1 Homarus americanus
CAGTGTAATCCCAAAGGTTACACAAATATCAGTAATACCAATCGTTCACACAGTTGTTAAGCGGACGAAGGTTCCATAGAATGTAAAATCAAAACCTCTTGTTACTGATATCATCCGCTAATACATTGTTCTAACGTTGTCACCTAATAACACCACAGTAGAGAAGTAAAAAGCTCCACCTCACTCATTACACAGTTTGGATGTAAACTTGGTCAAATTAGTATCTACTCACCACACTTCCCACCCAGGCTGTAAATAATGTTCGTGAATATCTTCTGAGTCACTTTCTGTCCCCAAGAACAAACTTATGACACTTAACGTGTACAGGTTTCTCGTTTGTCTCTTTAAATTCTGTGGAAACCTCTTATTATTCTCGGGTGAGGCTGTAGTGGATTGGGACTCAATGCAACAGCTGGTCTTTTTGCTTCCAAGGTTAAGCGATTATTAAAAACATTTCCTATGTAATGCAGTTTCATTACGGTGGCTGGTTGGAGGCTTGGCAATAAAGTTTTTCGACAGTAGCTTTCTTAGAATTGAAAACCAATATATCTGGGAATGGGTCAAGGGTTACCCACGAGGGCAGGATGACGAACACCCGGGACGAGTCTGGCTCAAGAGGTCATGACTCCGCTTCTGGAGGTTCCTCAAAGCTCACTACACGTTTTAAATTCCTTAGTAATAGCCAACTAGTTGACTCTGATCATTGGTTTGCCCTTTTGAAATGCACCTTCTATTTGTCTGCTGTAAGTACTTCTAAGATAAAACACTTATGCTGCATGAAATAACGTTAGAACACACAACAAGTAATACATAATAAGTTGGATGGTAAGAGAGAGGAGGGCACTTAAGACAATAGTACTAAATTATTTTTTTTCCGATAGTGGAGGAGTGTTTATGGCCGGTAAATTTGGCAATCTATTCTGAAAGAAAAAAAGAGAATTCCCGATGATGAGCGAGTTGAGAAAAATACTACGAGTACTTAATGATATTCAGACACGGACTCTATCTCCTCATGTCTTTTATGGTTCCGCTACTTGATGTACACAAATTAAACATGCATCGCATCCAATAATGGAATATTTCCTTTCCCTCAGGTAAAAAAATCAAAATCAAAATCATGGAGAAATCATTAATAACGACAACTTGTATTTTTCTTGGGAAAAAAAAAAAAAAAAAATATATATATATATATATATATATATATATATATATATATATATATATATATATATATATATATATATATATATATATATATATATATATATATATATATATATATATATATATATATATATATATATATATCAGTTCCAAGAGTGGATGATTCATAATAATTTTTTTGCCTTCATTACCTGAAACAGTAATATTTGGTAAGACGTTAGACATATTAACCTTCCTGACGCTGGAGACTGTGGTTATGATTTTGACAGAGTTCACCCGGAGTAAACCATCACTAAGGAAACTATAAATTATCGTAGAGATAACCCGTTCAGACACATAAATCATCGCTGGTGCTTTTGTGGTCATTCCTTGTAATAGTCTTATAATGTGAACCAAAATTCATTCACCTTGACAGTGAAGCAGGTTCAGATTTTAGAATTTCCTGATATATCTTTTATGTAGTTGTAATACTAGTTTTTATTTCTTGTTTCACTCTTTTGTTCTTCTTGGTGTGTTCAATTGTAAAACCCCAAAGACGTTTTATTTTATTGTATTATATATCTCAACTGGCTAAGAGAAAAAAATATGATTCAATCGGCCCCGAAAACTTCAGAATTGTAGAACGAATCATCGGAATCCTAAGATATCGTAGCGTAAATGTTCGCTCTCTCCAAATGGACCTGAAATGTTATAATGACAAAAAAGTAATAATACTAACTAACGTATCAAGGTTCGTCGAATAAATGTCACCTCACCTACCATTGTCTACAAATGTTAGTTAGTGATAAAAGTCTCAGGTTCATATATCATAAGGAACAAAAAATAAGAGAAAAAGGTGAACTGACACAAATGATAGAGAAAAAACAAAGACGATGGCATACAGAGAATGATAACAAGACACTTAGAGAGAATGAAGGACGGAATTATAGTCAAGTCTCGGTTTCTACTGCGGCCAACTGTACAGAGCGTCACATACAGACTGTAAGCATGTACTCATTGTCACACTAGGCAGTGTAAGATTGTACACCATCGTCTCACATCGTTACACTTGGTACTGTAAGAATGTATACATCGTCAAACTAGTAACTGTAAGAGTGTACACATCGTCACACTAGGGACATGTAAGAGTTTATACATCGTCACACTAGGGGCTGTAAGAGTGTACACATCGTCACACTAAGGACTGTATGAGTGTACACATCGTCACACTAGGGACTGTAAGAGCTTATACATCGTCACACTAGGGGCTGTAAGAGTGTACACATCGTCACACTAAGGACTGTAAGAGTGTACACATCGTCACACTAGGGGCTGTAAGACACTACACGAACGTCATACTAGCGACTGTAAGAGTACATACATCGTCACACTAGGGACTGTAAGAGCTTATACATCGTCACACTAGGGGCTGTAAGAGTGTACACATCGTCACACTAAGGACTGTAAGAGTGTACACATCGTCACACTAGTGACTGTAAGAGTGCACTCCATCGTCACATTTGTGACTGTAAGAGTGTACACATCGTCACACTAGGGACTGAAAGGGCGTACACATCATCACACTAGGGACTGTATGACACTACACGAACGTCATACTAGCGACTGTAAGAGGGTACACATCGTCACACTTGTGACTGTAAGAGTGTACACATCGTCACACTAGGGACTGTAAGAGTGCACACAACGTCACACTAAGGACTATAAGAGTGTACACATCGTCACACTACGGACTGAAAGGGTGTACACATCGTCACACTAGGGACTGAAAAGGCGTACACATCGTCACACTAGGGACTGTAAGACACTACACGAACGTCATACTAGTGACTGTAAGAGTGCACTCCATCGTCACACTTGTGACTGTAAGAGTGTACACATCGTCACACTAGGGACTGTAAGGGTGCATACATCGTCACACTAGGGACTGTAAGAGTGCACTCCATCGTCACACTTGGGACTGTAAGACTGTACACGACTGTCACACTAGGGAACTGTAAGAGTATATATATCGTCACACTAGGGATTGTAAGAGTGTACAGATCGTCACACTAGCGACTCTAGGAGTGTACTCCATCGCCACTCTAGGGCTGTAAGAGTGTATACATCGTCACACTAGAGACTGTAATAATTTACCCCTTCATCACACTGGGAACTGTAAGTGTGTACACATCGTCACACTTGTGACTGTAAGAGTATGTTATAGCTGGTTAATTATAGGTTCTTTCTTAGTTACCCAGGCTGGTACATTTATATTATATTGGGCTTGAGTAGCGAAACCCAATTGTCTGTTTCTTCCTTTATTGAAGAACCATCGTTTATACAATTCCTGAGTGCATATCTACCGTAACTTTCACTATTTATGAGTGTGAAAAGAAAGGACGGCGGCTATGTAAATAGACCGTTTAGTCACGTCCCTTCGATGTGATATTATGAGTGGGACTTCTATGACTAGTGACCCATCGAGGGAGAACGGAATAGGCACGTCGCCCTCCCTCGAAGGAAGACGGAACCATCCACGATGGCTCTCAAATAACGTCTTCCTCTAGTCAAGGATATCAAATTACTGCCCACTTTAGGTGGCCAGGGAGCCGGCTACTTAATGCCTTAACTCAGCATAATATGACGCAGCTTCCCATAGACATACCTTATCACGTGCACTGAACATGTCACCTCATAGCTAGTGGAAAGTTACAGGGGATAAATCAGTTTATAAATCAAATGTAATTAACCCATTTATATAATTCTTCTGTTTATGAAACAGGGCCATTACAAGTATACACATCGTCACACTAGGGACTATAGGAGTGTATACATCGTCATACTTGTGACTGTAAGAGTGTACTCCATCATCACACTTGGGACTGTAAGAGTGTACACATCATCACACTTGTGACTGTAAAAGTGTACTCCATCATCACACTTAGGACTGTAAGAGTGTACACATCGTAATACTTGTGACTGTAAGAGTACATACATCGTCACACTAGGGACTGTAAGACTGTACACGAGCGTCACACTAGGGACTGTATGAGTGTACACAACGTCACATTAGGTACTGTAAGAGTGTACTCTATCATCACACTAGGGGCTGTAAGAGTGTACACAAGTGTCACACTAGGGACTGTAGGAGTGTACACATCTTCACACTAATAATAATAATAATAATAATAATAATAATAATAATAATAATAATAATAATAATAATAATAATAATAATAATAATAATTAACGGTTTATTGAAAAAATTCTGCAGCCCGAAGGCTGAAAATATACATTGGACATAAATGACTTATTACATTCATTGGTGGTTTAACAAAAGCCTTCATTAGAGAAAGGAAAAGGAACATACAGTGAACATACAGATTAATGTAGGTGTTGAACAGCAAACTCCTAGTGTAGTAACTCCCTCCCAGATGGTGTTAGGAGGAACTCACGTGGTAGTAGTTCCCTCAGATGGTGTTATGAGGGGCCTCACGTGGTGTAGTAATTCCCTCACATATGGTGTTATGAGGGACCTCACGTGGTGTAGTAATTACCTCACAGGTGGTGTTATGAGGGGCCTCACGTGGTGTAGTAACTCCCTCACAGATGGTGTTATGAGGGGCATCACGTGGTGTAGTAGTTCCCTCACAGATGGTGTTATGAGGGGCCTGACGTGGTGTAGTAATTCCCTCACAGATGGTGTGATGAGGGACTTGACGTGGTGTAGTAATTCCCTCACATATAGTGTTATGAGGGACATGTGGTGTAGTAATTCCCTCACAGATGGTGTTATATGAGTGAGGTTTGGTCCCAGGCCTTCCTATCGTAGACGGATTAACACATCGGTGGTTGTTGTTGGGTCTCTCGGGCCGTTATCACTGGGTACCTGGGACCTCTCTGTGTGAAGGTTAACTTGGGTACGACTGTTACTGTTGAGTTGTTCTCACTGACTTAAGCACTGTTCACCACTGTTCACCTCTGTTTAACACTGGTTCCGTTCCTTTCCTAAATGAAATTGTAACTTCTGGCGAGAACTTGTTGATATTCCGGTGGGGAGGAGGGTTCAGGGGAGGGGGTTGGTATGGGCCAACTTAACAGTTGACCTGGCTGCTCCGAGAGGAGCGCCAGGTACGTCTTGACCCTTCCGTGGTCAAGGATGTAGTGACTGTAGTGACTAGGGACTGTAAGAGTGTACTCATCGTCACACTAGGGATTGTAAGAGTGCACACAACGTCACACTAAGGACTGTAAGAGTGTTCTCTTTCGTCACACTAGGTAATCTAAATCTCAGTGCTGTGACGAAAAATACTTTTAGGAGCCTCACATTTAGTGTCAAAGATTTCCCTAAACCAGAATAATTCCTCGAAATATATAAGTTTCGGTTTATACTCTAAGATGAATCAACTGAACTTTATAATTTGGAAATAAATAAGTTAGGTAAGGTTATTATTATTATTATTATTATTATTATTATTATTATTATTATTATTATTATTATTATTATTATTTGTTGACTAAGTAACTAAATAATAAAAAAAAAATATTCAAGGTGTCACTTTTATGTGTGTGTGTGTAATAATAATAGTAATAATAATAATAATAGTAATAATAATAATAATAATAATAATAATAATAATAATAATAATAATAATAATAATAATAATAATAATAATAATAATAATAATAATAATAATAATAATAATAATAATAATATTTAACGGTTTATTGAAAAAGTTCTGCAGCCCGAAGGCTGGTTTAACAAAAAGCTTCATTGGAGAAAGGTAAAGGAACATACAGTAAACATACAGATTAATGTAGGTGTTGAACAGCAAACAAGTAGTGTAGTAACTCCCTCCCAGATGGTGTTAGGAGGGACCTGACGTGGTGTAGCAGTTCCCTCATAGATGGTGTTATGAAGGACCTGACGTGGTGTAGTAATTTCCTCACAGATGATGTTATGAGGGACCTCACTTGGTGTAGTAACTCCCTCACAGATGGTGTTGTGAGTGTGTGTGTGTGTGTGTGTGTGTGTGTATGTGAGGGGTGGGGGGGCACACATACACACCAAAACGGTACCGACATTTGTGAACCATTTTATGCACCAACACAGGCGTGACTAATTGATGTCAAACACCTCCATAATTTGCATGTACACAAAAAACACCTTTACAGTTTTATCGAGTCAGGCCATTAACAGTGTTACCAAGTTGATGGACAAAGCTAGTGTTTCTGAAGAAAAAATAATACAAAACAAGCTTTGTCATGTGGATATAACTACTGTTGCAAAGCAGGGAATTATAAAACCAGTGTTTCCAAGTACAGTATGTGGACATGTTCAATGTTACAGAGTGGACACAATCATTATTACTAGGCATGTAACGAGAAACAGTGTTACCAAGTACTTGATAGATCCGTTATTACCAAACACAATGAGAGTAATGCCAAACCCTTGTTGATAACATAAGAAAGTCTTTTTGAATTACATATTCGACTACCTTTTTAATTTTATGATAACTCAACACCTAGATTATTACCTAATAATAGGCGTATGGAGAAAGCACGGGTGTAGAGTATAGAGTAAAGCATGGGTGTAGAGGAAGGTATGGGTATAAAGTATGGCGTGGGTGTAGTAAGGTGTGGATTTAGAGGAAGGTGTGGGTGTACAGGAAGGCGTGGGGGTAGAGAACGGCGTGGGTGTAGAGGAATGCGTGGGTGTATTGGAAGTCGTGGGTGTAGATGAATGCGTGGGTGTAGAGGAATGCGTGGGTGTATTGGAAGTCGTGGGTGTAGATGAATGCGTGGGTGTAAAGGAAGGCGTGGGTGTAGAAGAAATCTTGGATGTAGAAGAAAGCGTGCGTGTAGAGGAAGGCGTGGGTGTAGAGTAAGCCGTAGGTGTAGAGTGAAGCGTTGGTGTACAAAAATCCTCTTCAAATTTTACTCATAATCATTGGGATATTATCTTTGTTTAGGTATTTTTTTCTGGGAATAGATTACCATTATGGCCACATCAGAGCGATACATACAAGAAAACTTTGACTGTGCCATGCTGTGTGTGGCGGAACCTGATAGGAAGTGTTCGCATTCATACGGGCTGGTGCTGGCTGGTTCCTGGCGAGGAAACTGATCAGCAAGTTGTCATCAATTGTAGGCAAAAACTAGGCATGTATTTGCTTTTATAAGTTTACAAATACACGTTAAACCTTGTATTAATGAATTTGGTTATGAAAAAGTCGACTCGATATTGAGGAGTCTTGTCAAAAGTAAAGAGAGAGAGAGAGAATCATATTTGGCAACCTTGCCCAGCGAGCCTACACATTTGTCACCAACAATGCAGTGATTTTTAGTCATCTGCAATACTTGGAAGTGTGAGGTGCTGCCTCTTGTTATAGAAAAGTCTTGGGTAATTACAAGAATTACTGACTTTTTAGCTTAGCGACTGTCATGGTTTTGGTATGAGTCGGTGGTAGTATGAGTGGATTATATTATATAAAGGTAATAATATGCCGTATTTCTTATTTCTTACCGTAGAGTTCGATACCTTCACACTGGTTACTTACAGGAGATTATGGCGTATCTACGTAGAAGTTCACTCCACCACTCAACATTCCATGATTTAGACTTGATAAATGATGATTTAATGAATTCATTTAATTTTCAACATCCATCTAAGTTATTGGTTATACTTTGTCATAACCAATCAGTCATTACCTTTAGTAATAATAAGATAGGATCACAGATACGGGCAGATAATTGCACTTACATTTATTTGTCAAGCTTCCATACAATGATTTACAATTTGCATGGATATATGATTTACTCACGTTCACGCTGTAATAAAATTAATCTTCTAAAACAGGGAATTTCCAACTTGGGGACACATGTGATTACTCTACTGTGGTATGACTTAACAGAGCCTTAATTCTTCAAGTGATACATTTACTGCCAGCCTGGATTGCTTTTGTTGCAACCAGGCTTCATCACAAGAACTTCTTCCCACGGCCATAACAACAAAAAGGTACTCTTGGGTTACCACACATAGTCTCGCGTCACTGACAGTCACTGTGGACGGTTGTCCCGGCAAGGAGAACTGGTAAGCGTGACTTGAATTAACCATTAGATGCAATAGACCAGCCTGGATTGCTTTTGTCGCAACCAGGCTTCCACACGTGATATTTCCACGGGGATAACAAACCTAGGTTAACACACTTAGTCTCGTGTCGATTACGGTCACTGTAGATGGGTGTCGTGCAGGAGAACTCTGTAAGCGTGAATTAATTAACCATTTACTGTAGGTTTGATAGGCCAGCCTGGATTGCTCTTGTCGCAACCAGGCATCCACACGTGATATTTCCACGGGGATAACAACCTAGGTTAACACACTTAGTCTCGTGTCGACGACGGTTCACAGGACGGAGTGGCGTGGAGAACTCTGTGTGGTGTGGTGTCCCGCCCCCTTTCAGGAGGGAGAGGATGGAGACGACGTCTTAACTAACCCATGGCTCAGGGGATACTGCTCAAAATGAGGTTTTTGGGTGTGAAGCGATGAACAGTACAACACTGTTTCACTGCCCACCCCCCTAAAGGCTGGCTAACATACACTAATTGAAAAATACATGTCCCAGTTATGCCTCGCCGGGCGTCTTATCTCTGGTAAAACAAACTTTGGAGTTGGTTGAGTGGGTAAGCCTAACGCAACCCGTGACAGCGACAGTTCTCGCCGCTGTTACGTTAGTAATTTTCATATTCATGTAGAAAAAGTCATGGAAAAAAGTAATTCTCGTATTGACGTACGACTTAATCTTTTCCAAATATAGGTTAGTGGCCATCAACTGAACCAAAAATGAGTTCTGGACCAAGTACTAAAAATACCTAAATTTACCATTTTCACAATGAATCGGAGAAAGACTTTTTTTTTTACCATGAATAATTTGAAGTGTCTCTGCTTGATCTGCCATGCGTCTCCAGCTCTAGCTAAGAAAGAAAATCTTGAAAGGCATTTCAAAAGTTTTCACAAGAAGTATGATAATGATTTCCCACCCAAAAGTGAGCTATGAAAGAGGAAAGTTCATGAACTGAAATCACAGCTTACTGCACAACAAACTCTTTTTACAGAAGCGAGCTCAAAATCAAGGGTAGCAACCATTGCATCATTCAGGGTGAGTCGAGTACCGGTACTTACAAAGCATAAAAAAACATATCAAGATGGAGAAATATTCAGAGGCCTTTTTAGAAACAGCATATTCGTTGTTTGAAAATTTCAAAAATTAGTCTGAAATACTGTCTTCTATTAAGGATGTTCAGTTATCAGGAAACTCTGTCATGAGGCGCTGTGAATTCATGGTTGAGGATTTGGGTGAACAACTGAATAAAGACATACATGAGTGCGTGTTCTTTTCATTACAATTTGATGAGTCTACTGATGTGGTCGATACATCACAATTATGTATTTTCATTAGACTGGTGTTTAAAGATCGTCAGCTCCTGGGATCACTGCCGTGACCCTGCCTAATGACCATGTCTTGTGAGGAAGATTTTTCAGTGATGAGGATAAGGTCGCCTTCCTCGAGATTTTGAGTTGGTTCTATGTACCTCTGTCTTTTACGGAGTAGTGGAAGGTACTCCCTCACCCAGCGTTTCCAGAAGCGGTCTGCTAGGAACTGCACGTGCCGCCACCGTCGTTGATATGAGTCCTTCAGAAGACATCCTCCCAGCTACAGGTCAGCACGTGGGCCACCGTGGAGAACGTGGGTTGGTGTAAGCGCTTCTAGGTCGCTCACGTCGCTCGAGGCAGGTGTGATGGGTCGACAATTTATGATCGCTTCTACTTCACAAAATAGCATCTGCAGTCGATATTCATCCAAGACTTGTGTCCCCAGAACTGTTCTGAGAACCTTCTGCCTGTTAAAATTTGCCATTCCCAAACTCCAAACATCGTACTGCTTCCCTTTCTTCCCCCTTTGTGAAATACGCCTCCAGCATTTCAGTCACAGTTTGTCGCACTTCTGCCATCATGTTGGACCCGGGATTTTGGTCAGGTGCTGAGCATTCAGGCTCAGGGAGAGGGTGGCCCCCTTCAGCTTCTGTTGCCATAAAGTCGTGGTCGTTCAGCTCTGGAGGGACAACTTCTACCTCTGGGTCTCGGTCACCTTCGTCCATGTTCACCCTTTCCTTTTGTTGCTCTGGATCCATTTCCACGACCTCTTGTCCTTTTATTGATATTAATTTACAGCTCCGGTTAGGTCTAAAAGTTTGTTCGATGAACCACTGCTCACCGCCTGTATTTGGTGGTGCAGCTCGCTGCTTGTATTCATGATTAACGATAATAGGTAACTGCTGGTTGCTTGTGGTGTTACAAGTGGCACTTCACTACTGGTTGCTTACGGTGTTACAAGTGGCATTTCACTGCCGGTTTTTACGGTGCTTACAATTGGCGTTTCACTGCCGATTGCTTACGGTGTTACAAGTGGCATTTCACTGCCGATTGCTTGCGGTGTTACAAGTAAATTTAATCACGCTTACTGTGTACTTCGTTGAGTTGGTTATTTGTTACCTTAAAACCGGTGGTAATGAATCAATCTTCCTTTCCTTCGTAACCTCAGTAGTTGGCGGCATCTCTACCTGTACTAAAAGGAACACTCTCAACCTGTGGTCCACACTCATATGGCAGTGTCCCGACCAGTGCTGCTGTAATGTATGTTTTCCAATTTAAGGGTACAAGTATGCAATACCAAAGGAGGACATAAAATTCAGATATCATTTGATGATTTCCATATTTTACGTAAGGTTTAGTAACATAATAATTCGTTGCTGATGCAGTAGAAAAGACGATGAGATTGACAGGTCAACGGATATGGTCATTCTGTCACCATCGTGTAGTGAAAGCAGAAGGATTGTACACTGAATTAGTACTGCTGAGGTTTTCGTCGGGCAACCACTAAGTAAGGCTCCTTATATCATCGGCGAGTATCGTCTCACATTTGGTCTAATTGCATTTGTTATGATGAATTAGTTTATTTACTACCTTTGGATAAGTGTTCCATGAACCAGTTTGTGCCTTTTCATACATAGAAAACGGAAACTGCTATCGTTCAAGATAATCTACTTAATATTTCTTAATACACACCTGTATTTACGACCTTGGATCACGGTTATGTCAAACTGTAACAAATTAACTCCGACTAAATTGTCTGTGTATTTAATCTCATAGTACAATCTTCTTTCAGGATCACTGTTCACTAGCATCTTTGGTGTTGCTTATGAATTAAGAGGCTCTGATTCATGTAGTCATCAGTCTGTCTTGGTAATTGGTGTATTTACTGTCGTTATTACACACTCGATAAACATAACTAATATCTTTTATGTGCATTACATATATGTGCAAGTAAACTTATGTTCAACTAGCGGTTCTCTGCAATGCCGCTATATTTGGTGAAATCCTATGCATACCACATGGGTGCACGGAGATTATTTAATGCTTATGAGTCAACGTCTAACATATTTTCAACAACTGACATCTCCAGGTTATGCCTCCTCGTCCCCATTTCCAAGAAAATTGGCTATCGAAAGACGTTTTATCTCTTGACTAGCTTGAGTATCAGGAACTCCGACGAAGGCGTATCGTCAGGTTTGCCATAAATACTTAAGTGCCGAGACATCATCCGTGAAACGCCACCGCACCTCAAGACAGCATGCGGGTAACGAAGAACTCCTCAAAGCTAGCACCTCTGCTCCGGGTGGCATGTTTGCTCATTGTGATCAGCCTGGCGGCGGTGCCTTTGATCAACCTGACACGTCTTCACCCTGCCGGGCAATACTGAGCGCCGTGGCGAAGGTAACTGTCCTATTTTCAGCGTTTTTTGGCAGAACATGATGGCATTTAGGTGACTTAGTATTTGTTTTGTTACGAACCACACCATCAATTGTCATGATCTACCTACCCAGCACTACGAACCACGCCATCTATTGTCCTGATCTACCTACCCAGCACCACGAGCAACGCCATCTAGGGACGAAACCTGAGTATGACTAGTCTTAGTTAACACTCCGGGGTTTCCCTTCTCCATATCCTGGATGTTGCGTTACCTCCTCCAAGTCTTCCTCATCAGATCCAGAACGAGGAGAGTTCAGTTCACTCTGGGAAGTGACCACACTAGGATTACCTATCCTGGAAACCTACGGCACAGTGACTACCTACCATCTTCTTCAATACTCAGCCTTACTCGTCAGACATCTCAGCTCCGTATTTAAGTATTTGTTATCCTATATTGCCTCCCCACCTCCACTTGCTTCAAATTGTTGTATGTTGTATAAATATGTATATACTGTTAAGCCAATGTTGCGTATGTTTAGGTTAAGTATGGTTAAGGGTAAATTATAGAAAGCTGAATATTTTGTTAAGGAATTTATGGTACTTTATTATACACAACAAAAACTCGCATCCTTTGTCTACCCTTTTATAGTCCGATTGTCTTTGTTTTTATATTGTTGTTGCCTGTTGGGATCTGGGTAGACTTTTAACTATATTCTAAATCCCCAACTCGTAACAAATGGCGACCGTGACAGGACACGACCTTAAGTGCCATATTTCTTCCCCCCTTGTTACTCCTTGTTAATTATTCCTCCCAGTCACTTCTGTTCACAATTGCTTTACGGTGGTTTAAAGTTCCTTCATATGAGTGTGCATATATTGGTATTATCTTACAGTAAGAGTGACAGACGTACGATATTAGGTTCCAAGTGTCATAAGGCTTACCTGTTATTACACGTGGCAGTCGTGTAGTAAGTCTTATCGAGTGTAGGGAAGAATCCGGATCTGTTTAATGCCGTACCCTCGCTCCAGAGTAGGCTGTTCCATAGTCACTAGTTTAGGGTGAAGTGATATCTTGGGACGCCCGCTCTACCAGGACCCCATAATTATAAAGCCTCAATTATTGTTCTTCTCATTATTTCATTCGGGGTCAATAATTCAAGTATCTAAGGGTTGTTAACCGGATCTTTATATTAATGCCGTAATACGCCCTTCCTGTTTACTCAAGGGTTGTTTATCCGGATCTATATATTAATGCCGTAATATGCCCTTCCTGTTTCAAGTATCTAAGGGTTGTTAATCCGGATCTTAATATTAATGCCGTAATACGCCCATCCTGTTTCAAGTATCTCAGGGTTGTTAATCCGGATCTTTATATTAATGCCGTAATACGCCCTTCCTCTTTCAAGTCTCATATCCTTATCTAAGGATCTTCTCAGAAGAACAATATTCATAAGTGTAATTTCCCTAGGTATAACTTGGGTAGTTTCCTGGACTTTCTGGTTATCGTCTGCCGTGATATTTTCTAGGGTTATCCACTTATCTTATCTGTTTGACCATTAATTAATTTATCTAGGTTTTCTTAACAATGGCCACCTCAGGATTTGTTAAACTTGGTAGTCCTGGAGGAGAGGAAAAGCAAGATACCATTTCACATCTTGAAGCATGTGGAGGAGCGTGGAGAGGTTAATTTAGGGCGTGCGGCTGAGCTAGCTGATGCGTACGCCTTGCTGGTGGAGTCACTGTGCCGTAGGGAACGTGGTACTTTCCGGTATGTTAGGTCCTCCTCTGATGATAACCTTGGGGACGTGAGTGGTAGGTCGAAAGGTCCCACACCTACCACCCCTGACACAACCAAGTTTTATTGTTCTTACTGTAAAAACCCAGGCCATACGATCCAGTCTTGTAAACACCCAAAGTGTCGAACTTCTAAAAGTAGTTCCCTGGATCCCAAATCCAAACCAATAGCAACCACCAATGTGGAAAGGCCCCATCAGGATCTCTTCTCTTCATTCACCTATGAGGGAAAAATTTCAATCATAGAGGGGTCTCGTTCTTTCTCTATTCGTATACTACGTGATACGGGCGCAGCACAATCTATCCTCCTGTTTAACGTCATTCCTGATATATCTACCGCCTTTACTAATGAGGGTGTTCTAATATCAGATCTCTCATCCCATTCTTCCTATCCCTTAGCTAAAGTGCACCTCCATCTCCCTTGATTACTGGGGAAGTGCAAATAGCCATTAGGAAAGATCCAATGCCTGTGGGCGGCATTAATTTATTATTGGGTAATGACTTGGTAGGAAATCTAGTGGTTCCCAACATAAAGACAGTCGACTCTCCTTTACCTGTCAACTCCACCACTCACCTTTTCCCATCTTGTGCTGTCACCCGGTCACAGAGTGTGCGAAATGGGCCCTCTTCATCTAAAACCACCTCCAATATCTTCCTACCCACAGAAGATCTGTACAATAAGACCATTAGTAAGGATGAGCGCATTAAAGCCCAACAATCTGATCCATCTTTGAATATGAAAGACCTCAGTGTGGACCATTGTACATCTTCGGCTTACCTCCCACAATCCCAAGGTTGCTTGGAACGGTTCCATCAAAACTTTCAAATCAATGCTAATAAACTATCTCCCCTCAACTATATAGTCCATACTACTGATCTCAGAAAAGATTCACAACTTGTTCACATTAATCTCATGAAACTTTACCATTCCAGGCAGTCAGAGGAAGACATCCCAGAGGCTATAAGCCTACCTGTAGTGCATACGGTTTTGTCAGGGCAGGAGCCGGAGACAGATGACATGGATCTATTGGAGAATTTAGACTTCCCTCTACCTAAAGAAAACCCTGCTAATAGTCACATACTCAACAACTTGGATGAGTATTTTTCTGTTCTGAATCCATCTCAAGCAAAAGATCTCACTAAGTTATTATCAACATTTCCTAAAGTCACGTCAGACCTCCCAGGGTTTTGCAATATACTTAAACATGATATTAAGCTAATCTCAGATGATGTACAACCCATTAGGCAATCAGCATATCGACTAAATCCACAAAAAAGAGAGATTATGAAAAAGGAGGTAGATTTTTTGTAAAAACATAACTTAGCTGAGCCTAGTACCTCCCCCTGGGCTTCACCTTGCCTTCTCATTCCAAAACCCGATAGCACTTTTCGTTTCTGTACCGGTTATCGTAAAGTGAACCAGGTCACTGTCTCAGACTCCTACCCTTTACCTTTGATTGAAGATATAATAGACAGCATAGGCTGTGCAAAATTTATATCTACCGTGGACCTGTTGAAAGGATATTATCAAGTGGGACTCACGGATAGGGCAAAAATAATCTCAGCATTTATAACTCCATTTGGTCTTTTTCAATATTTGGTTATGGCGTTTGGCTTTTCTAATGCTCCGGCCACATTCCAGAGGGCAATCAATTACCTGATTCAGGACCTAGATGGGACGTTCGCCTACCTGGATGACCTGGTGGTGGTGTCGGACGGCTGGGACGAACATCTGGTGCGTTTGGAGATACTGTTCGCACGACTGCAAGAGACTGGATTCACCATAAACCTGGCTAAATCTGCTTTTGGCCGGGCCTCAGTGACTTACCTGGGACATATCGTTGGGCATGGTATAGTGAGACCCAAGGACGCAAACGTTAAAGCCATCTTGTCCTTCCCCACTCCAAGGACGAGGAAGGAACTCATGCGCTTCCTGGGGATGTGAGGCTACTAACGTCGGTTCTGCAGTAACTTCTCCAGCGTGGCCGGACCCCTCACAGACCTTACCAGTTCTGCGGTCCCTTACATCTGGAACCAGAGGTGCGACAAGTCTTTCTACCGCCTCAAAGCCTTCCTTGCCTCCAAGCCTGTAGTCCACCCCCCTGACTACACCTTGCCCTTCCATCTGCAAATCGACTCTAGCGGTGTCTGAGTGGGGGCTGTGCTCCTACAACCCGACCCAACCACTGATGTCCTTCACCCTGTGGCATACTACTCCGCCAAGTTGAAAAAACATCAGACCAACTACTCGACCATAGAGAAGGAGGCCCTGGCTCTGGTTTTGGCAATAAAGAAGTTTGAATGTTACCTCCAGTCTTGCCCACAAACAACCCTAGTCTTCACCGACCATAACCCACTCACGTTCATCCAAACCAACAAGACTTCCAACCAGCGAATCCTCCGCTGGGCTCTCCTCACCCAGCCCTATAATCTACAAGTCCGGCACATAAAGGGGGTGGACAACCTGATTGCGGAATCCTTATCCCGAGCTCCAGTGGAAATGCAGCAGCTACTCTCCAGACGCCCCAGGTGATCACCTCCTTCGCGCCCGCACTATGGAGGTCATTGGAGGGGGGGGTGTGTTACGAACCACGCCATCAATTGTCATGATCTACCTATCCAGCACCACGAGCAACGCCATCTAGGGACGAAACCCGAGTATGACTAGTCTTAGTTACCACTCCGGGGTTTCCCTTCTCCATATCCTGGTTGTTGCGTCACCTCCTCCAAGTCTTCCTCATCAGATCCAGATCGAGGAAAGTTCAGTTCACTCTGGGAAGTGACCACAGGATCACCTATCCTGGAAACCTAAGGCACAGTGACTACCTACCGTCTTCTACAATACTCAACCTTACTCGTCAGCCATCTCAGCTCCGCACTTAAGTATTTGTTATCCTATATTGCCTCGCCACCTCCACCTTGCTTCAAATTATTGTATGTTGTATAAATATGTATATGCTGTTTATGTTTAGGTTAAGTATGGTTAAGGTAAATTATAGAAAGCTGAATATTTTGTTAAGGAATTTATGGTACTATATTATACACAACAAAAACTCGCATCCTTTGTCTACCCTTTTATAGTCAGATTGTCTTTGTTTTTTTATTGTTGCTGCTTGTTGGGATCTGGGTAGACTTTTAACTATATTCTAAATCCCCAACTCGTAACAGTTTCCTCTTGTATTTTAGCCCAAATGTAATGGCACTCCTCAATAAGTGGTCATGATTAATGTGTTCCAAGTAAGGGTGGCAGAAACCTTATTCGTTTAGCAACATATGATCTCACAATCTTCAGTTGCAAGTACAGCCTAAAAAATTTAATATTCCTTTAGCGTATGTGACCACCTTGTCGACCTCAATAAGCGAATGTTCCCAATTCCAAGACAGCTGCTCAAATGGCAACGAAACGGACCAGGTGCAAGGTCGTCGTGCAACCCTTAGGGAAATGTGCAA
The DNA here is from genome assembly GCF_018991925.1 of Homarus americanus. Lineage (NCBI taxonomy): Eukaryota > Metazoa > Arthropoda > Malacostraca > Decapoda > Nephropidae > Homarus > Homarus americanus. The sequence goes on from NW_024737042.1 coordinate 20,876,963, forward strand.
CTCAAAACTTGGTTACTACAAATAAATTTTGTGTAATTATTGACGAAAGTACCGACTGTTCAGTAAGTAAATCACGTGCAATGATAGTAAAGTATTTTGATCCGAAGAGATATTGACAAAATCGCGATGCTGGATTTGATTAACATATTTGAAGATAATCAGGGTTCACTGGTGAAAATATAACATGCTGTTACAGTGCCTCACTACGCATGATATACCATTGAACAACTTCATTGGGTCTGCTGCAGATGGGGCATCAAACATTATGGGCGAATATAACTGTAACTAGCAGAATGAAAGTTCAAATGCTTGGCATTACCATATTTAAACGCATTGCACATAGTATGCATCTCTGTGCTAGCGAAGCAACAAATTCCTTGTGTAAGGGCGGAAATGATCCTCCGGCTGGTTACCGCTGCTAACTCGCTCGTTTGCTGGTGCAGACGACACTTGGGGTGGTTGGACAGAGGTGAGAACGGCAGCGACTATCTGCGCCACCGGCAGATTCAACCCAGCCGTCATACCGTCATTATCTAGCTACCCTGCTGTCCGTCAAATTCTGGCTGTGATCTCATCATAGGTCCTGGACTCGTGGGCTGTGTTCCCAGACCTTCACCTATCAACTGCCAACTCTCTGGTCATCTACCACTACCGCATACCACGACCGTCAGTCCATCACATTCCGTCTGTGCCCCAGTGTTCTCCTGCCTTTTCAAGACGTCGCTGAGTGTGGAGTGAATGGACGCTTCCCTACCCTGAGTGTGCATCACCGTGTTCCAGAACCTTCCCCAGGGCCACTGCCGTAGGAAATATTTGTTCATAGTTTGATTCTATAATTGTTTGATTCCATTAATTGCTGACTCCCCTTTATTGTTTGATTCTATCAATTGTTGACTCCATTTAATTGTTTGATTCCATTAATTGCTGACTCCCATTATTTGTTTGATTCCTTTAATTGTTTGCTTCCTTTAATTGTTTGACTCCATTAACTGTTGACTGCCTTATTTGTTTGACTCCCGTAATTATTTGATGTTTGTTGAGTGGTGTCAGAGTTTTGTGTTATATTTTTATAGTAAAGAGATGCCAACCTCAAACGGTTGTTTGTTATTCCTCGGAAAACCATGGTCCTTGACTTTCCTTTATTAAGATCCTGATTAGCCTGGTAAGGGATTTCTATCCCTAAGTCCCAGGCCTTTACACCTTGCCACGTACTCGTGAAGATGTGTTGATAAATGTGTTCATTTACCTTTCCTATTGTGCCAAAAGTATATGCGAGCTTAGAAATTCCAGGGTTTTCATCAACTCAAAACCACATGCTTGTACCACGAGGAGATTGTCACTCAATGAATCTGTTGCAAGAATACCCCAACAGTGGCAACCCTCTCAAACTGTATTTCCATAGCAGGGTAATCGAGGAGAGACTTATGTTCTGACCTCACTAGAGGAAAGGTCACACCGGCTTAGCTCCCGGGGATAATTGTCAGTAATGGCTAGTGCTACTTGTGAACAGGGCTGTACCCTTTTGTGGGCCGAGTTAAAGAGGGCCAAAGAAAAAATCTTGAAATTAAATGAAGAGATGGCGAGACAAGAAGAAACGGTGTCTGACGAAAACTTAGGCGAATGGAAGGTTGTGAGGAGAGGGACGACCAAACTGGTGGTGAAAAAACGCACACAGGTGGTGAAAAAACCCACCAGGGATACGTCAACAACAGCTAAGTGTACCAACTCTTTCAGTCCTTTGATAGATGAATTGGAAGTTAGTATAGTCAGGGACAGGACTGACAAGGAAGGTACGAAAACTTTAATTGTTGGCGACTCACAGGTAAGGTACTTGGACAAAGCTATTTGTGGTAAAAATAAAAATAGAATGAGGGTGTGTTTGCCAGGAGCTGGGGTGGGGGATGTAGTTGACAGGATGGACAATATCTTATCTGGTAATGGGAACAAACCCATTATCTGCCCCAGTGCAGGAGGCAATAATATTGGCTGGTGTAGGAGTGAGGAGCTTCTTGATAAGTTCAAGGCTGCTATAGAACGTATTAGGACTAAGGGAGGGAACCCTATCATATGTGGTGTCCTTCCTAGAAGAAGAGTTGGCAATGAATGGTTTTCAAGGGCAGTTGGTGTCAACGGCCGTCTTGACAGATATTGCAAGTCAACATCAGTCCCATTCATTGACAACTGGGACAACTTCTAAGGCAGAAGGGACCTTTATGCTAGGGATGGGGTGAATCTGTCTAGGGATGGGGTGGTAACCCTGGCTAGGTCTCTCGAGAGGGCAGTTCAAAAGATATCGAAGTGTTTAAACTGCTAGGGGAATATATGAGCATGGGGGTGGAGGAGACTGCAGTGGGAGTGGGTAAACAAAGTGAAAGGTTACAGGGAAATAGTGTTAGGAATGATGACAAAACTAAATTAAGCAGGGAGTTAAAACCTAAAAGCGACAAAGAGAGGACTCAAAACACGACTAACTTACAAGTCTACTACGCAAAAAGTAGAAGTATGAGAAACAAAATGGATGATATTAGGGCCGAAAAAATCGATATAATAGCATTCACTGAAACATGGATCAACCTAGACTCACGTGAGTTACCTGTCGAATACCAAATTGCAGGTTACAAATTATTTCATACCGATAGGCAGATTAGGAAAGGAGGTGGAGTAGCAATCTATGTCAGGGATAATCTGAAGTGTGAAATAAATAAGGAAATAAAAACTGAGCGGAATACAGAAACAATTTGGATAGAATTAATCGACGGTAGGGAAAAATTATTCACAGGAGTAATATATAGACCTCCCAATTTTGATAGAGTTAATAAGCGACTTATTTGGGATGAAATGCACAAGGCTTCCATACACAGCAAAGTTTGTATAGTAGGCGACTTTAACTTTAGCCAAATAGATTGTATTGACCTTACGGGTAACTCAGAATCAGGATTTTTTTGAAACGATCCAGGACTGTTTCCTAAGTCAACATATAACCGAACCCACCCAGGGAAATAATATACTCGATTTAGTTCTGTCGAACAGAGAAAACCTCATTAGTAATGTCGAGGTAGGGAACGAACTTGCAAACAGAAATCACAAAGAAATTTGATTATAGTTAGATTTTCAGGGCAGCCGTAAGGAAAACTTCATAAAGTCCCAGATTTCAGAAGGGCAAACTTTGATAGTTTGAACAGGTAGTTGAGAGAGGGGGTATCATGCTTGGAGGTGAACGACATGACCTCACATGATGTGACCTACAATGTACCCACAGCGGGCGAGCTCACCCTACCCGGAGACCTGGTTGTTGAGACTGACCTGATAACGAGATCTGAGGTTGCCGAGTTCCACGACAATTTAAAAATGAGTTACTTAATGCACAAAGGCAGAATATACCATACAAAAAACTCAGATCAAACAACAATGACCCTAAATGGATAAATAATTATTTAAAGAACATTATTGGTCAACGGAAGGCTATAGGTAGGAGGATAAATCGCGGCTAAGATAACCTCAGAGATTATTAAAGGTATTGGTCGGTAGGGTTAAGACCGAGATAAAAAAAGCAAAGAGGAATAATGAGCTGAGGATAGCAAGGGAGGCGAAGTCAAACCTCAAGGGATTCTATCATATGTATCAAACTGAAACACGAGAAAAGATTGGACCAATACAGTCAGATACCTGTGAGCTAACTGATAACTACCGAGAAATGAGCAATAATCTGAATAAATATTTTTCAACAGTTTTCACCACAGAGATAGTGAATAAAACAAATTAAGCTAGATAGAATTTACTAGTAACGATGTTAGTAAGCAAATAGACAAACTAAAGCCTAATAAGTCACCTGGTCCAGATGAGATATTTGCCAGGGTATTAAAGGAATGCAAGGAAAAGCTCAGTATGCCCTTAGCAAAGTTATTTAACATGTCCTTAAAAGCAGCTGTAGTACCAGAATCCTGGAAGATAGCTAAGGTAATACCGATTTTCAAAAAGGGAGATAGATCGTTATCCTCTAACTACCGTCCAGTCAGTCTAACATCAATTGTAAGCAAATTACTGGAACCAATCATTTGAAACTCTATTCGAAATCACCTGGAGAAGCACAAGTTGATCAATGATTCTCAGCATGGCTTCACAAGCGGGCGTTCATGTCTAACTAATCTATTAACATTCTTTTCATCAGTTTTCGAATCAGTGGACGAGGGGCACAATTATGATGTGGTATATCTCGGCTTTAGCAAAGCCTTCGACAGAGTCCCCCACGAAAGTCTAATAAGAGAAGTAGAGGCTCATGGCATTAAAGGTGATATTCTAAAATGGATTAGAGCGTGGTTACAGAGCAGGAAATAGCGAGTGAGCATTAACGGCACTAAATACCATTGGAGCAACGTCATTAGTGGAGTTCCCCAAGGCTCAGTTCTTGGACCATTATTATTTATTATATACATAAACGACATAGATATCGGCATAGACAGCAACATAAGTAAATTTGTTGATGACACTAAAATAGGAGGTGTAATTAAATCTGACTAGGACTCCGCAAAACTACAAGAAGATTTAAAAAAAAATTTCGAATGGTCTGAAAAATGGCAGATGAAATTCAATTTGGACAAATGTAATGTACTTAGTCAATGAAATGTAAACAGGGAAATCAGATACCAGATGAACAACGATGTTATTGAGAAGTCCGACTGCGAGAGAGATTTAGGAGTAATGATAAGTAGGAATATTAAGCCAAGTAAACAATGTGTTTTTGCTGGAAACAAGGCTAATTAAGTACTTGGATTCACACAAACAAGTGTTAGTTACAAGACTAGCGAGGTCATCTTAAGACCTTGCCCTTGAGAGACCTCACTTGGATTACGATTCTGGTCACCGTATTACAGAATGGATATAGAATCCTTGGAAAGAATTCAGAGGAGAATGACAAGACTAATCCCGGGCATTAGGAACCTTGAGTACAGAGACAGGTAAAAGCATCTTAATTTGCACTCCCTCGAGAGATGTAGAGCGAGGGGCGACATGAGAGAGGTGTATAAATGGAAGTCAGGGCTAAGCAAAGGGGACATTACAAAGGTACTCAAACTATCCAACCAGGAGCGAACTCGTAACAATGGTTTTAAATTAGACAAATTTAGATTTAGGCGCGAAATAGGTAAACATTGGTTTGGAAATAGAGTAGTGGATGAGTGGAACAAGTTACCAAATATCATCATTAACTCGAGTACGCTGGATAGCGTATATGAGCAATAGGGGTTGGGTGTAAATGGGGCTGCCCAGTATGGGCCAATAGGCCCGCTGCAGTTTCCTCCATTCTTATGTTCTTATGTTCTTACTTGATTTTTTAATTACATATTGCAGCAACTCAACACAATAAATTTGATTTTCCAGAGTGAAACTCCAACTTTACATTTAATCCGTAAAGCATGTCAACTGCATCGGTTATTGCTAAGCTCTCTTTGCCATTTACATATTGTGTCAAACTGATCCTACCGATGATTCCCTATGTGTACCAGTCAATCAGATATATTCGGGATCGCAATTACATGCCACCTTCCAAAGGCTAGAGCATTATATGATGTGCTGCAGAGATTTCTAGTAATAGTGTGCAGGGAAATAAAGAAAAGATTCGAACTAAATAGTAAGTTGCGGAGACTGGCGGCATATTTACACCCCAAAAGAGTCAGTAATTTTATAAACATGTTATGAGCGTTTTAAATGAAGAGAGATATGCAAAATATGTATGTTTTGCACATTTGCAATGGAAGTGTTGTCACTTCTGACGTCCAATGTTGATGCAGAGCATCCTTTTCTCAGGTGAATTTAATTAAGAAAACGGAGAAATAGCCTTCGTATACAAACTGTAAATACTCAATGTCGTGATTTAATATTATTGTGGATATAACGTATTGTTACCACGTGTTGGCATTCAATCGGCTGTGGTGTTCCCATTATGTGATGGTGCTACTGTTGTTACCAGTCCTTTTCTTTTGATAAGCTTGAAGTCTTATGTTAAACGGTGATATTATATTTCCAAAGAGTTGTTGTTGGGTAGTAGGTAGTAGGCAGCTATACTCTGGAACGGGATGGTAATATCGACAATATGTCCCTAGATTTTGCAAAGGCTTTCGACAGTGTATCCCACGAAAGGCTAAATCAAACTGGAAGGGTACAGGATTCTGGGAAATGTCCTAGCGTGGATAGAAGCCGTTCTACAAGACAGCAAGCAGTGTGCGGTGATTAATGGTACGAATTCATCATCTGTACCCGTCACAAACGGGGTACCACAGGGCAGTGTATTGGGCCCGCTGTTGTTTGTTTGTTTCATAAATGACATGCCTGACATTGTACACTCCTCCATACAAATGTTTGCCGATGACGCAAAGCTATTTCGGGAAATCAAGAACCAAGCGGACTGTGAAGAGCTGCAGAAGGATCTCTGTGAGCTCCAAGAATGGTCGAAGAAATGGCTACTGAGATTCAATGTCACGAAGTGCAAGAGGATGCACCTGGGGTGTACCAATGGTAAGGAGGCGTAACATAATTTTTATGTCCCAACTGGTTGAAGAAACTGCTCTATTTGAGACTGAATTTGAGAAGGACCTTGGTGTGTATGTTGACAATAAACTGAAGTTCTCGGGCCATTGCGAGACGAAGGTAAATCAGGCAAATATATTATTAGGTCTTATAAGAAGGTCGTTCAGATATCTAAATGGTCCGTCCCTCGTAACGATCAAAAAAGTTAAGTGCTTCCCCATCTGGAGTACCCCGTCCGGTCCCCGAGATATGCTAGAAACTGTCAGTTGGGTGAAAATGTTCAAAGGAGGGCCCTTTTCAGTTATGTATTTCTTCAAGGTTCCTTATTATTATTGTTATTATTATAAATATTATTATTATTATTAGTGCTGCTATTATTATTATTTTTTATCCGTGTTCTTCTGGCTAAATAAACTTCCAATATCAATATAATGTCAATAAGAATTTTACAAATTCTCGGAGCCGAATTTCAATAGAAGTAAATATTTCTTGACTACAAATAATCTGAGGTAAGATATTTTAATTTTAGCATATTTCTTTTTTAGGTGATATTTGATATATGATTTGGTATATCACTGGTATAGGCTGATCAGCTGTTCGTTATAATCACTGGCGTGCGTGTCCGAGCGAACGCTAACTGCCCGTCCGCCCAGACCGAAACATTACGACACGGTTCGGGTGTTCTGAAACCTTCTCTCACTGGGTGCGCGGCCTCCCTGTTCGAAAGGGACGCTCACAGCCCCGTACGCGCAGACACTGTCCAGGTATTTAAACACTTCACTCAAACACACAACACTCCCTCTCCCTGACTCTGCGTCGCACCCACGTTGCTCCCGGTGGTGGCGGCTTCACATACTATACAGTACAGAAGTCCTTTGGTCCTCTTGGCGGTCGAGAATTCCCTTCGACGCTCTACTTGTTTTGACTATAAACGCCTTGGTTAAGGACGTTCAGGTGACAGGTAAGTAGAAGGGAATGAATGAAACTCGTCTTTTGAGCATTCAATATTTATTGATGTGGTCAAAACCTGCAGAGAACAAGGCGTTCATTAGAACATAAGAACATAAGAATGGAGGAAACTGCAGCGGGCCTATTGGCCCATACTGGGCAGTCCCGTTTACACCCAACCCCTATTGCTCATATGAGCATCCAACATATGTTTGAAGCAATTCAGCGTATTCGAGTTAATGATGATATTTGGTAACTTGTTCCATTCATCCACTACTCTGTTTCCAAACCAGTGTTTACCTATTTCACGCCTAAATCTAAATTTGTCTAATTTAAAACCATTGTTACGAGTTCGCTCCTGGTTGGATAATTTGAGTACCTTTGTAATGTCCCCTTTGTTTAGCCCTGCCTTCCACTTATACACCTCTATCAGGTCGCCCCTCGCTCTACGTCTCTCAAGCGAGTGCAAATTAAGATGCTTTAACCTGTCTCTAATCTCAAGGTTCCTAATGCCTGGGATTAGTCTTGTCATTCTCCTCTGAATTCTTTCCAGAGATTCTATATCCATTCTGTAATAAGGTGACCAGAACTGATCTGCGTAATCCAGGTGTGGTCTCACAGGAGCAAGATATAGTTTTAGGATGACCTCGCTAGTCTTGTAACTAACACTCCTTTGTATGAACCCAAGTACTTTATTAGCCTTGTTACGAGCAAAAACACATTGTTTACTTGGCTTAAGGTTCCTACTTATCATTACTCCTAAATCTCTCTCGCAGTCGGATTTCTCTATGGCATCGTTGTTCATCTGGTATCTGGTTTCCCTGTTTACATCTCCTATACTGAGTACTTTACATTTGTCCACGTTGAATTTCATCTGCCATTTTTCAGACCATTCGAAAAATTTGTTTAGATCTTCCTGTAGTTTTGCGAGTCCTCGTCAGATTTGATAACACGTCCTATTTTAGTGTCATCAGCAAATTTACTTATGTTGCTGTCTATGCCGATATCTATGTCGTTTATGTATATAATAAACAATAATGGTCCAAGTACTGAGCCTTGGGGAACTCCACTTGTGACGTTGCTCCAATGGGACTTAGTGCCGTTAATGCTCACTCGCTGTTTCCTGTCCTGTAACCACGCCCTAATCCATTTAAGGATGTCACCTTTGATGCCATGAGCTTCTACCTTTCTAATTAGTCTTTCGTGGGGGACTCTGTCGAAGGCTTTACTGAAGTCGAGATATACCACATCATAATTGTGCCCCTCGTCCACTGATTCGAAAACTGATGAAAAGAATGTTAATAGATTAGTTAGGCAAGAACGTCCGCTTGTGAAGCCATGCTGGGAATCATTGATCAATCGGTGCTTCTCCAGGTGATTTCGAATAGAGTTTGAAATGATTGCTTCCAGTAATTTGCCTGCTATTGATGTTAGACTGATTGGGCGGTAGTTAGAGGATTGTGATCTATCCCCCTTCTTGAAAATCGGTATTACATTCGCTATCCTCCAGGATTCTGGTACTACACCTGTTTTTAAGGACATGTTAAACAACTTTGCTAAGGGCATACTAAGCTCTTCCTTACATTCCTTTAATACTCTGGCAAATATCTCATCGGGACCAGGTGACTTATTAGGCTTTAATTTGTGTATTTGCTTACTAACATCGTTACTAGTCACTACTATCTCACTTAATTTGTTTTCTTCACTATCTCTGAATAGAGTCGGTGCCTCGGGTATCATGTTTCAATTTTCGGTGGTGAAAACTGTTGAAAAATATTTATTCAAATTATTGCTCATTTCTCCGTCGTTATCAGTGAGCTCGCCGGAGTCTGACCGTATTGGTCCAATCTTTTCTCATGTTTTATTTTGATACATTTGGTAGAATCCTTTGGGTTTGTCTTCGCCTCCCTTGCTATCCTTACCTCATTATTCCTCTTTGCTTTCCTTATCTCGGTTTTAACCCTACTCGCCAATTCCCTATAATAGTCCCCGAGGTGAATTTCGCCACGATTTATCCTTCTACCTATAGCCTTCCTTTGGCCAATGATGTTCTTTAAATAATTATTTATCCATTTAGGGTCATTGTTGTCTGATCTGAGTTTTTTGTATGGTATGTTCTGCCTTTGTGCATTAAGTAACTCACTATTTAAATTGTCGTGGAACTCGGCAATCTCAGATCTCGTTATCAGGTCCGTGTCATCTGTCAGGTTCACGGCCAAGCGCGACACCCCCTCTCTCAGCTGCCTCTTTAAACTGTCAAAGTTTGCCCTTCTGAAATCTGGTACTTTAGTGGAATTTTCCTTACGTCTGCCCTGAAAATCTAACTGGAATCGAATTTCTTTGTGATCGCTTTGCAAGTTCGTTCCCTACCTCGACATTGCTAATGAGGTTTTCTCTGTTCGACAGAACTAAATCCAGTATATTATTACCCCGTGTGGGTTCGGTTATATGTTGACTTAGGAAACAGTCCTGGATTGTCTCGAGAAAATCCTCTGATTCTGAGTTGCCCGTAAGGTCAGTCCAATCTATTTGGCCAAGGTTAAAGTCGCCTACTATACAGACTTTGTTGTGTGTGGAAGCCCTTCGCATGTCATCCCAGATAAGTCGCTCATTGACGCTATCAAGATTGGGGGGTCTATATATTACTCCTGTGATTAATTTTTCCCGACCGTCGCTTAATTCTATCCAAATTGTTTCTGTATTCCTCTCAGTTTTTATTTCCTTATTTATTTCACACTTCAGATTATCCCTAACATAGATTGCTACACCGCCTCCTTTCCTGGTCTGCCTATCGGTATGGAACAGTTTGTAACCCGCAATTTGGTATTCGACTGGTAATTCACGTGTGTCTAGGTTGATCCATGTTTCAGTGAATGCAATTATATCGATTTCTTCGGTACATACCAAGGCCCTAATATCATCCATTTTGTTTCTCATACTTCTACTGTTCGCGTAGTATACATTTAAGTTAGTCGTGTTCTGAGTCCTCCCCTTACCGCGTTTAGTTTTAAACTCCCTGTCTAATTTAGTTTTGTCATCATTCCTAACACTATTTCCCTGTAATCTTTCGCCTTGTTTACCCGCTCCCACTGCAGTCTCCTCCACCCCCGTGCCCATATGTTCTCTTAGCAGTTTAAAGACTTCGATATCTTTTGAACTGCCCCCTCTAGAGCCCCAGCCAGGGTTGCTACTCCATCCCTAGACAGGTGCACCCCATCCCTAGCATAAAGGTCCCTTCTGCCATAGAAGTTGTCCCAGTTGTCAATGAATGGGACTGATATTGACTTGCAATATCTGTCAAGACGGTCGTTGACACCAACTGCCCTTGACAACCATTCACTGCCAACTCCCCTTCTAGGCAGGACACCGCATATGATAGGGATCCCTCCCTTAGTCCTAATACGATCTATGGCTGCCTTGAACTTATCAAGAAGTTCCTCGCTCCTACACCGGCCAATATCATTGCCTCCTGCACTGAGGCAGATAATGGGTTTGTTCCCATTACCAGACAAGATATTGTCCATCCTGTCAATTATATCCCCCACCCCAGCTCCTGGCAAACACACCCTCATCCTATTTTTGTTTTTACCACAAAAGGCCCTGTCCATGTACCTTACCTGTGAGTCACCAACAATTAAAGTTTTTATACCTTCCTTGTCATCCCTGCCCCTGACTGTACTAACGTCCAATTCGTCTATCAAGGGACTGAACGGGTTGGTACACTTAGCTGTTGTTGTCGTTGTTGTCGTATCCTTCGTGTGCTTCTTCACCACCAGCTTTGTCTTCCCACTACTCACAATTTTCCACTCGCTTGATTTTTCGTCAGACACTGGCTTTACTCGTCCAGCCTCTCCTTTTAACTTCGCCAGCTCTTTCCTTAATTTCAGGTTCTCCAACGTGGCCCTCTCAATTTCTAACTTGGCCCTCGCCAATTCTTCAATGGACCACTCCAGTTTGGTCAACAAACTCTCATACCCAAGACCGCACATAGCACTGGCCATATCTGATAATTATCCCTCGGGAGCTAACCCTGCCGTGACCTTTCCCCTAGTGAGGTCAGAACACAACTCAGTGAGGTCAGAACACAACTGAGTGAGGTCAGATTAAGCATAGTGCCATGATACAAAATTCATAACTCTATTAATCTTAGTTACACTTCATTCCGCATTGTCTTATTTCTCCACATAAGGCAGAAACGAGTAGGCATAATTAGTCCACAATATTTCAGTACTGAGGGGTATGTCATCACTTTGGCTGTTCTTACAAGTGCGGGTCAATGTGAACCAGTATGGTGTTTCAAGGGACAATAGTACTGTGTAAATTGTTCCAGCACAAAAACTCGGCCAGGATTGGGAGTCGGTGTTTACCACAGAGGGCTAGTGGCTGGTCCTCACAGCATCACTCGAAAAGGCGATCTGCCATCATGGAGGCCAGGCGGCCACGCCACCCTTTAAACCATACACTCAGCAGAATCAGGGCATCTTGTTTGTGCAGGTCGCGTAGGGGGGAGGGGGGCGGCGCACGTGGTCGCAGGCTGATAGATTGAATATTTGTTCGGGTAAGGCAACGCCAGCACTGTAGATGAAGCCAACGGCGAAAGCACCTAGCATTAAGGTCCCTTCTGCTGTAAAAGTTGTCCCGGTTGTCAGTGAATGGGACTGATATTTACTTGCAGTTTTCAAGACAAACTTTGACACCACTTGCCAAGGACATCCATGCATTGCCAACTTTCCTAATTCCCAACCTAACCTAACCTAACCTAACCTAACCTAACCTAACCTAACCTGAAGGTTCCTAACTAGAAGGTTCCCAAGGGTATTATAATTTTCATACAGCTCGTGCCTCAAACGTCCGGAGGTCTTGGCCCATGGTCCAAACGTCTGAATACCAATTCTGGCGTGAGTCTGCCGAAGCGATACAGTTACCATATAATGGATTATCAAACAAATATGATTTTACATCATAAGTTCGTGCTTGAAATACTGGGTATCACTTGTATTTGTATTCTCATCATAACTGCCTCATCGATATGAGAGGGCACATTACTCTACCCTATAAATTGTCCACAATCATTCGCTTACCAGCAACTCAGAGTAGGGATCTGGTGGTGGAGGCAGAGTGGATGAGGGAGTGGTGAGTCAATGGTTCGTCCAGTGAACAACATAAAGAAACTTTATTACTTAAGACCTTTAAGCAACACCCTATATCACTTTCCACCATAAATTGTACCATAAATTTGACATTTGATAATAATAGTAGTAATAATACTAACGTAATTTTTTTACCCATTTGACCTCATTATTTGGCACAACTGAACTAATTGTATGTGGTTTGCTGATTCTATACCAGACAGCTGCCAACTGAACTATTTTCTTTCACATCAAGTTTGTATGGCAATAAATATATGGTGCCCACTTCCTGATTGTTTTGATTGCGAATTAATCCCTCCACTACAATGTCTCCTGGTATATTTTATTCTGGTTACAGCCAGGCGATTTTATTCACCTGAAGAAGTTCCATCTCGTAGTCAAGAGCCTATTCATAATCTTTTTGCTCATAAATGCCCTCTTTTTGCAAAGGAACGCCTTACCTAGAACATGAATTCATCCCCATCTCATCCTATTGTAACTTTAGTATTTTCATCTGGATCGCCCTAGACGATTACACTCAGCTGAAGAAACCTCGTCGGTATTGTCAAGTGTTGTCCTGTATTGTAGTATTCTCTCCCAACTGATATACACTTTCAGTTCTCATCCCCAGAACCCCGACATACCCTCCCTTCTCCCTCCCTCTCACTAGCAAATGCCTCGAATGCTTTAGAGTTTAGGGTTCACACCTCAGGGAGAGAGAGAGGATTGGTAACGCTAAATGGCAAACGCAGGAGTGGAGCCAACTGTACCTTTTTTGAGAATCCCCAACATTTAAGGGTTTTCGTATATACCTTCCTTGTTAGCCTTGTCTTTTACTATATTACCGTCCATTTCGTCCACCAGAGAACTAAAGGAGTTAGTACACTTACCTGTTGTCGTTTCCTTATTGGCTTTTCTTCACAACTACAGTAGTTTCGTCGTCCCTCTCCTCACTACCACCCAGTGGCCTGTGTTGTCATTAGACACAGACTCTCCCAATCTCGTATTTGCTTCCTTCATCCTCTCAGTCACTTCTTTCAACCTCAAGTTTTTGCCCTTGATCTTCTCTAGCTCAGCCTTCAGAGAGGCACAGAGCTGTTCACAGCTAACACTAGCCATGGTTGCACTGTCAGTTAAACCCCGGGACCTAAATCGGCCATGACCTTTCCTTTAGCAAGGACAGCACTCAACTGTATGTAGTAGGTAGTAGGCAGCTACCAAACAGGGAGATACTACCGCCTGGGAAGGTATTGGAAGCATATTGTGCTGTCTAATGGTAGACCCTGCTGCCATATGGCACCACAAAAATTGTGACCAAGTCCCAGGCTGCTTATCTGACTTTCTGCCTCATTTACACACAATTTCAGGGTCTCGATTGTTTCTTATACTGTCGACAACACAACATACATAATGTATGCCATTTCTCACTCTTGATTTATTTTAGATTTTTGTATTATTTATGGTTATCATTTTGAATTGGGGGGGATTTTTCGTAGAAAGTATAGATTCATATATTAGTAGGGGGATTGTAAAGAGAAGGAGTTTGGTAGCGTGGCTGGTTAGTTATTTTACTGTAAATATGTTCTTCGGGGAAATCTTTCTCTAAACACCGCTTTCAATACAACTATATATTATTCACTCAATGACACAGACACATTAATAGCACATTATATTTAAGTTACTAGAACATTATATTTATGTTGCTAGACACTGACTCTAGGACACAAACATAAAATGGATGCACTTCCCACCGTAAGTAACTCACCCTATGGATAGCTCTGACAATGACTCACGTGTGACCTGAGGGAGGCCCAGCGGGTGCTGCCGGACTGTCTCCTATGGGAGACTCTGCTAGCTGGGGACGCTGTGCTGGGGAGGGAAGTCTTCCTCCCGACCTCGACTAATGACGAGCGTGACTCTGTCTTCTTGTTTCAGTGATGTGAAAGTAATCACGCGTGGAAGGGGCTGCAGGGCCTCTCCCAATTAACACTAAACTGGGTGTGTCTTGGCCGGGTGTTAGGTCGGGCAACAGAAGTGCTGGCTGGTTAGCAGTTCCTGGGCTGTAAGCTGTGGTCTGATAAACAATTATTGAAATTTTTATTACTATTATTTTATTTATTATAATTGTTATTATTTTTTATTAATTATTAATGATTATTATTTTTATCATTATTATTATTATTATTATTATTATTATTATTATTATTATTATTATTATTATTATTATTATTATTATTATTATTATTATTATTATATTTATTATTATTATTATTATTATTATTATTTTTATTATTATTATATCTTTTATTATTACTATTATTATTATTATTATTATTATTATTATTACTATTACTATTATTATTATTATTATTATTATTATTATTATTATGTTTTCGTCACCCAGTTAGCCCCCCACCGCCCCCCAGGCCCTGATGTGGGTCAGTGACCTCTGCCCGTGTGGGCTAATCCCCGTAAAAAAAAAAATATCGAGCGAGGTCAGCACAAAACTGGAGCAGTTGATGAATCTACTGGTGTGACATCAACAGCTCAGATATAGTGTTCATACAGTACGTGGTGTAACAGACTATTTTACTATTCAAGAAAAACGTTTTGGTCTCAGTTTACTGAAGGGGGAACCAAAAGGAGTGAATAACTACTATAAGTGGACTTCTGGAGCAAATTAGCTCTACTGAGTTAAATATGGGCAAATTAGTTGTCATAAAAGCTGATAGGGTCCCTGTTAATGATTGGTACATATAATGGTATGGCACCTCTGTTGATCAAATACCTTAATCAGTGCAAAATCAACTGATAATATAATTTTACTGCATTATACATCAACAAAATTTGCATAGAAAAGAGTTGAACCTAGAAACTGGCAGGAATGACGACAATAAAATAGAGCTGTTCTCTTTCTTGAGCAAACAAGTAGCAGACCTTGAGACTGATTATCAGGACATTGTCAGAGACCACAAAACTATACTCTGAACCTAGCCAAGGGACATTACCAGCCTTGCCCCGTGAACTCAGGAGGAGGCCTATACACGAATCTTCCTGCATGTAGCAGATGCAGTCAAGCATGGCTATTTCAAGGTGATCATCCGCACAGTTGACACTGACGTTCTGGTGTTGGCCATAGCAGCTTTTCATCTCCTCAATATCACTGAGCTTTGGGTTGCTTTTGCCACAGGAAAATGCTTCACATACCTCCCAGTACATGAGATGGCAATTTCTCTTGGGCCTGAGAACTGCAAAGCCTTGCCTTTTCTTCACACATTCAATGGGTGTGACACTGTCTCTTCCTCTGCTGGTTGGGGCAAGAAGACTGTGTGGGATGTTTGGAAAGCATTTGATGAGGCTTCACTAATATTCTGTGCTTTGGCATCCACTCCTAGCTCTGTTGAGGACCACCTGGGGATACTGGAGCGCTTTGTTGTGTTCCACTATGATCACGCTAGCAGTGCAGTGGTGATGAACGAGGCCCGTAAGCAGCTGTTTTCTCCAAAAGGCAGTTGTAAATAAAGGGCTTCTTTTTCTAGCTCATTTGCCAAGCGGAGATTTTCTGTATTACAAAGTGGGGTTGGCTTGAGGTAGACAGTCTTCACCTCTGCTACTGTACGATACAGTTTGCTTCGGCAGGAATTTTGGGGATTCATGATTTAAGCACTAGCCACTTGTATAAAGTTTATAAGCTTAATTAGCAAAATAGAATAGTAAAGGTAGAGAAAGCCTGTATATGATAATTATTGTCAAAACTGCTTCAGGACCATAATGTTTATACGCCTGTTTGAAAATATAATTTGTTTTAAGATTTTTTCTAATTAAATAACACAAACGTCATTACAACAGATATAGAGAGAAAATAACTGCTCAGATAGGATGCTTTCAGGATGGACCATGATAGTGTAGTGTTGAAGGTGTGTGTGTGTGTGTGTGTGTGTGTGTGTGTGTGTGTGTGTGTGTGTATGTGTATGTGTGTGTGCGTGTCAAGCCTGTGGTGTCGAAGGAGAGCTATGTGTTAGTGGAACCTCGTAAATTTAAAAAATACCTCCACTTCTTACTATCTGAGCACAATAAACTACTTTTCACAGATGTATGTTAGTTTGTAAACAACAACAAAGAAGCGTGAAAAAGAAAAATGCAAGTTAAGGTATATAAGAAATGAGAGAAAAGAAGAGGAAAGACACAAACATAAAAGTTGTAAAAGAGAAGAAAAAATGAACATAAAAAACAAAGATAAATGTAGGAGGATGAAGCTAGGAAGATGAGAAAGAAGAAATAAAAGCAACGAAGATGAAAGAAAAAAACAGACAAATAAGAAACATATTCTTATTAGTAAGATCATTAGAACAGCCATGGTGAAAAAATGCATTACGCCCCAGACCTCTGATGACAATCTAGACACAATAATGTGAAATATTCAGGATGGAACATTGTCTACACTTATCATGTGGCGGTGTTCCATGTGGTGAACGGAATAATATATACATATATTGGTGGAGTGACATAGAGGCTTTCCTAGTTATTATAGATTATGTGGATCATTACACCTGCGATGCTCGACCCGTCTCTGTTTCCTTTTAATTTCTTTGTGCAATTTTCATAGTTTGATTTTTTCCCTACTTTACCATCCCTGTGACCACTACTACCCACTCCTATCACCATCCTTGATCACCACCACCTCATCCTATAACCACCCCTGACCATCACCTCCCATCACCACCCCTGACCACCACGGCTTCCTCCCATCAACATCCCTCACCTTCACCTCCCATTAAGAGCCCTCAGCATCACCATCCCATCACTACCCGTCACCATCGCCTCCCTACCTCACAACACGTCACTACTCTCACCTAATCCTCCAGGTGACAGGTAACGATTCACCCCATTCTTCTTATCTCAGGTGAAAACTGTTGATCCTGATTAATTGACCCCCTTAATTTAGCAACACCTTGCAGAAAAAACTTACATTCGTTTTTTTTCCACGCTTTCGGCAACGTATTTAGCGTGGTTGGTGATGGACATAGTTGGCGAAGTTGTTGCTGTATGTCGTTAGCGTGGTAGGTGACTTTAGTGGCTGAAATCGTATGTGGTCGACGTAATTGCTGAAATGTGTTGTTGACGTGAATGGTAAAGTGTGTTATTGGTGTGGTTGGTGACGTGTTTGTGTGTGTGTGTGTAATAATAAATAATAATAAAAATAATTGACGGTTTATTGAAAAAGTTTGCGGCCCGAAGGCCGAAAATATTCATTGGACATAAATAACTTATTACATGCAATGGTAGTTTAACAAAAGCCTTCATTAGAGAAAGGTAAAGGAACATACAGCGAACATACAGATTAATGTTTACACACGTAGATCATGTGAGCTGAGGTGTTGAACAACAGACACGTACTGTAGTAACTCCCTCACAGATGGCGTTATGAGGGGCTTGACGTGGTGTAGTAATCCCCTCACAGATGGTGCTACGAGGGGCCTGATGATGTAGTAGATCCCTCACAGATGGTGTATGAGGGGCCTGATGATGTAGTAATTCCCACACAGATGGTGTTATGAGGGGCTTGATGTGTTGTAATAATTCCCTCACAGATGGTGTTATGAGGGGTATCACATGGCGTAGTGATTCCCTCACAGATGGTGTTATGAGAGGCATCACGTGGTGTAATAATTCCCTCACAGATGGTGTTATGAGGGGCATCACGTGGTGTAGTAATTCCCTCACAGATGGTGTTATGAGGAACTTCACATGATGCTGTAGCAACTCATTCACTACGTGGTGTCAAAGCATCATGGGGACACCACGTGGTCTGTTGTCACAGGACTTCACTCACTCAAGTGGGTGAGGTGTGGTCCCAGGCCTCTCTATCGTGGAGTCTCAGGGGAATTATCACTGGGTACCTGGGACCTCACTGTGTGAAGGTTAGCTTGGGTAAGACTCAACTGTAACTGCGGAGTTGTTTTTCACTGACTTAGGCACTGTTCACCACTATTCAACACTGGTTCCATTCCTTTCCCAAATGAAATAGTAACTTCTGGCGAGAACTTGTTGATATTCCGGTGGGGAGGGGGGTTCAGGGGAGGGAGTTGGTATGGGCTAACATAATAGTTGTCGTGGCTGCTGCTGAGCAGCGCGAGGTGCGTCTGGCCCGTCTTGAAACGTCTGTGGTCAAGAATGAAGTGTGTGTGTGTGCGTGTAATAATAATAATAATAATAATAATAATAATAATAAACGGTTTATTAATAGAGTTGCAGCTGGTGGCTGAAAATATACAGACTTACATTTGATTTAGACATAATGATATAATATGAATTGAATACATTTACAGGGCTGTACAGTACATAAATCAGGAGTTGTTTATTATTTTAACAATAGATGGGATGGTGCTGTTCTTATATCTATCTGTGCGGGCTCTTATGGGCTGAATTTTGTTGTAGTGGCGGACTGCGCGAGTTGGGTGGGGGGCTGCAGGTGGCAGGAGGTGGCGATGGCGCGGGTGGTGCAGTAGTCCCCTGCCAAACCTTTCCAGTGCTTGGTGGTGGAGGTCACTGAGGGATGGCATTTCCAGGGTGGAGAGAGCGTTGGTGTAGCCGGAGTATTCTGCACCGAGCATGATTCTGCAGGCCCTTTTCTGTACCTTCTCTAGCTGACGTTGTTGGGTGGAGTTGAGAGAAGACGACCAGGCTGGTGACGCATACGTTAGTTTGGGGAGAATAAAGACGTTGTAGATGGTCCTCAGCTTTGGCGTGGGTGTCCCAAGTGATCTAAATCTTCATAGCATGTAGAGACGGTACGAGGCTGCCTTGACTGTGTTATTTACATGGGCCTTCCAGTCAAGTTTGTTGTTTATAGTTACACCCAGGAGTTTGGCAGACTGCACCAGCTGGAGAGGATGGACACCCACTGTGACTGCTGGGGCTTGCACTGGAGTGGTGGCGGTATTGATGTGCATGACTACGGTTTTGGTGTGGTTGATGGTGACCTTGTTCTCCGTAGTCCATGCCTGTAGCCTGTCCAGGGTGCCTTGTAGCGATGAGTCGTCTGGTGCGGTGTTGTCCACTGAAACTCCCACAGTGCAGTAATCCACGTACTTCCACCTGTGAGGAGTGTCCGATAGAGCGTTGTTGATCAGGATGAGGAAGCACAGTGGTCCCATCTTGGTCCCCTGGGGAACACCGCAGGTGAGGTGTTGGAATGTGGAGACCAAGCCCTGATACCTCACTGCTTGGCGACGTCCACTCAGGAAATCAGTGAGCCATGAGACCAGGTTGGTGGGCAGCCCTAGTGCAATAGCCTTGTTGATAACAGTGCAGTGATCAACAAGGTCAAAGGCCTTCCTGAAGTCCACAAGGGCAACGGCCAGTGATGTCTTACGTTTCTGCAAGTTTTTGTGCAGAAAATCCAGAAAGCTCACCAAGCAGTGTGATGTAGAGGAGGTCCTCATATTGCCAAATTGCTGTGGATCAATTGACTGATAGATACTGGCAAATGCCCACTCAAAAACAAAGTCCTCACAAAGTAGACTGGGTATGGGGGTAATGGCAACTGGCCTGAGGTCGTTAGGGGACTGTGGGGTGGTGACCTTGGGGATGGGGGGTGACAAATGCGGTTTTCCATTCATTAGGGCATTTGCTTTGTCTGAGGGATGCATTAATAATAGAACAGAGGGGGGTGGCAAGTTCGACTGCAAACTCCTTGTATATTTTGATTGGGAGGTCAATTGGGGTCGTGGAGCGTTTGAATTTAAATTTCAGGAGTTTGTTGGCGATTTCATATGGTTGGACACTGGGAGGGGGGGAAGGTAAGTAAGCTGGGAGGAGAGTGAGGTCAAGACTGGGTAAGGTATGACATATGGTAGCAAAATGGTTATTAATTATCTTAGCTGCCTCCTCACTAGGTAAATGTGAGATGTGTGTGTGTGTGTGTGTGTGTGTGTGTGTGTGTGTGTGTGTGTGTGTGTGTGTGTGTGTGTATGAGGACGAGTAGACGAGGAAGAGATAAAGGTTCGCCAAGTCATCGTCAGTATAAATTCGCTGGGGAGATCAGGTGAAATATTGACATTAAATATATGAGAGCCAAAAGCTACAGTACTAGTTGACTATCGACGTGTGTGTGTTTGTCTGTGTGTGTGTGTGTGGCAAGAGAGCTGGCAAGGAATAACATCGACATAGCAGCCATTAGTGGGTCCCGGCTCTCAGACGAGGGTCGAGCCGCGGAATGGGGGTCTGACTATGCCTTCTTCTGGAAGGGTAAGCCTGCTGCGGCGACAAGCCGCATTTATGGAATTGGCTTTGCCATCCGCCAATGCATCCCACAGAGGCAACTGAAATGCCTGTTGGGATCAAATAGCGCCTCATGACACACTGAGTCCCACTGAATCACTTACGCCATGACCTTCTTCATTAGGGTATACGCTCCAACACTGGATGCAGAGGATGACATCAAAAATGCATTTTATGCCGACCTTGACAGAGTCCTAACTTTTATCCCTAGAGAAGATATGGTTGAGCTCCTAGGTGACTTCAATGCCAGAGTTGGCAGAGATGCTGACATTTGGCAGGGAATCACAGGGGGAAATGGACTAGGCAAATGTAATCCCAACGGCCTACTCCTCTTCAGCAAGTGTGCTGCACACAACCTCACTATCGCCAATATCTTGTTTAGGCAGGCCGACAAGTTCAAGGGTTTGTGGCAATATCCACGATCCAAACACTGGCATCTCAATGATTACATTATTGTCAGAGAAAGAGATCATCCCAAAACGGCGAAGACAACAAGCCTCCAGAAGAGGATTTAACAGTAAGCGTCTGGAGGATCCAGCGGTAGCACGTGCTTTCAGAGAGCAGCTCATATATGGGCTGATAAACAACCAGACAACAAACAACCCAAATCCCAGTGCCGAATTGGATATTCTCGACACTCATGACGAAAGCTGACAGAGAGCCCCTCGACCCTATCGAAAGAATACTCCAGGACTGGTTTGATGAAAATGACGAGTACATTGATTTAATATCAATGTACTGGTCGATGATAAACGTGCTGCTTTAACTGACTGACAGAACAAATCTCAGTCTCAGACCAAAGCTAATACCTTCCGCAAGAAGAAAGCGGCGGCCCAGCGCGAACTTCGCAATATAAAGAATGATTGGTTTAAAAATAGAGCGTGTGAAACGGAAAAAACTTGCAGATAACACACGATGCACAATTTTTTTAATTTCACTAAAACATTTTACGGGCAAATCACTCATGGCTCAGTCCCCCTCCACTCATCCGACGGTAATTCCCTAATTAAAGACGAAAAATACATCTTTCAGCGCTGGAAAGAGCACTACCATTTTCTGTTCAATCGAAACACCGATGTGGATGTGCTGACTACTCAAAGGTCCCTCAGCATCCAGAGCTAATCCACTTCAGCTATTATCCATCCCTGGATGAAGTAGCCACTGCCATCAATCAGATAGAAAATAACAAAGGCTCAGGGTCTGATGGAATCCAAGCCAAGGTGTATAAAGCAGAAGGACCTCTGCTTACCAGACGTCCGTCCCCACTCTCTCCTGGAGAATATATGGGAAAAGGTGGAAATCCCCAAAGCTCTTAAAAGACGCCTCCATCGTCAATATTTATAAGAATGGGGCAAACCGGTCAGACTGTGGCAACTACCGCGGGATCTCGATGATGCCCTTAGCTGGCAAGATTATCGCCCGAGTCCTCCTAAACAGACTTCTTCCTGAGGCGGAAGACTTCCTTCCAGAATCTCACTATGGCTTTAGGCCATTATGTGGCACCACTGACATGATCTTTGCTGCCCGCCAGATACAGGAAAAGTACAGAAAACAGCGTCGTGACCTATACATGACCTTCATCCACCTAACCGAGGCCTTTGACTCGTTCAACCGGGAAACCCTCTGGCGGAACCTCAGCCGTTTTGACTGCCCACCAAAATTCATCGCCATGGTGAGGCAACTCCACGATGGCATGAACGGCAGTCCTGTACAATGGCATCGAGTCTGAGTTCTTCCCCACCGAAACGGGGGTAAAACAAGAATGTGAACTGGCACCAGCTCTCTTTTCCTCCTTCTTTTCTCCCTTCCTTTCTCGTGCCAGTGCCAATTTTGCCGGTGGGGTGGACATCCAGTACCGGATGAAGGGTTTTTTCAACATAAAACGAATCCAGCCAGGAACAAAGGTGCCGGCAGCTTCCATTACTGAACTTCAGTATACAGACGACCTCACCCTAATTGATCATACTAAACTTGATCTAAAGGAGATCCTGAACACTTACGCAGATGTGTATGCACGCTTCAGCCTGCCCCTGGTTCAGCCACTCCTCCACCATCCATTCAGCTTAACTATACTACCTTCTCTAATGTTACCCACTTTCAGTAGCTCAGCTTCCACCTGTCCACTAAAGCGGACATCAATGAAGAGATTCAACATCAGATCAGATGTAAATCTCAAGCTTATGGCAGAAGTGTACCTGTGTTTTCAGCAGTAGGGAGCTGAAATTCTCGACAGAGTTGCACGTATACCATCTAGTGATCCTTCCCACCCAACTATATGGCAGCGACACATGGGTCACATACAGGAGGCACCTTAAAGTACTTGAAAACTTTCACCAATGTAGTCTACGTTCCATCCTCCGAGTTCCCTGGGAAGACAAGAGAACAAATGCCAGTATTTTCTCTGACACCAACTGTAGGAGCATCGAGGCTACTATTATCCATAAACAGTTAAGTTGGACTGGCCATGTGACTCGCATGGACGACAGTAGACTGCCAAATCAGCTACTTTACAGTTACCTAACGAATGAAAAATGTAACGCTGGCTGGCAACTGAAAAGGTGTAAGGAAAGTTTTAAGACAAACCTGAAAAGGTGCCAAATCGACCCCTTTACCTGGGAGATGATTACTTCACACCGTAACGCTTAGGGGAGCACTACACGAAATGTCAATACTTTCTAGTTAGCCCGACTGCATACCGGGGCAGACAAGCGCCAATGCCGGAAAGACGCTGCCGTGGCCACTCCCGCACCAGATGTAGCCCTCCACACGTACACCATCTGTGAACGATTGTACCGGTCCCGTATCGGACTCTCAAGTGACCTTAGAGCTCACCAACGAAGGTGACTTCCTTAATAACTCATATCATTGTATTATAGCTGGATGATCGTCATACTCGATTCCGAGCAACAGCATAGTAGTTGTAAATGAATTGAATTGAAACCGCTCATTTAGCCAGAAAAACACAGATACAGAGTGGATAATAATATCAATGTTAACATGATTGAGCCAGTTGAGAACCTGAGCTCTCTTTTAGGCACCTGATATATACTATACATTTATCTCAAGGAAGTATTATGTAACATTTAGTATCTTCTGGAATAGTACAATAGCATGGTGGTAATAAGAACATCTCATAATGTTACCACGGTTATCACTTCAATATTTATTAATTTTATTTATTTATTACTCTTTTTTATTTATTTTTTTATTTATTTTTATATAAATAAATTACAGTGGAATTGAAAAAAAAAAAAAAACATAAGTATAATGGGGGAGCAGTACAACCTGGGTTGTACAGTAATAAGGTTGAACAAGAGGACAGAGCTGTCAGGAATATGTCTAGTTGACAATTATGTTTATTGTAATGGTAATTACTTATCTATTTACATGATAATTTACGATAAAACGGTTTTGATGGTACAATAAAAGCAGGTACTGTAAATATAGTAGGTGTCACAGGAAATAATAATACTTCGACAATAGATATTTTTTAAGAGATGATTTAAAGGAAGGGAACCTAGTCTTTGCTTGGGTGGGTGGGGGTAAGCTGTTCCACACCTTCACACCATGATATTTTATGGAGGTCTGGGACTGAAAGGGGCGCATGGGGGGGAGGGTGGTCTTAGTAGCTCTGGGTGCTTTAAGTTGTATCTCTGATTATTCCGGAACTGGAAATAATTATTGTTAAGCAAGTGATAGATAGATTTGTAAGCAAAGAGGGCTCAGCAGTATGTGTTAATATCTTCGAATTTTAAAATTTTCATTATAGCAAATTTTTCGTTTGTGTGATCTGTTTTTTTTCAAGTAGGTCATTGTCCGTACAACTCACTTTTGTGCAGTAACCAGAGATTGTGTTTTTGAAGAGCCAGAGGCCCACCATAGTGTGTGACAGTGTATCTGGGGTTGGTAAACAAGATCATGATAGATTTCTTTCATTGCTGTGAGAGTGAGTGACTGTCGAGTGTGGTACATGATACCGCACTGTTTATTGACTTTACTGTAAATGGCTTGTATGTGGTTTCTCCAGTTAAGTTTCTCAACAACAATAACTCCGAAGAATTTAGTATTTTGTTCGCGTTTGAGGACTGTATTACCAAGGTACAGGGGGTTCAAGTCTGGGGGTAAGTTTTTCCTTCTGAGAAAGATCATGCAGTGGGTTTTCTCAAGGTTTAAGGTCAGTTTATTACGTATTATCCAGGTCCTGACTTTAGTCAATTCAGTGTTCATAGTTCTCATTAAGGAATGGAGGTCTGAGTTGCTGGCATAGAGATTACTATCGTCTGCAAATAAGTTGTATTTTATGAGTGTGTTAGCGTGGACTATGTCGTTTATGTACAGCAAAAACTTTACTGGACTGAGAATGGAACCTTGGGGGACGCCATACAAGATTGGCAAGGAGTCAGATTGGTGATTATTATAGCAGACATACTACATCCTGTTGGACAGATATGAGGTAAACCAATTGTGGGACAGGCCCCTAATGCCGTATTGTTCAAGCTTTGAAAGGAGGATGGTATGGTCGATAGTATTGAAGGCTTTAGAGAGGTCCAAGAATATACCGACTGTGAACTGACTGTCATCAAAGGAATTTAAGATGTCATTAGTAAAGGATAGCAGAGCACTCTCAGTCAACATTCTAGCTCTAGATCCAAACTGTGAGTCTGTAAAGATGTTATTTGCATTGCAGAAGAAATTTAGTTTATTACATGCTAGCTTTTCCAGTATCTTACTCAAGGCTGGGAGGACTGATATGGTGGGGTAATTCTTGAAGAGACCTTTGTCCCCAGATTTTTTATATGCTGGGTGAACTTTAGCAATTTTCAGTTTATCCGGAAAGACACCAAAAGAGAAGGAGTAAGTTACAAATGTGTAGGAGAACAGGTAGTAAGTAATAAGTGGGCTACTTTCTTAATGATGCTCATTGGTATATTGTCTTCGCCTGCTGCTGCATCTTTGGACATTTTTATGATGTCCAGTAATTCATCTGCTGTGACAGGGGATAAGAACAGCTCATTTTGCTGTCTGTTTTGCAGGTAGGCTCTAAATTCCTCATAGTGATCAGGGATGCTCTCCTCAAGATTTTTGCCAACTTTAATAAAATATTCATTGAAGTGGTAGGCAATGAGGGAGGGTTCCGTTACAACTGAATCATTTATCATAAAAGCTGAGTGGGGGGCCGAAGGCTGAGTATTCCTGTTCTGAATAGAATTTATAACATTCCAGGTTTTCTTACTGTCGCCTGATGCTGACTGGAGCTTATTTGTATAATAGTTACGTCTGGCATTTCTAACTGCTTGAGTTACTCTATTTCTGATACTTTGGTAAGCATCACCGAAAGTTAGTCTTTTTGCAAATTTCCTTCGGAGTTTGTGTTTTTCTTTCATCATTATCTTAATTCCGCTTGTGATATAGGGTTTGGAAATGGATACAGTTTCCACTGACTTAGTCTTGAGCGGAAAGCATTTATCAAAGCAAGCAATGAAGATGCAAGAGAAGTTGCAGCTGTTCATGTTAGGATTAGGGTTGTCGGAGGCATAGACAAGATCCCAGTTACCATTCTTTAGGTTGTTTTAAAAAAGGAGCATGTGTTCGGCGCAGTAGTCTCTGTATTGACAACCCTTTATCCGAAATTCCGAAAACCGAAAAGCTCTGAAAACCGAAAGTTTTTTTGTGGGGCTTTTTTTTTTTTTTAACAGGGATTAGCCCACCCCGGCATAGATCACTGACCCACATCAGGACCTGGGGGGCGAAAATGTAATAGTAATAATAATTATAATAATAATAATTATTCATAGTAAATAAAAATTTTAATAAAAATACACCAAAATATAATAATATGATAAATTTAATAATAATAATAATAATAATAATAATCATATATAATAATAAAATTAATAAAAATAACAATAATACAGGAGTACTGTAATAATAAAAAATAATAATAATAATAATAAAGAAATACAAGAATGAAAAAGATAAAAAAGTGAGAAACACGACCTAGACCTAAGAATTATTATTATTATAATTTTATTATATTTTCGCCTCCAGGCCTCTGATCTGGGTCAGTGATCTATGCCTGTGGGCTAATACACATTAAAAAAAAAAAAAAACTAACCATTCTGAAAATCGAAAAATTCCTAAATCCGAAATTCCTCTGGCCCCAAGGATTTCGGATAAGGGATTGTCAACCTGTAGACCTTTCAAGTCTTGTGGCTGTTTTATACATGGCAAAAACTGAGATATTGTAATAAATAATTCCACTTGCAAGATTGTTAGGAGTGTTGTTAGTCCAGATATGATCTATCACAGTGGCAGAGGTGGCAGTTACTCTAGTGGGTTTGGTTATAGTGTTGAAGAAGAGTTTAGAATCACAGGTAGCAAGAAGGTCTATTACTGAGGTGTCGGTTTCTGATTTTAATAGATCAAGGTTGAAATCTCCTGTAATGTAGCAATGTTTCCTCTCTGAACTTGTGATAGTGATAAGCTTGGAAAATATATCAAGAAAACTCCTTACATTATTGTGGGGTCTTCTGTAGATTACTCCTACTAGGATATTTCGTGTGTCGTTACGTAATTCAATGAAAACACTCTCCATGTACTCCTTCTGAACCTTTAAATCATCTCTTACAGAAGTGTTATACCTGATATCAACATATAGGGCGACACCCCCACTGTGTTGTGACGTGTTGATGCGGAGGCGAATTTTTTTTTTTTGAGTTTGAAAAATCGGCCCATGGTATTAATGATGTAGTTCTATATGCAGAATCATGTGATATCTTCAGATTTGAAAAGTTTTCATTTTTTGCTAGGTAAATTTTAACTTGAAATCTTATGAAAATTCAGTATTCCCACCCTTTTACCAGCACCACTAAATAGCTTATTTAAAGTAAAGTAAATGTATCAGGTTTGAAAAATCGGCCCATGGTATTAATGATGTAGTTCTATATGCAGAATCATGTGATATCTTCAGATTTGAAAAGTTTTCATTTTTTGCTAGGTAAATTTTAACTTAAATCTATGGTAACAATTCAGTATTCTACCCTTTACTCAACACCGCTAAATAGCTTATTTAAAGTCAAGTAAATGTATCAGGTTAATTTATTAGGATGAAATGATCCAGAATAGTGAAACGAATGATCTGACACATTTATTAAATTTAATATTCCTTTAGAAAACAAAATCATCAAATACAAAACTGGTTTTACGTTACTATGACCTTGGTGTTGTTGCACAATTATGAGAACATGTCTTTCTTGCTTCTAGCTTTTACCATCAATTTCTGTTGACCACCCTTGAGCGCCTGGATGTAGCCTTCCCTCCTCCTGCTGCACACGTGACTCCTGGCCCTCGCCCACTTGCTGCACACAACGCCCATACTCTGGGTAAAGGAGGACCAGGCAGACATGCATGGGGTTGTCCAGGAAAGCTCTGACTTGAACATTGGTGAGGCTGCAGGTAAGAGGGGGCTCACTGCCAGCCTGGAGGTTATCCAGATCTATGAGATCAGTGAGGGTCTTGGCACCTAGATTGACTTCAGGAGTCTTCCTGACCCTGCAGGAATCGTCACCAACTGATTCGTCATGCCCAGATCCTCTCATAAGTCTCATATCCAAGATCTTTTTGACTGCCACTCTTCTCTCCTCCTCATCCTAACTGCAGAGCATTGTCTGCAGAACTGCCTCGGGATGAGCATACCAGGAAGATCTCCTCACAGTTCGCTCCACAATCTGGAACAACCTCCTGGCTGACTCTCAGGAGCTCAAGGAAGAGAACATGCCTTGACCTTCGGAGAACGATGACTTGACCTCAAAGGAACCAATTTTAAGGTGACACTACGATGAATTGACAATAAGTCTCAGGTTGTAGCGCTGGTTCCCTTTCACAGTTGGCGATGAGCGACCCAAATTCTGCAGAACCTGAGCTGCTGTGAGCCACCTGAATGTGAGTACTGGACCTATCTGTGCAGGTAAGCAAGTCTATCAGGCATGACCCTAGCCTTTTGATGGCACTAAATCATAAAATCCATAGTACTGGCCGGGGCACTCAGGTCGTCAATGACAGTAAGGTGCAAGCTCAACGAGGAGGGGCCAACTGTGATTTTTTCAAAGCTTGGATTTATTTCTAACTCAGTGGCAGAGTCCAGCATCTTGCCAAGAGGACCAGACCATCTGTTGTTTGAAAGAGTCTTGCCATCCAGCTCCTGGATCAGATGTCTGAGTGGCAACTCGTTGGTGTGGAGGTCACAAACAATCCAGACCAGCTTCCTCCCAATCTTCCGCTCTATCCACTGTATGACCCCCCTTGCCACCCTGTGTTCGTGTTGGTGCTGTCCCCTCCAATGGCCTGCAGGGTCTGGTCTACGTTCCTCTCTCTGCGCCAGTTCACAATGTTATCTGTCACTATCTCAGCTGGTTTCCTGATGTCATCTTTCTCTGGAGTGAAATGCCACAAATACTTCCCTCCTGGTTCACTGCAGCAGGAGTAGTGTTCCTCCTTCACCATGGCAGGGAACAACTTGTCAGAATCTCCAACTTTCATGAACACTCCTAGTGTCATCCCTCTCCCATCAAAGAACAAACAATTGATTCCATTTTCTCTTATCCCCTTATCAAACTCCTCTTCTAGGTTACTGACAAGTTTTTCTTTCTCTCTGAGCTCTTGTTATCCTTATTTGTTAGGTGATCTATCACCAGGTGAACATCATCGGGTGTTATCAAACCACCGTCAATCCAGGCAGCTGTTGCTATCTCTGCAGTTTCTCTGAGACCAGTGTGGTGTCGCATGCTGGCCAGAGCTATGCTCGGGATATCTTTCCTATTTCGAATCTTATGCCTGGAAGGTTTGGGATCATTATTTTCTGGGTTAGGGACAAAGTCACCATTCTCCTGGTCAGCACTCGGATCAGCCATGGGGAAGTCATTAAACTCTGAATCAGCTTGACTCCAATCATCGGCCTTTTTTACCTCACCCTGGGCCTTCTCAAGTCTCTTTTCCTCGGCAACTCTTCTCCTCTTCTGTCTCTCTGTGGCAGCCTCCTGTCTCTTGGACTCCGGAATATCTTGGCTAGAAATCATGAGAGCCCCTATACTGCCAGTCTTCTCTCTCTGTGCTTTGACAAATGCCAGTTCGATCACAGGAATCTTCAGTTCACGCTTGCAAATACAGGAGATGTGGGCCTCGGATTTACAGTCACGATCGCATCCAAACTCAGGACAGAGAACAATTGGGCACTTGCAAGTAATTATGTCAAATAACTGGTCCAGTTGCTTGGCAAAGCTGTCCTTAACTGCAAGTTTTCCTCTCCCAAGAGAGATATCTCTTGCCTTTTCCCAACTGGCTAGCAGTCTCTCACTAATCTTCTTCTGACTTGTTATGACTGGAGGCTTGAACTGAGCGTTAGCCAGACAGCTTTGGTCATATCACTGGCAATGTCTTTGTTTGTGTAAGTTCTTTGGTTCTTTTCACTGATTTGCCTGATTAAAACACCGTATCTCAAAGCATCTCTCAGTGTAGGCAACTCCGACTTCAGGAGCTCTCTCCCAGACCCAAGATAGTGACTGAGATGGCTGGATTTTTGGTTCCTCGTCCTGACACAAGCAGCCATCGCAAATATTATCAACTTATAAATGCATCAGAATCTGAAACAGAAAAAAATATTGTTAGTTGGGTTGTTAAAGAATGAAGTCAGAAAGCAATGTTCACTATTTAATTGTAATGCACTAATGCAGCTGTACGTTAGATTTTCGATAAATTTCACGCTAAAATTTACCTAGCAAAAGGTTGTAAAATATTGAAACTGAAATTATTTTCTGTTTATATACACTAAAATCTACCAAAAAAGTGATGGGCCATTAGTTTTAGCTGATCTTCCCTCCTATGACACACCCTATTGATGCAGTGTCTATCATAATTAGGAATGTTATACAAATGGTCAATATCGTTAGTGAGTTTGGTCTCACAGAACCCAAGTACATCAAATTTGTGGGCAATAGAAGATAAACACTGATCTAGTTAGGTATCTAGATGAAGGGGAATACTTGTGATGTTATGACTAATCAAGGAGAAGGGATGAGGTAGTAGGATACTAGAACTAAACTCGGGAGAGTCAGGAAAGTAATAGTTACAGTTTGGGTTGGTGAAACCCAGTGAGTTTTGTATAAAGGCATGAGGATTGATATGAGGGAATATTGTGTCGACGCCATGGGTAAATTGGGTGTAACACATACGATCTAGCACATCTAAGGGAATGACATTAGCCTCATAATTGTGGGAACATTGATACTGATTAAGGAACAGTAAAAACTCAGGGTCACTGAGGTGTGAAAAGGAAGATCTATGAAAATTATAATAGTGGAAGGGGTAACGTACTCACAAGTGCTG
The DNA here is from genome assembly GCF_018991925.1 of Homarus americanus. Lineage (NCBI taxonomy): Eukaryota > Metazoa > Arthropoda > Malacostraca > Decapoda > Nephropidae > Homarus > Homarus americanus. The sequence goes on from NW_024737042.1 coordinate 20,908,225, forward strand.
CAACCAACAGAATTAGGATGACCGGTACTGTTGAGGGTGATTCCCAGATAGAGTGGGAGGTGCGCCTGTCACTCGGTTTTGAGGGTTCCTGGTTTCCACCACAGATGGTAGACGTGTAGTACTCGAGTTGGCCGGCAGGGGGGGGAAACTCCTCAGGTGATAGCGACAGTGGCTGGTTCCCCCTCAGTGGGGGGGTCTGTAAAGGCTTTTGCCTACGTGAGTGCGTGGCTGTGACACTATCAAGAGTTTCATTCGATACCTTTGTACCTTATAGAACGCTGCAGTAAAAAAAAAATCGCGTCATGATTTGTGAATGTTGACATCCACAGAAGAATATTTCTTCCAGAATTTTCATATTTATATGAGTAAAAAATTCTACTAGCACGCACATTATCATGTACTTCGATCTAAGTGAGGGAGACCGCAGACCCACCGAACCTATAGCAGCACCATCAACCATAATGACACAGCGCACTTCCCCAGGTAGGAGTTTCCCTCACACACACACAGACACATTTTTTTCTCTCCCTGGTTTTGATCATTTTTCGCTAAGCTCTTTTCTTATTCCAGGTAATGCCGACGAAACTTTACTTAAATGTTGGTAATATATCTGAAGTGTTTGTATACATTGTGTCTGACAAATTACTTCTTCAATAACGCAAATTACGTACCATTAATGCATTCTAATAATGCTGCTCTGGTAACAGTTGAAGTTCTATTTATTTCTTGTTTGAATTCAAGGAGGAGACTAAATGCCCCTGCCTACCACAGTTACCAGAATTCTGTGGTCACAAAAGGGTGTAACGAAATTCACGGATTACAAAAAAAAAACATCCGGGTCAGAGGACTTGTAGGTCAGTTGCTTCAAATAAAAATCTCTTAAATCGTCTATCCAGGTCTTATAATCTCCTGGCTACGGACGGTGTCAGCTGGACGGTGTTATAGGAAGGTTCCTCTAAGGCTCTAAGCTTTGTTCACATTTTAAACAGCTGGTAGCCTGTTAGTAGTATTCACATTTATAATCTCTTATAGTAACCAGCACCCAAAACAGCTCTTGTTTGTTTGTCTCCTTTGGAAGTTGAGGCCGGAACCTTCGCACATAATTATAGGCATTGTCTTTGTGCCAATATACCAGTGTACATGATAGAAACATTTAAGACAGGCTGGCAATTTACACTCTAAGTAGTCCTCTGAGATGGGAGAGGATGGGGTGATAGGTAAGGAAGGGATGTGGTGATGGTTAATGGAAGAGTAATATGATGGGAAAAGAAGGGATGTGATGATGGGTAATGGAAGAGTAAGATGATGGGAAATGACGGGATGTGGAGATGGGTAAGATTTAAGGACAAGGGGGTTGAGGGTGGAGAGGGGTTGGTGAGTGAGGGAGAGAAGATAGGAAAGTTGTCCACACCTTTCTTAATCGGAGGTTCTTGGCACCTTCCGCTGTCCCTGGCGGATGGCACTATTCTATCATTTCCCAGGATGGGTGAGAGAGGGATGATGTGATGGGATGGTGCTTGAGGGTTGAGGGAGGGAATGGTTGGTGGATGAAGGTGGGGTGAGATGATGGGTGAGATGATGGGAGGGAATGGTGGCTGAATGAGGGGTGAGGCGAGGGGAGGGGATGCTTGGTGGGGAGGGGTGTGGTAAAGGGGGATGCTTGGTAGGGAGGGGTAAGGTTATGGCAGAGGATGATTGATGAGGGAGGGTGAGGTGATGGGAGGGGATGCTTGGTGGGGAGAGGTGAGAGGGTGGATGGAGATAATAGGTTATGTGATAGGCGAGAGGATGGGACGGGGTGATTAGTGGATTGTGGGTGAAAGAGGGGTGGGATTATGGAAGGGGGTGGCTGGTGAGGAAGGGGTGAGAGGGTGGATGGGGAAGATATGTTAGAGTGGAGTGAGATGATGGGAGAGGACTCCACACTCTTCCCAACTGGCAATTAATGGCACCTTCCGTTGGCCCCGACAGATGACACCATTTCCTGTGTAACTTCCAGTGTCAATTCCATTTTTCTCTTGGTTATGTTTTGTATAATAATCTCCTGTGCTACCGAACACGCAACTCTGTTTTTTTTTGCTTCGTGCAACGCTGTAGATTATCCCCCTTCTCTGGATCTCAACTAACGTCTTATACAACATTTCCGCTTTATCTCTTGCCTTCTACAATAATCACTAAACTATAATATTTACATGGGCAAGATCTTGTTACATACTTACAGCTCTCCGATGTTCCCTACCATGCACTGAATTTGATTTTTTCTTCTTTGTGGCTTCTTTACCTAAATTTAGCTTATTTTGAGGACGTGAACGATGTTTATGTTGAAGGACGGCAGGTAAACCCAAACTCACCTGTGATGAAATTTTTTAGAGAATCATCCTTCACACCTGACGCAACAAATATTCTACAGTACCTACACTGTGTGGCTCTCGCACATCCGGTATTTCTCGTCACCAGTGTCTCTCCTGCCAAGAAATTTCGTATCACCTTTTTCATCTTTCCTCCAAGCTGTATTCAAACGTTTATGTTTCATAATCGACCCAGGTTTCCTTGCCACTGTTCGTCCTGCTGTATACTACTCATTATTTCCTCCATCATTCCATTTTTCTTGATGCTTGCCTTTCATTCTCTTTAATACATTATTCCTGTTACTGTCTCTTGTTTACTTATTACATTTGTAATTGTTACCTTATTTCCAAATGGACACTTATATTTCACTTATCTGAATTAACTTTCTGAACTTAAATCGTTAATATTACTCTTCCATCTCCGCTATAGTAGGCTGTACCTTCAAGTTCCGTGCACCAATACAAACTCGTCCCTCCCGTTACTCCGTGACTTGCACTCTAGTCCTTTCCAAGACCCATTTCTCACTCTCTCTCACACACAGATATTATTCACTCCACGTTAGTGAATGAAAAGCGTACATACTACATCATTTAATCTATGAGAGCATTATGTAAAGGATGAAACATGAACGTTGCCAGACCATGTAATGAGTCAAATTATATCAAGTTGCTTTAAAATATTCTGGTCCCAGACTGCCTTGTGCTCCTCACGTCTCACCTAGTAACTTAGAGGCTTCGGATTTACGCTCCAATACTCTCAAGGGTTCACACCTCACGGAGATGGTGGATTTACGACACTGAGTGTACTTAGTCAGAAATGTCCTCAACTGTACATAAATTCACGTGGACGTTTCTTTTAAGAAGTGAGATACAGAAAATTTGCGAGAGGCCAAATCGTTTGCTTCATTCTCTTTATCCTTTCATTCTACTCATCCTCCATATTTTTTGTCTCTGTCTTGACTCACATCATCCACCAGGGAAATGAGTTCATTGTAAACTGCTTCGTTTATCTAAGGAAGATGTTCTTGTTATTACGAAACACAAGCAACACGCACCACCTGTCGTCTTGCCTGTCAGGACTAGGTATGCTGGGCTGGTATCAGCTGTTGGGGGGGGTGACACAGCCACCTGCTTCAACCTTTCACCGTTACTGCTCTGTTTACATACCCCCTCTTACCACTCACCACCCACATCTTCCTGCTGTCAAAACATGTGTGTTGGCAATATCTTTCGCTAAAATAACCCTGTTTTCCTGTGATTTTTTTTCAATTAATCTTGTTGGTTTTTATTGGTAAAATTTGTGATGACAGCAAGATAGCCGATAATATCCACGTCTGACTCATGTTTTACATTTTGTGTGATTTTTTTTTTTTACAATATGTGATTTGTAAGTCTGATTATGCAAGACTTTAACAGTGTAAAAATATGTGTACGAGCACTCATGATATCCTGGGCAGGGATAACAATACAATTTCAAGTTACTAATCCCACACATGACGTTATGATTATCCCAGACACTATATGGATAAAAACATGCACTGAGGTCACCCATGCCTTCTCATTTCCTACATTTCTAGAAGGAGGACGTAGGAATGCAGACGTTCTCTCCTTGGGCTCATCCGTGCATAAATGTGTACGTTTGTCCGTTACCCCGGGAGTTGTGAACACGATAATTAAAACAAAAAACAATGGTATCTAACCACATTTCGTATGACATTTAAGTCTCACATGAGGCCATTTTCTGTCCTTATTCCACAAGACTCTTAGAATTATAACGCTATGGTATAAGTTTTTGTCTAATTCGTAACGCCATGATAGCTACAGGTTTTTCCAGTGTGAATAATCGAAGTATTGTTTATAACCATGATTAGTGGTGGTATTATGTAAGATTTTATATATGTGCATTATTTTTCTTATATACAAGATTAGGATAATGCCATACGACCTTCTTGCTCAGCGCTGGTGGTGTGCGCGTCAGGACCAGATGTTGGTTACTTTCACTAACATCTATATCCTTGACTTTCACCACCACACCGGGGATGTTTTATGCGGTATTCCCTCGATAGAAACACCAGTGATAACAACAAGGTAGTGAGTTTTGTATTGATTTAGTTGACATATTCTTTGCTCTGTGTCTCCTCCTTCTTCGATTCCCCCTCTTTTTCCATCTTCTGCCATTACTCTCCATCCTCTAACCTCCTCTCTCCTAACACATTCCTTCTATCCCCCTTCTCTTTATCTTCCCGTCTCCTCCATTCCATTGCTTCTGTCGCCCTATCTACTCCATCCCCCTACTTTTGTCTTCCCTTTTCCTCCATTCCTCTACCATTATATCCCGTCTCCTGCATCTATATTCCCTTATTCCCCACATTGAAGGGTTACAGAACCTCTGGTAAGAAAGTTCTCACTCCATCTTCCCGCGCCCCTCCCTCCCATCGATCACTTCACCCTGTAAAATATGAGACATTCAGAGGCGAGATTATGTTAACCCGTTAACCCTAACTAAGTATGAACACACCTCAAGATTATCTGGTAGGATATCTTCGCCGCTTGCTATCATCCTGGCCTCGTTATCGTCGTGTGTTAGTATGCTATCCTAGTGGGTGAAATTGTGGACCTTGGTAACTTGTGAATTTGGTAAGGCACTGGATAGAGTACTTGGGTAATGCGTTTTGGAGTTATTTATACTTATGCTGGTGGTTCAGTGGACAGGATCGCGAACAGAAAAGAGAGAGACTTATGAACGTGGCGCTACGTGGCTGACGATATTGGCTACTGTTAATCAAACCTTTCAACATATCCAAAGCAGTAAAGAGAAAATTATGTCACCGATAATGTACCGACTGATTTCAAGCTATCCTGTTCTTATCAATCTGTTAGAGTACCGTCCTCATATCTGAGGGTTGACGAACACAGTCCTCCACCCTAAACGTTTTTACCAATCCTCCAACGTTTTATATCTCTCTGGGAACCAGTTTTTAATTCTACTCATCCCTCATCCTTATTTATATGACCAAAGAAATTTTTTTTCTGTATATTTCGTGCATTTATGTTGAAGTTTTTGCTAATCTGTACTTCTTCATTTGTTTTCCTGTCAGTGTAGCTTATAACACTACATTTCAAAGGCATCCAACCCCTTTCTGGTGTCTGTTGAAATTGTCCATGCTTTTTTTTTTCAATTTGAAATTAATTTCCATATTCATTAGGTCTTTTGTGTCCCCACAACTTACTATAAATATCACATCAATTGGGACAAACTTAGCAGCAACTTCCATCTAATACTTACATCGGGATAATAATAATAATAATGATAATAATAATAATAATAATAATAATAATAATAATAATAATAATAATAATAATAATAATAATAATAATAATAATAATAATAATAATAATAATAATAATAATAATAATAAAATAATAATAATAATATAATAATAATAATAATAATAATAATAATAATAATAAATAATAATAATAAATAATAATAATAATAATAATAATAATAATAATAATAATAATAATAATAATAATAATAATAATAATAATAATAAAAATAATGATAATTGTAATAATGCTAATAATAATAATAATAATAATAATAATAATAATAATAATAATAATAATAATAATAATAATAATAATAATAATAAACCTTTAAGACAAAAACTAAGAAAATATCAATCACTTGAATTCTTGTATTAAATTTTCGACAACTGTTTCATTAGACCCGTTTACTGCTGTGGATCCTCCTTATATAATAACCAAATGCAGTTTTTGTTCAATGGTAATTTTCTCTGTAAAGTAAAGCCCTATATTATTATTTGTTCAAATATTATCGCTGTATATGTACTGTCAGGAGATTTAGCGTTTGTGCTTGTACACATATGTTGCTTCAGCGTCCGTGACTGCACATGTACGTGGACAAAATTTCCCGGACTTCGCAAGTAGGAACTTTAGTGTCTAATTAGGTGTGCGTGGTGTGGTGCCCGTAACCGCACATGGAGTACCTGCAGTGTCTGTGATTATAGTTGTGTGTAGCTATAAAGTTTGTGACTGTTCAATTTCACCAAGTGGGCGATTGCCAATGCACACACACGCACACACACACACACACACACACATTCCACAAAATATCGTTCGTTTGTATCTTTCCCGAACTGGACATTTTTTTTATAAAATTACTTCAAATTACACCTGGGAAATTTCAGTTACACGAATAAACATTCGCCTTGAAATTAATTTAAAGGAACCAGGTAATGAATTTGGCCCTACGCCTGCTCATCTAGAACGAGTTATATTCTTCACCCGTGCGTAACACGGGGTACGGACATTATGAGGAATCGACGCACTGCTTTTAAAATAGACGGTTTTACTCCGCGGATGGTGATGATTGAATACATCTTAGTCATTTTTCTTTGAACTCTGATCTGCTACGACTGGTTTCTTTTTCCATAATTTAGAGAAAAAACTGTAATGTTGCTTATAGCGAGTTTCGGAAGTTGGTCTTCTTACCTAAGTAGGTGATAAGGCCTTGAATGAGTAATTTAGTTGTTCTTGTCAGTCAGCTCCTCGACACAATTTTAGTCTTAAAATCCTGTGTACAGCAAATTCAGTAGATGTTAAGGCTTTAGCAAGACTCAACAGATGCCAGTTTTTATACACTTATTCCCAAGCGGTTATCGTGACGAATGAAACTATCTAAACCTCAAACACAATTTGAGAGAAAAACACAGATTACTGTGATTAACATAGAGGATATTAATAAAAAGTTTCTATTTATAATGATTTGTTTAATAGGGGGCTTAAGCTGAAAATGTCAGAACGTATCATCAACACCACAATAACCAAGACAGGTAACGAAATGTTCCTCGCTGATCACGTCCACCAAGGCTTCTAAGGCTGATGCAAGGAATATAGGAAATGCCTGACGTGTAAGGGAGTAAATCTCTATAATCAAGCTACGGCAAACTTCTGAACGCTACTTCAATTATTCTGGTAGCTAACATCTTCAGCTGTCTCTGCGTTACCTGCTCACTCTCTGTAGTTCAAACAATGACATTCGCATCTATCTGCATGTTAACTTATTTAGGTTTACATTGTTTGTCTTGACGCAAGAAATCCCTCGGTTAAAATGAAATTTAAATTGGTTTAGGAATATATACCTTAACACACACTCACACAGTACTACACGCACGCAGTCACACAAACACATACATCTCTCTCTCTCTCTCTCTCTCTCTCTCTCTGCCAATAATACCATTCCCCTTCTCATTACCAACAATATTCCCACGAAACTCTCACAATAGTACCTTCTTGGAATTATAATCGACAACTTAGGATTCCTCGATACAGAATCTTTTGAACATAAGTAAAAAAATAGGCAAAATATCTCGAGTTGGATGAGTGATGACTCTCTTTACTGCTGTCATATATATCACTCTGCAAGGAAAAATAACACCTTTGTTGCATGTTTCTATTGATCTGCCAAATATATGCTTAAGGTTTGTTTAAACTGAGAGTAAACATTTTTTTTGAGAATGACCCGAATAATGTAACAATAAATGATCGGTAGACAATGTGAGAATTTCACTACCATATGTTATGAATCAACAAAGAATACAGACAGAAGTAAACCTTGAATGTCGACTTGTCTCCACGACGATTACAAAGACGCTGAATACAACAGTACAGTGCAGAGAGAGTTGGCGAAGAAAAACTGACAGTGCAAGAGATAAATATAAAGAAGATATTGGAAAAAAAATCCGTATATGGATCCCTTCACGAGGACTGAAGAAGAAAAACGTGCAGACCTGAGGGTAATAGATGAAAGACTTGTCTTCCAAGGTCTCCCCACTCCTCACCGTAAATTCTACTCCCTTTCTTCAGCCAAAAGAAAATTAAGAGGTCATAAAGAGCTCTCGAGATTAGAGGGGTGTGGACATGTGTTATTAAACTACCCTCATACATCAATTACCTCACCTCCTAAGAAACCAGGAGGACTATTAGTTCCAGCAGATATTGTTTTGTAATCTACCAGCTTAAATGACTTAGTGTTCACACTGTTCATCTATATAATGCCATTTTTCATCTACATCTACATCTAGCACACACACACACACACACACACACACACACACACACAACACTACATAGCAAATCTAATGACCACACCACCTGCCGCTTTCATTACCACCAACACTACACTCTATACACTACTCTACCACTTGTATGGGGTGGCGCCTTAATCAGCTAGACCTTGAAAAGAACCTTCCATGTCATCTAGGAAAGTGCCTCATGCCACCTGCCATCTGTCACATACGTACCCATGCAATGCGTGTGATTCTGCCAAACCTCCAGGCTATTATCTCCTTCCCAACACCTGCATGTCCTTATGTGTTCATATCTATAAGTTTACATAATTTCTCACCTGCATATCCCTACTATTGCATGCTCTCTCATATAAGATTACTTTTGCTGTCCTTGTGGCGCGGTGGTAGCGATCCCCGTTCACACGCACAGGTCCAGGGCTCGATTCCCGACCAGTGAGGTATTGTTTGTATTTGGACTGGTGATTTTATATATATATATATATATATATATATATATATATATATATATATATATATATATATATATATATATATATATATATATATATATATATATATATATATATATATATGTCAGAGGCAACTGAAGATGTCTTTATTCAAGACATCTTCAGTTGCCTCTGAAGATGTCTTGAATAAAGACGAAAGCTAAGGTGCTCCGTTGTTTCCCTTTTCCCGTGTGATTTTATCAAGATATATATATATGCAAGTAAATCACTGTTGTTGCGCGTGATCCAGGTATATGCTGATAACCACAAGGAAAGAAGAAAACACGAAGTTCCCAAGCGCTTTCATCTACATCTTCAGGAGTAC
>NW_024737042.1:20917600-20972678 GCF_018991925.1 Homarus americanus
TATAATAAACACTCAATATATTTCTTCCGTTTCTATCAGTTTTAAATTTATTATGTTACACAGGCTTCTACTATTAGTATAATAGTAGGTTAGGTTAGGTTAGGTTAGGTTAGGTTAGGTTGTCAACAAAACGTTCCATATGGCGGCCAGTCGGCCGCGGCGAGTTTCCCGCGGCCAGTTGGGCTGCGGCCAGATGGCGGCGGCCAGTTGTCCTAGACCTATGATCCGGGTGCAATGATATTGTACAAAACAAGGTGTTTATATACAGAGGGGGGTGAGATCAGGTCCACAATGGTCAGGTATTAGGTAATGACCCTACTAATCTTTAAAAAGCACCGCAACGGTCGGTAGTCAGGTCAGAGGGTAAGGTGACCCAACCTTCTCACCTGGTTACAAATCTTCTTAATTACAAATTTGTCCAGTTTGTACATGCCATTACTCAATTTCATGTTGACTGCTTCGGTGTGTTTAATGAGACTAGATTCTATAATATTCCTACTGTCAATTGAATTACAAGGTAATATTGAGGAGGCATTATCCCAGTCAATGCAATGCTTATTATCCCTCAGATGAACAAACAGAGCATTGGATTCCTGGCCTGTCCTAACACTGTATTTATATTGTTTAAGTCTAGTTTCAAGATCTTTACCTGTCTGGCCTAAGTAAAACATATTACATTCCTTGCAAGGAACTTTATAACTGCAACCAATTGTGTTGTTGGGGGAGTTCTTGATTAATATTTGTTTAACAGTGCATGAGTTTTTAAATGCCACATTGACGTTCCAGGTTTTTAGTTGAAAAGGAATTTGAGAGAAATTTTTGTGAAATGATAATACTAAGAGATTCTTTTGGTCATGGGTGGGCTTGGGATCAGTTCTATAAAAAGATTTCTTAGTAATGTTCAGGCATTTGTCTATGAAAGATCTAGGGTATTTAAGGTTTGAGCCAATATTATAGATATATTTATATTCCTCATCAATGAATTCCGGGCTGCAAATTCTCAAAGCACGTAAAAACAGTGTTGAAAATACTTACTGTTTGACTCTATTATGGTGGGCAGAATAATAATGAATGTATGAACACACATTAGTAGGTTCTCTATAAATACTGAACTTAAAGGTGTTACCTATTCTGTGTATCAGACAGTCTAGGAAAGGCAATTTACAGTCATGCTCTAATTCCACAGTGAATTTGATCGAGGGGGCTAAGTTATTAAGTTATGACAGGAAAGCTTTTAGGTCCTCATTACTTGGCCAGAGACATAATACATCATCTACATATCTAAACCAGACTGCTGAAGGTGGTAAAATATTACTTAATAGTTTCTTTTCAAAGAATTCCATATATAGGTTGCTTAATACAGGTGAGAGTGGATGGGTAATCCACAGAATAGGTAACACCTTTAAGTTCAGTATTTATAGAGAACCTACTAATGTGTGTTCATACATTCATTATTCATAGTTGTGGTTGCTATAATCATGGTCGTGGTTGTTAAAATCATGGTCGTGGTTTTTATAATCATGGTCTTGGTTGTTATTATCATGGTCGTAGTTGTTATAATCATGGTCGTGGTTGTTATAATCATGGTCGTGGTTGTTATAATCATGGTCGTGGTTGTTATAATCATGGTCGTGGTTGTTAAAATCATGGTCGTAGTTGTTATAATCATGTTCGTAGTTGTTATAATCATGGTCGTGGTTGTTATAATCATGGTCGTGGTTGTTATAATCATGGTCATGGTTGTTATAATCATGGTCGTGGTTGTTATGATCGTAGTCGTGTTTGTTATAATCATAGTCGTGGTTGGTATAATCATGGTCGTTTTTGTTATAATCATTGTCGTGGTTGTTATATTCATAGTCGTGGTTGTTATAATCATGGTCGTGTTTGTTATAATCATAGTCGTGGTTGTTATAATCATAGTCGTGGTTGTTATAATCATAGTCGTGGTTGTTATAATCATGGTCGTGGTTATGATCATGGTCGTGGTTGTTATAATCATGGCCGTGGTACTTACAGTATCTAATATACTGTAGGAAGGAATAGAATAAAGGTTAGAATAATTAGTTAAAGAAATATTCACCATAAGGAGAAGACTAAGTACACACTATAGCCTAGTAAGGTCCGAAAATGCTTTGGTAAAGTTGAAACTGCGCGTCCAGACGCATGATGAAACTCAGCTCCCCCCACCTGTCATCTCTAACTATTGTCTGTTTCCCCTTCTTTCTTCTATATACTAATCTTCCTTCCTTTACTACTCCAAACAACATTAAAAAAAAGTAGGCTAAGCGAAAAAGTGGGGGGAGGAGGAGGGATCCGTACAATAACTGCAATCGTCCTGGGACCAAGTTTGTTCCACCCTACGAATTTTTTTGCGATTTTTCCACCAAGTTTGATGAAAAACGATTGTGCCGTTTCAGCTGCCCAGAGCAGATACACGCACGCCTTGCGCTATAGTATATTAGACTTGAAAGAATCCCTTGGGATTTGACTTCGGCTCCCTTGCTACCTTCGGTTCATGATTCCCTTTTGCTTTTCTTATATCGGTCTTAACCCTACTGGCCAATACCGTATAATAATCTTGGAGGTGAACTTCACCACGATTTATTCTCCTACCTATAGCCTTCCTTTGTCCAATAATATTTTTTAAATAATTATTTATCCATTTAGGGTCATTGTTGTTTGATATGAGTTTTCTATATGGTACGTTCTACCTTTGTGTATTTAGTAACTCTTTATTCAAATGGTTGTGGAGCTCGTCAACGTCAGATCTCGTGATTAGGTCATTACCAACCGTCATATTTTGTGAGGTTATCGTCGTCAGGTCTCCAGGTAAAGTGAGATTGCCCTCTGTGGGTACATTGTGAGGGGTCACCTCACGTGAAGTCATGTAATTCACTCCCAAACGTGATACCCCTTCTTTCAGCTGCCTTTTCAACTCATCAAAGTTTGCCCTTCTGAAATCTGGAACTTTAATGGAATTTTCCTTGTGAATGCCATTAAATTCTAACTTGAAAAGTACTTCTTTGTGATAGCTGTTTGCAAGTTCGTTCCCTACCTCGACATTAGTAATGAGGTTTTCTCGGTTTGACAGAACTAAATCGAGTGTATTATTACTCCGGGTGGGTTCGGTTATTTGTTGACTTAGGAAACAGTCCTGAACTGTTTCAAGAAAATCCTCTGATTCTGAGTCACCCGTAAGGTCGATCCTATATATTTGGCTAAAGTTAAAGTCGCCTACTATACAGACTTTGCTGTGTATGGAAGCCCTGCACATTTCATCCCAAATATGTCGCTCATTAACTCCATCAAGATTGGGTGGTCTATATATTACTCCTGTGATTAATTTCTTCCTACCATCGATTAATTTTATCCAAATTGTTTCTGTATTCAGTTCAGTTTTTATTTCCTTATATATTTCACACTTCAAATTATCCCTGACATAGATTGGTACTCGGCCTCCTTTCCTAATCTGTCTATCGGTATGGAATAATTTGTAACCTGCAATTTGGTATTCGACAGGTAACTCACGTGAGTCTAAGTTTCTCCATGTTTCGGTGAATGCTATTATATCGAATTTTTTCAGTACACACCAACACCCTGATTTCATCCATTTTGCATTTAGAGAAAAGCAAATTAATCTACATGGGTTTACAAAGGGAAAATCTTGTCTAACAAATCTGCTGACGTTTTTTAGGAAAGTCTTCGAGGTAGTAAATAATGACGAAAATTACGATGTTGTTTACTTAGACTTTAGCAAAGCGTTTGACAGAGGGGAAAGTTTTAAATTGGATAAAATCATGGCTCACCGATAGAACACAGAAGGTCAGCATAGATGGTGTTAAATCTGAGTGGGGCTGTGTAACCAGTGGGGTTCCCCAGGGGTCAGTACTGGGCCCATTCTTGTTCATAATCTACATAAACGATCTAGATACTAGGATCATCAGTTACATAAGCAAGTTTGCGGATGACACCAAAATAGGGCGGCAGATTAATTCAGGGCAGGATGCAAATGCACTACAGGAGGATTTAAATAAACTGCAGGAGTGGTCAGGAAAATGGCAAATGAAATTCAACACCAGCAAGTGCAGCGTACTTAATATTGGAAGAACAAATACTGTCAATGTATACAGCCTTAACAACATCAACCTAGAGAGGTCGACTTGTGAAAGAGACTTAGGGGTACTTGTAAGCCCGGACCTACGGCCTAGAAAACAGTGCGTTAATGTAAGTAATAAGAGTGCAGATGTCTTATTGCAACTGTATCTTGCGTTAGTCAGCCGCACCTCGACTTCCTTTATTTTCAAGTTTTCTTCCTTGACCTTCACTAACTTGACCAGTAGTTTGGCCCTCAAAAGGGCACAGCTCTGCTCACAAGTAGCATTAGCCATTACTGACAATAGTCGTCAGTCTATGAATATCCTCTACAGTAGCATAGCATGAAGACTTTTTATTATATAGTTCACAATGTGGTCAAAGCTGGTTGCTGGCTGGAGTGAAACCCACGAGTTTATAGGTTAGAAGGTCTCAGAGATATACAAGACTGAGTCTAGAATATAAATTAGTTTTTCAAATGTTGTGTTCAGCGGGGGAGTCTTTTTTTTTTCGGGAAGTTTCCATAAATGTTCATGACATAATGGTGGAAGGGAGCATGGGTAAAGGAGGGTTTAAGGAAGAAGATTTGAGAAATGGGTCAGGGTAGGAGATTGAAGAATGAAGGCATAAGGAGGGAGTGAGAGATGAGAAGGGACATAAGAGAAGGGAGAAAGATGGGATGAAGAGAGAGAAAGAGATAGAGAGAGAGAGAGAGAGAGTAGGGAATGGGGGACTAGAAGAGGGAGGGGTAAGTAGGAAAGGGGATGGAAAATGGAAGGGTAGGACGGTGCACGGTTGAGAGCTATGACAGGGTCGTGACTGGCTGCACCTGCCCAATTACACCTTTACTGCCAGAATAATTAATGACTCAAGGTAAATCATTGAGAAACTTGGCCATAGGCAACTTTGAGTTAAGATTTAGCACATATATACATCGACCCACAGCCATTGGTACCACACACCCCTTGGTTATCGACATGGTATTTGGTCGTTCTGATATACGACTATCCTTCCTCTCCATTCATCAGGATAATTGTTTGCACAGTGTGTGTGTGTGTGGAATCGAACATAAAACAAAATTATAACGAACCATCTACTGATTTTTAGCTTCGACAGCCACAGAAAGTGGAAAAATTCCACTCACAGTCCATGTTATGGATTATCTGAGAAGAAACACCCATACTCTTCGTCTTCTCAGGGCTCCGAGGATTGAAAATAAATTAAACGAATATGAAATTACCCTTCGAATTCTGACACACTCTAACCACTTCACTTTCTAAATAAATGAAAAATAATTCATACTCAGATTATAAGTGGAAGGCAGGGCTAAACAAAGGGGACATTACAAAGGTACTCAAACTATCCAACCAGGAGCGAACTCGTAACAATGGTTTTAAATTAGACAAATTTAGATTTAGACGTGAAATAGGTAAACACTGGTTTGGATACAGAGTAGTGGATGAATGGAACAAGTTACCAAATATCATCATTAACTCGAATACGTTGAATAGGGGTTGGGTGTAAACGGGACTGCCCAGTATGGGCCAATAGACCCGCTGCACTCTGCACTTTCCTCCATTCTTATGTTCTTATCACTTTATGTATGATTGTAGAGAGCGGCGTTGATGGGCATGAGAAGCGTGGCAATATACCAGGGAGGGTGCTACTATAGTATGCAGTCTACCGAACTGGAGCTACTAGGTTAGGTTAGGTTAGGTTAAGATATATTAGATTACGTTAGGGTTGGTTAATTGATGCTATAGTGTAAGTATTCCGGTAGACCAATTCCAGCTCGGTATAACCGCATCCAACTCGGTAGACCGCATTTTAAACTGTAGTAGCACCCCAGGGAGCGTCTGCTTAAAATAGGTCTTTCAATAATAATATTTATTTAGAAATTAAAATTGTCCGTGTTCATTAATGCACAACCGCTGCAGCAAGCCATATTCTGCTAACAATATGCAGCAATAATCTCCTCCTAGCTTATAATGTTGGTTCTGGTCGTCATAAACAACGAAAAAAGGCATCAGAAGATCCAAGCCTCACCAGACGTTGAATCTAAGTATAACGTTAAGTTTGTTTAAGGGAAATATTAATCTTCAGAACAAGCATCACTAGAGTGTCTTACAGCTTCACCAGGTTGAGGGGCCGCATTTTATGTAGAAGAGATACACCAGTCTTAGCTGGTTGTCAGCTCATAGTGGAACATGAGTCTCAGCTGTCAGCCACAAGCTTACCTGATTTAAACGTAACATGGTAAGGTGTTCGATTTTCTCTAATTACTTGATTTAGTGGTGGTATTTTGTTCGATGTGTTAGCGGTTTTCTTTTAGTCAGTAGAAAGTTTCCTTATGGTAGTTTGTCAGGCTGTAATCAGTTGGAACACTACAAGGCCCCATTCCGCTAAAGCAGTTATGGAAAAAAGTAAAACAATCACAT
Source organism: Homarus americanus (assembly GCF_018991925.1). Lineage (NCBI taxonomy): Eukaryota > Metazoa > Arthropoda > Malacostraca > Decapoda > Nephropidae > Homarus > Homarus americanus. The sequence goes on from NW_024737042.1 coordinate 20,924,134, forward strand.
GAGAGGAAGTGGTGGAGTGTGTCAAGTCCTTGAGGCGCCCTATAATCCCCATCATCTGCGGATTAAAATTGAGGTGTCAACCAGACCTCTATACGGCCACCTGCGCCCTGCCTCATAGCTTCCGTATATGAACATTCATTTCGTATCATCACAGTACAGTATCTCAAGGTTACATCATTCCTCTTATAATACACACAATGAATAACAATATACCGTAAAGAGAGAGAGAGAGAGGTTGAAACAAATAAAATACATAGAGATACACAAGTACAGTAGTAGGTAGTATCAGGTAAAGAGAAGAATGAGAGATTAAATAAAAGTCTCCTGAACTGCCGTGTCGCGCCAGTTTTGAGGTAATAGTCGGAGCAAGAGGATACACAATATTATTTTAAGGCTCGGAGTCCAAGAGGCTAGTGTTTAAGGTTAATGGGGACGGCAAGAGGTGACCGACTCTCAAGTGTTAACGGAGGTGACGCGTGATACTGGTGACAGGGTCTCTTTTGTCAGTCCATGAACACCGGTCCTTCGGTAGCCCAGTACCAGCACACCACCACCGCCACCACCAACTTCGCCAGCAGCATCCTCATACTTATTATCATGCATTAATTGAGAGACGAAAACAAGACGTGTGTTGATAGTATTGTACAGTGCACACCTTAACCTGCACCAGCAAACAAGTATTTCTTTATCTTATAATATTACACTGCCAATCAAGCTACTCAGCACTCTTAAGCTTCACGGTTAGGTGGAAGCGAACATTTTAAGCTGATGATATTAAAGTCATGTCTATTTGTATCTTAGTAAAAGCACAACATTTATGATACTGTTATCATAAGTTTGTCTAATTATATTTTTCTGATTCCGATTTTGATTACTAGTGAAAGCAGATACTTGGCCGGTTAATATCCCAGGTACTGTAGTGACAAAGGTCAACAGGATGAGCAACACGAATAACATAAATAACATGAAAACAAGTAGACGAAGACGGAGTGAATCCAGTAAGAAAGTCACAGAAAATTTATAAAAAATAAAGTTAAAATTAACCTATCCTAACCTTAACTACACATTTTATGTTTCATTACCATACTTTGTTTAAGATGTTCAATAAAATGTTATTTTTTTTACACATACGTGTATTAACAACTGACTTAATTTCTTTTATTGTACAGTATGTATTTTTTATGGTGTTTAAATTAAATGTGATATTTTTACTGTGATTTTTTTTCTTAGCCGAAATTGTGACTATTTTTCTGTGACTTTATTTCCGTTTACCGACAGAGTAAACTATTTTTTTTGTAACTTTTTACATGAAGTTATTTATAACTCAGCTCAAATAACAATGACTCCAAATGGATAAATAATTGTTTAAAGAATATTATTGGACAAAGAAAGGCTATAGGTAGGAGATAAAATCGTGGTGAGTTTACCTCTGAGATTATTGTAAGGTATTGAGATATGAAAAGCAAAGAGGAATAATGAACTGAAGGTAGCAAGGGAGGCGACATAAAACCCCAAAGGATTCTTCGAAATGTATCAAACTAAATCAGACAAGATTGGTCAAATGCAGTCAGGTACCGGCGAGCTAATAAATAACGCTGGACAAATGAGCAACAACCTGAGATAATAGTGACTATTTATGATTTTAATAGACAAATCGAAAAAACAAAACCTAATAAGTCACCAGGTACCGATAAGATAATTGCACAATTGTTTAACACGTCATTAAAAGCGGGTGTAGTACCAGAATCTTGGAGGATAGCAAATGTGATACCGATTTTCAAGAAGGAAGATAGATCACTATCCTCTAACTACCACCCAATAATTTCAAACTCTATTCGAAATCACCTGGAGAAGCACAAGTTGGTCAATGATTCCCAACATGGCTTCACAAGTGGGTGTTCACGTCTGACAAATCTATTAATATTCCTTTCCACTGTTTTCGAATCAGTGGATGACGGACACGATTATGATGTGGTATTCTTCGACTTCAGAAAAGCCTTCAACAGAGTCCCCCACGAAAGACTAATACGAAAAGTGGAGGCTCGTGGAATTGAAGGAGATATTCTAAAGTGGATTAGGGCGTGGTTACACGACAGGAAACAATAAGTAAGCATTAACAGCACATAATCCGATTGGGGTAACGTCACTAGTGGAGTGCCCTAAGGCTTTGTACTTGAACCATTACTATTTATCGTATACATAAGCGACATAGGTATAGGCATAGACAGCAACATAAGTAAATTTGCTGACTACACTAAAATAGGGCGTGTAATTAAATCTGACTAGGACTAAGCAAAACTACAGAAAAATCTAAAAAAAATCTTCACATGGTCTGAAAAATGATAGCTGAAACTTAATATAGACAATTGCAAAGTACTAAGTCGAGGAGATGTAAACAGAGAAACCAGATATCAGATGAACAATGTTGTTCTAGAGAAATCCGACTGTGAGAAAAACATAGGAGTAATGATAAAAAGGAATTTTAAACCAAGACATCAATATGCATTTGCTCGAAACAAGGCTAATAGAGTACTTGGGTTCATACAAATGAGTGTTAGTTACAAGATTAGCGAGACCTCACTTGGATTATGTTGTTCAGTTCTGGTCACCGTACTACAGAATGGATTTAAAATCTATATAAAGAATTCAGAAGAGAATGACATGACTAATCCCGGGCATTAGGAACCTTGAGTACAGAGACAGGTTAAAGCATCTTAACTTGCACTCCCTCGAGAGACGTAGAGTGAGGATCGATATGATCTAGGTATATAAATGGAAGTCAGGGTTAAACGAAGTTGATATAACAAAGGTACTCAAACTATCCAACCAGGAGCAAATTCAGCAATTGTTTTAAATTATAAAAATTTAGGTATAGGCGCGGGATAGGTAAACATTGGTTTGGAAATAGAGTAGTGGATGAGTGGAACAAATTACCAAACATCCTTAATAACTCGAATACGCTGGATTGCGTCAAATTTAAATTGGGTGGATATATGATAGACAGGGATTGGGCGTAAACGGGACGGTCCAGTATGGGCCTATAGGCCCGTTGCAGTTTCCTTCATTCTTATGTTAATTTGTTCTTATAAGATAATCTGAGTATGACTCTGCTCATTTAATAATAATAATAATAATAATAATAATAATAATAATAATAATAATAATAATAATAATAATAATAATAATAATAATAATAATAATAATAATAATAATAATAATAATGCTAATAATAATGATAATGATAATAATAATAATAATAATAATAATAGTAATAATAATAATAATAATAATAATAATAATAATAATAATAATAATAATAATAATAATAATAATAATAATAATAATAATAAAAATGATAATAATAATAATAATAATAGTTATGTCACTACCATTATCGGTAATAATTCTCAGAAACTTGTATGTTTATATTTCTCACGGAACTGGGTATAAGAGAACTCACTAGCTACGGTAGTCCCTGTGTAATTTCAAATCCTTTTTTCTTCCATTAATTTTCATGTCACAACACTTGGTTATGTTTTCACCTCTCCAACTACGGTGTCAAATTATAACGTCACGATTTTTCGAAATTCATGATGATAGCATTCAGATCTCCTAACTCACCTTCCCATTTGAGATGAGGGAGGTAAACACAATATCTCTGTTAATCTGAGATATGCTCTCTCTCTCTCTCTCTCTCTCTCTCTCTCTCTCTCTCTCTCTCTCTCTCTTCATCCTTCATTCCCTTCCCCTCACCCTCCTTCCCATCTTGAACCTCACATAAACCGCGTCTGGCAATAAAACACCAGGATCAAGATTGCCAAAAGATCCAAAGATTTAAATTTCCCTCAAATAAGGACATACGAATAGATACCACGCTTACAAATAAAAAAAAAATATGTTCCAGAATGGCGATTAAATTGCTCGAAGATTCTACGGTAATTAAATTTTGAAGAAGGAATGCATCTGATTAGACTATACATGCAGGCTACTGATAGAATCTAAAATAATTTCCAAGTTACACTGAGGCTTTATCGCTTATGTATCTCTCAGAAGGTGAAAGGAAGAAAAAATGACGTGCGGGTCCTTTGAGGGTCCAGTCGTAGACCATTGTAGCCCTAGGCCTATATAATCACCGAAATAATTACTTATATAATTACTTAACTACCCTAGCCCATTTATCTTTTCTTTTATAGCCATATAATGTGATGTGACCAGGCGTGTAATAATATGCTAAAGCGACCACTCCATGAAGAGCTCGAGAAAATGATAGATCTATCTGATTTTATGGCTGGATGTAAAACTGCCTAGTAGAGTCATTATGGCTGTTGGTGGGGCTGTTATTGGGTTACTTTAGTGTGTGAAGGAGAGAAAGAGAGAGAAAGAGAGAGGCGCTCCAACAAGAACAAGAGTATTTCTCTTTTGTACTCTTTATAATTCATCTTCACCTGGTTTAACGTCTCCTCGTCTCTGGTCAGTACTATTCAAGAGTATTTCTCTTTTGTACTCTTTATAATTCATCTTCACCTGGTTTAACGTCTCCTCGTCTCTGGTCAGTACTATTAGAGGTAATCATAATGACGTACTCAGCGATGTTGTTTATGAAATCGATGAAACATTTCAGATAAGTCATTAAGTGAAGTGTCCTATTGTATACTACAATGCATAGCAAGAGAAAATTTACTATTCTATTAACATTCTTTTCAGCTGTTTTCAAATCAGTGGACGAGAGGCACAACTATGATGTGGTATATCTTGACTTTAGCAAAGTCTTCGACAGAGTCACCCACGAAAGACTAATAAGAAAGGTGGGGCTCATGGCATTGGAGGAGATATTCTAAAAGGATTAGTGCGTGATTACAGGACAGGAAACAGCGAGTAAGCATTAACGGCACTAAATCCGATGTAAAGGCCTGGGACTTAGGGATAGAAATCCTTTACCAGACTAATCAGGATCTTAATAAAGGAAAGTCAAGGACCATGGTTTACTGAGGAATAACAAACAACCGTTTGAGATTGACATCTCTTGATTATAAGAAATATAACACAAAACTCTGACACTACTCAACAAACATCAAGTAACAATTACGAGAGTCAAACAATTAATGCAATCAACAGTTAATGGAGTCAAACACTTAAGGGAAGCAAACAATTAATGGAATCAAACAATTAATGGAATCAAACAACTGATAGAATCAAACAATGAAAGGGGAGTCAGCAATTAAAGGAATCAACAACAAAAGAATCAAACAATGAACAGATATTTCCTACGACAGTGGCCCTGGGGAAGGTTCCAGAACACAGTGATCCACTCTCAGGGGGAAGCGTCCGTTCAACTCCTCACTTGAGCGACAGCGGCCGATTTCTTGATACAGCAGACGAAACACCGGGGCACAGACGGTGGAGAGGAGCTGGCGGCCGTGGCGGCAGGGGTAGTGGCTTGGGGTAGGTGCCCAGAGATGAACAGACAAATTGTGAAGGTCTGGGAAAACAGCCCACGAGTCCAGGACCTATGATGAGATCACAGCCAGAATTTGACGAACAGTGGGTAGATAGATAGTGACTGTATGACGGCTGGGATGAATCTGCCGGTGACACAGGTAACAGAGAACCTCTTCACCTCCGTCCAACAAGAGAGTTAGCAGCGGTAACGAGCAGGAAGATCGTTTCCGCCCTTACATCTGATTGGAGTAACGAGTGGAACAAGTTACCAAATATCATCATTAACTCGAGTATGCTGGATAGCTTCAAACATAGGTTGGATGGATATATGAGCAATAGGGGTTGGGTGTAAATGGGGCTGCCTAGTATGGGCCAATAGGCGTGCTGCAATTTCCTTCGTTCTTATGTTCTTATGTTAGGTTAAGTTAGGTTAGGTCAGATTAGGTTAGCTTAGGTAAGGTTAGGTTAGCTTAGGTCAGGTTAGGGACCATAAGGATAGGTTAGGTTAGGTTAGGTCAAGTTAGGTTAGGTTAAATTGAAGATAACTTTGTAGACCGCACGCTAAAGGAGCACCCTAAGTCTAATGTCTCATGTGATACCTGTGATGTTAATTGTATTTAAATCTTATTGGTGACGAACGTAGCTAGTGATGGTGGTGTTGATGGAAGTGATCAAAAAACAGTGAATATTAAAGAGTAAAAGTAATAAATTAAAAAATTCATATTTATTATTTATCCTGGGGGATTTTGTTCTAAGGGGCTTTTGTCCCAGAGAGATTTTGTCCGAAGCTTTTGTCTTAGGGGGCTTTTGTCCTATACTCAGGGAAGTCACACATGACGACCTCCTCCCCTCCTCAAGCCCACCCACACCACAATACCACTGAACTAGAACACCAACATCAACTCCACATCCACAGTCACCTGTCACTATACCTTCTTCTTTTTAGGCTGTTTGAATACTCTGACATTTACATAAATTATCAGAGATTAAACACCGATTTCACCTACACCTTGAAAATTTAAAACCAAGGATTCTAACATCTTCCTTCCTCACCATATTACTCATAACTTTCACATAAAATCTCAAAGATCTGTCTCCCACTTTCACTGTAAACTTCTACAGCGATACACTCATCCTTCCATGCTACGAGTACGTTGATATTTTCAAGAACAAAGACTCAAAACTCTTCCTCTCCAACTCGCTCCATTTATCTGTGACATAAAAGCTCGAAGACTTTACCTTCACCGTTCTCCAAACATCACTATCACTAACCTACCTTCCGTTCTTCATATATTTATTGTGATGGTGTGGCCATCTCTACTCCTACAACTTACTTCCAACCTCCCTTTTCCTCTTCCATTGACCATTATTCACCCGTTACTTGTTTATTATTAATATTATTATTATAATTATTATTATTATTATTATTATTATTGTTATTATTATTATTGTCATTGTTATTATTATTATTACTATTATTACTAATTATTATTATTATTATTACTATTATTACTATTATTATTATTATTATTATTATTATTATTATTATCATTATTATTATTATTATTATTATTATTATTATTATTATTATTATTATTATTATTATTATTATTATTATTATTATTATTATTATTATTATTATTATTATTATTATTATTATTATTATTATTATTATTATTATTATTATTATTAATATATTCATCATTCTATACTTACCCCCAAAAGATGAGAATTACACGAAAGCGCTTGGGAATTTTGTGTCTTTGTGGATTGCGCTCACCTACATTGATTTATTTGCACACACACACACACACACACACACACACACACACATATATATATATATATATATATATATATATATATATATATATATATATATATATATATATATATATATATATATATATATATATATATGAAATACATAGGGCCTAAAGGGGCCCCACAATGGTGACTTACCCTAGGCCCTGCACTCCTATCTGGACGGCTCTGATAATCGGTTTTTGTAACTTCATAAACCATAGACATATTTTTCATCCGATTATTGTGATTCACTGACCCAAATAAAAGGGGCTTGACATAAAAGAAGGCCGACGTGTAGCTGTTTATGGTATGTATGACCTCAACAGCAAATTATCTATTCTACTACAAAATCACTCCCCCACCCCCAGGCTAATTTAATAAATATAATTTATCAAATATCCTTTTTTTACTTCTAAAGACAGCCACTAGAAGCCACGTCTGTCGATAAATATGTCTTGATAAAGAACTAATACGTTCTTCTAATAGAAAACCCGATATTTCCTAAAATAGTAAGGCAAGATACAGCCACCTGGCCATGTAAGAAGCAGCGTTCCTTAGATAACAAAAGGTATCGCCAACTCCCAGGTAATGATAGATATTAACCGGTTTAAACACAACACATGCCATGAAGTTGGTCGATAATAACTAGTAAACAAAATGACAAAAAGAAGACTGTGTCAGCGGGAGATAAGAACATGACACACAGACACACATGAGATTCAACAGGTGGTGGGGGGGGGGGTCTCAATTTGTGACCCAGTATCGAGGAGCATCCTGATAAAAGGAAACATTTTTACTTTAACAAATATAGGATGGTACTTGGATGTTAATTAGTAGTTCACCGTTGTTTTCCCTATATTTCACTCTCTTTAACCAAACCTTTGTCATCAAATTTTCCCCTATTATCATTCATAACCTTATTTCCTAATTGTAATATGCTTGCTTATCAAAGAAACATAAAATAATTTTTCACTTACCTTTACTTTCACTCCCGCTTCCAACATATCCATTCTTATTTCCTAAAGATAAACTTCCTATACTCTCCAACAAAAGATCTTTCTATACACACTCTCACTCTCTCCCTAACATATAAGAACATAGGGATGAAGGAACCTGCAGTAGCTCTGTTTACACACAGCCTTTAATACTCATATATCTGTTCAACCTTTATGTGTAGCTTCCCAGGGAGCTTGTATAAATGGTGGTCTTCGGTAACATGTTCCACTCATCCAAATTTTTTCCATCTTACCAACATATATCAACCCTCTCACTACCATACATCATCCCTCTCACGACCATATAGTATCCCTCTCACTACCATATATCATCCCTCTCACTACCAAATATCATCCCTCTCGCAACCATATATCATCCCTCTCACTACCATACATCATCCCTCTCACTACCATATAGTATCCCTCTCACTACCATATATTAACTCTCTCACTACCATACATCATCCCTCTCACAACCATATAGTATCCCTCTCACTACCATATATCATCCCTCCCACTACCAAATATCATCCCTCTCGCAACCATATATCATCCCTCTCACTACCATACATCATCCCTCTCACTACCATATAGTATCCCTCTCACTACCATACATCATCCCTCTCACTACTATTATCATCCCTCTTACTACCATACATCATCCCTCTTACTACCACACATCATCCCTCTCACTACCATACATCTTCCCTCTCACTACTATTATCATCCCTCTTACTACCATACATTATCCCTCTTACTACCATACATCATCCCTCTCTCTACCATACATCATCCCTCTCACTACTATTATCATCCCTCTTACTACCACACATCATCCCTCTCGCAACCATATATCATCCCTCTCGCAACCATATATCATCCCTCTCACTACCATTCATCATCCCTCTTACTACCATACATCATCCCTCTCACTACCATACATCTTCCCTCTCACTACTATTATCATCCCTCTTACTACCATACATTATCCCTCTTACTACCATACATCATCCCTCTCTCTACCATACATCATCCCTCTCACTACTATTATCATCCCTCTTACTACCACACATCATCCCTCTCGCAACCATATATCATCCCTCTCGCAACCATATATCATCCCTCTCACTACCATTCATCATCCCTCTTACTACCATACATCATCCCTCTCACTACCATATATCATCTCTTTCACTACCATTCATCATCCCTCTCACTACCATATATCATCTCTCTCACTACCATTCATCATCCCTCTTACTACCATACATCATCCCTCTCACTACCATACATCATCCCTCTCACTACCATATATCATCCCTCTCACTACCATATATCATCTCTCTCACTACCATTCATCATCCCTCTTACTACCATACATCATCCCTCTCACTACCATACATCATCCCTCTCACTACCATATATCATCCCTCTCACTACCATATATCATCTCTCTCACTACCATTCATCATCCCTCTTACTACCATACATCATCCCTCTCACTACCATACATCATCCCTCTCACTACCATATATCATCTCTTTCACTACCATTCATCATCCCTCTCACTACCATATATCATCCCTCTCACTACCATACATCATCCCTCTCTAATATATATCTTCCCTCTCACTACCATACATCATCCCTGTCACTACCATATATCATCCCTCTCACACGTACACTAACTCTCTGATCAACGTATCCTTTCCCTCTCACTAACATATATTTTCCCACTCACTCATATACATTTTCCCTCTCGCTAACATACATCATCCCTCTCACCAACATACACCTCCCCTTTCACCAACATACATCTTCCCTCTCACATATACATCCTCCCTCTGAAACATACATTCACCCTCTCACCAACATACATCTTCTCTCTCACCTAAACATCATCCCTCTCAGCAACATTTATCCTCCCTCTCACACATACACTCACCCCCTCGCCAACGTAGCCTTTCCCTCTCACTAACGGTCAGTCACGAGGTAATGGTCCTCTGTGTCAAGGTCGTTGGGCTCAGTAGACACCAGAGGGCTAGACAAGACGTGAGGAGACAAGAGGAGTGGAGAGATGTAAGAAACTGTGAGTAAATATAGGATAACAGGAAGGGGGGAGAAGAAAGATGCAAGAAAATGAGAGAAAAAAGGTCAATGAGAGTGAGAAATAAAGAGACAGGATGAAATAATGAGAGACTAGATCAAAACGTCAGAGAGAGAGAGAGAGAGAGAGAGGAGGGCGAGGGGGGGGGGGAGTTGGTGTTCTATATAGACAATGCGACGTAGAGTATTCTCCCATATAATGTATTTTTAATTTATACTTCAACATTTTATGAACATTCCCTCTTACTTTTCAATAAACGATTAACATGTCTTATCCTGCTGTCTTCTTTTAACTGTTTTCACGTCCCATGGTAAATTTTTAAGTTCTCCCATTACTAGGTTAATAACACAAAGAAACTTACATTTACCTGTTTTTTATGATAACTATTAGTGTCGGCGTGAGTATAATAACACCTTAGCCTGTATTAGGATGACAGATAGCGCAGGTGGGTCATTATCTTGACACCTCAATGTCCGGTAATGGTCGCCGCCGCCGCCGCCACACCTCCGGCCTCTCTCCCACCCAACCAACTCGGTAAGACCCCCCCCTAACCCATCTATTCACAAACCTTCATTATCATAATACTTTTGACACTAATTACTGTTCTTTCAGCTCCTCCAGGCTCCTCCCCGTCCTCACCCATACAGCTTAGTACACCTGCCTCTCCCCCTCTCTCCCTCTTCACCGATACACCTAACCAACTTCCTTTTTCTCCCTTTTCATCCTTCTTTTTACCCTGCAACTGATCACACCTACTCTTCCTCTCTCCTTCCTCACCCTACACCTGACCACACCTTCTCTCTCTCCCTCCTCACTCTACACCTAACCACACCTTCCCCTTCTCCCCTCCTCACCCTATACCTAACAACACCTCCCCTTCTCTCTCCTCATCCTGCACCTGATCACACCTGCCTCCCTTCCCTCCACACTCACATACCTGACCACACCTCGCTAAATTGTCGTCCTGAACTTCTGAATGCTTCACTGGGGTTCATACCACTGGATATTATCATTTCATAAATATTATCTGAATTCAGTGTGAGTGAATAACTATAAACGTGAATCACTTAAGATGTAACAGCATTTAGTATACACTAACAACTAGTGGACGTAACAATTTCGTTTTGTATAACCATATGTAAGAACAACCTATACATAACGTCTTAATAGTTATCGTGTATAAGAATAATAACTGCGATGTTTCGTGTATATAACTCAGTAACGCACATAACAGTCCCTGTGTGTATAAGTCACGTACAGTCGCCTGGCACAGTGGCTGGCGCGTTTTACTAAGAACGTAAGACGGGAGGAAACTGCCTATACTGGGCAGTCCCGCAAACACCCAACCCCTATATTTGAAGCAACCCAGCGTGTTCGAGTTAATGATGATGTTTGGTAACTTCTTTCACTCATCCACTACTCTATTTCCAAAACAATGTTTACCTATCTCGCGCCTAAATCTAAATTTGTCTAATGTAAAACTATTGCTACAAGTTCGTTCCTGTTTGGAAAATTTAAGTACCTGTTTTATATCACCTTCGTTTAACCCTGACTTCAATTTATACACCGCAATCAGTTGTGTTCTGACCTCACTAGGGGAAAGGTCACGGCAGGGTTAGCTCCAGAGGGATAATTATCAGATATGGCCAGTGTTATGTGCGGTCTTGGGTATGAGAGTTTGTTGACCAAACTGGAGTGGTCCACTGAAGAATTGGCGAGGGCCAAGTTAGAAATTGAGAGGGCCACGTTGGAGAACCTGAAATTAAGGAAAGAGCTGGCGAAGTTAAAAGGAGAGGCTGGACGAGTAAAGCCAGTGTCTGACGAAAAATCAAACGAGTGGAAAGTCGTGAGTAGTGGGAGGACCAAGCTGGTGGTCAAGAAGCACTCGAAGGATACGACAACAACGACAACAACAGCTAAGTGTACCAACCCGTTCAGTCCCTTGATAGACGAATTGGACGTTAGTACAGTCAGGGGCAGGGATGACAAGGAAGGTATAAAAACTTTAATTGTTGGTGACTCACAGGTAAGGTACATGGACAGGGCCTTTTGTGGTAAAAACAAAAATAGGATGAGGGTGTGTTTGCCAGGAGCTGGGGTGGGGGATATAGTTGACAGGATGGACAATATCTTGTCTGGTAATGGGAACAAACCCATTATCTGCCTCAGTGCAGGAGGCAATGATATTGGCCGGTGTAGGAGCGAGGAACTTCTTGATAAGTTCAAGGCAGCCATAGATCGTATTAGGACTAAGGGAGGGATCCCTATCATATGCGGTGTCCTGCCTAGAAGGAGAGTTGGCAGTGAATGGTTGTCAAGGGCAGTTGGTGTTAACGACCGTCTTGACAGATATTGCAAGTCAATATCAGTCCCATTCATTGACAACTGGGACAACTTCTATGGCAGAAGGGACCTTTATGCTAGGGATGGGGTGCACCTGTCTAGGGATGGAGTAGCAACCCTGGCTGGGGCTCTAGAGGGGGCAGTTCAAAAGATATCGAAGTCTTTAAACTGCTAAGAGAACATAGGAGCACGGGGGTGGAGGAGACTGCAGTGGGAGCGGGTAAACAAGGCGAAAGATTACAGGGAAATAGTGTTAGGAATGATGACAAAACTAAATTAGACAGGGAGTTTAAAACTAAACGCGGTAAGGGAAGGACTCAGAACACGACTAACTTAAATGTATACTACGCGAACAGTAGAAGTATGAGAAACAAAATGGATGATATTAAGGCCTTGGTATGTACCGAAGAAATCGATATAATTGCATTCACTGAAACATGGATCAACCTAGACACACGTGAATTACCAGTCGAATACCAAATTGCGGGTTACAAACTGTTCCATACCGATAGGCAGACCAGGAAAGGAGGCGGAGTAGCAATCTATGTTAGGGATAATCTGAAGTGTGAAATAAATAAGGAAATAAAAACTGAGAGGAATACAGAAACAATTTGGATAGAATTAAGCGACGGTCGGGAAAAATTAATCACAGGGGTAATATATAGACCCCCCAATCTTGATAGCGTCAATGAGCGACTTATCTGGGATGAAATGCGCAGGGCTTCCATACACAACAAAGTCTGTATAGTAGGCGACTTTAACCTTGGCCAAATAGATTGGACTGTCCTTACGGGTAACTCAGAATCAGAGGATTTTCTCGAGACGATCCAGGACTGTTTCCTAAGTCAACATATAACCGAACCCACACGGGGTAATAATATACTGGATTTAGTTCTGACGAACAGAGAAAACCTCATTAGCAATGTCGAGGTAGGGAACGAACTTGCAAACAGCGATCACAAAGAAATTCGATTCCAGTTAGATTTTCAGGGCAGACGTAAGGAAAATTCCACTAAAGTACCAGATTTCAGAAGGGCAAACTTTGACAGTTTAAAGAGGCAGCTGAGAGAGGGGGTGTCGCGCTTGGCCGTGAACCTGACAGATGACACCGACCTGATAACGAGATCTGAGATTGCCGAGTTCCACGATAATTTAAATAGTGAGTTACTTAATGCACAAAGGCAGAACATACCATACAAAAAACTCAGATCAGACAACAATGACCCTAAATGGATAAATAATTATTTAAAGAACATCATTGGCCAAAGGAAGGCTATAGGTAGAAGGATAAATCGTGGCGAAATTCACCTCCGGGACTATTATAGGGTATTGGCGAGTAGAGTTAAAACCGAGATAAGGAAAGCAAAGAGGAATAATGAGGTAAGGATAGCAAGGGAGGCGAAGACAAACCCCAAAGGATTCTACCAAATGTATCAAACTAAAACACGAGAAAAGATTGGACCAATACGGTCAGACTCCGGCGAGCTCACTGATAACGACGGAGAAATGAGCAATAATTTGAATAAATATTTTTCAACAGTTTTCACCACCGAAAATCTAAACATGATACCCGAGGCACCGACTCTATTCAGAGATAGTGAAGAAAACAAATTAAGTGAGATAGTAGTGACTAGTAACGATGTTAGTAAGCAAATAGACAAACTAAAGCCTAATAAGTCACCTGGTCCCGATGAGATATTTGCCAGAGTATTAAAGGAATGTAAGGAAGAGCTTAGTATGCCCTTAGCAAAGTTGTTTAACATGTCCTTAAAAACAGGTGTAGTACCAGAATCCTGGAGGATAGCGAATGTAATACCGATTTTCAAGAAGGGGGATAGATCACTATCCTCTAACTACCGCCCAATCAGTCTAACATCAATAGTAGGCAAATTACTGGAAGCAATCATTTCAAACTCTATTCGAAATCACCTGGAGAAGCACCTATTGATCAATGATTCCCAGCATGGCTTCACAAGCGGACGTTCTTGCCTAACTAATCTATTAACATTCTTTTCATCAGTTTTCGAATCAGTGGACGAGGGGCACAATTATGATGTGGTATATCTCGACTTTAGTAAAAGCCTTCGACAGAGTCCCCCACGAAAGACTAATTAGAAAGGTAGAAGCTCATGGCATCAAAGGTGACATCCTTAAATGGATTAGGGCGTGGTTACAGGACAGGAAACAGCGAGTGAGCATTAACGGCACTAAGTCCCATTGGAGCAACGTCACAAGTGGAGTTCCCCAAGGCTCAGTACTTGGACCATTATTATTTACTATATACATAAACGACATAGATATCGGCATAGACAGCAACATAAGTAAATTTGCTGATGACACTAAAATAGGACGTGTTATCAAATCTGACGAGGACTCGCAAAACTACAGGAAGATCTAAACAAATTTTTCGAATGGTCTGAAAAATGGCAGATGAAATTCAATGTCGACAAATGTAAAGTACTCAGTATAGGAGATGTAAACAGGGAAACCAGATACCAGATGAACAACGATGCCATAGAGAAATCCGACTGCAAGAGAGATTTAGGAGTAATGATAAGTAGGAACCTTAAGCCAAGTAAACAATGCGTTTTTGCTCGTAACAAGGCTAATAAAGTACTTGGGTTCATACAAAGGAGTGTTAGTTACAAGACTAGCGAGGTCATCCTAAAACTGTATCTTGCTCTTGTGAGACCACACCTGGATTACGCAGTTCAGTTCTGGTCACCGTATTACAGAATGTATATAGAATCCTTGGAAAGAATTCAGAGGAGAATGACAAGACTAATCCCGGGCATTAGGAACCTTGAGTAAAGAGACAGGTTAAAGCATCTTAATTTGCACTCCCTCGAGAGACGTAGAGCGAGGGGCGACCTGATAGAGGTGTATAAGTGGAAGACAGGGCTAAACAAAGGGGACATTACAAAGGTACTCAAATTATCCAACCAGGAGCGAACTCGTAACAATGGTTTTAAATTAGACAAATTTAGATTTGGGCGTGAAATAGGTAAACACTGGTTTGGAAACAGAGTAGTGGATGAATGGAACAAGTTACCAAATATCATCATTAACTCGAATACGCTGACTTGCTTCAAACATAGGTTGGATGCTCATATGAGCAATAGGGGTTGGGTGTAAACGGGACTGCCCAGTATGGGCCAATAGGCCCGCTGCAGTTTCCTCCATTCTTATGTTCTTATGTTCTTAATCATATCAGATTGCTTTAATCAAAATTACTAATGCCCGGGATTAGTCTTGTCATCCCCTTCTCTATACTTTCTAGGGATTCGATATCCACTCTGTAGTAAGGTGACCAAGACTGAAATGCTTAATCCAAATGAGGTCTCACAAGCGCACGATACAGTTTTAGGATAACCCAGCTAGTCTTGTAACTAACACTCCTTTGTATGAACAGTAGTACTTCGTCAGCCTAGTTTTGAGCAAATACACATTGATGTCTTGGTCAAAGATTCCTACTTATGATTACCCATAAATCTTTCTCACAGTCGGATTTCTTTCTATCAACGTTTTTCATCTGATATCTGATTTCTCTGTTTACACCTACTAGGGAAAGTACTTTACATTTGTCCACATACGAATTTTCATTTTAAATCATCCTGTAGTATTGCGGAGTCCTCGTCAGCTTACACGCCCTATTTTAGTGTTGTCAGCAAAAATACTTACGTTATTGTTTACACCTATATCTATGTCGTTTATGTATATAATAAATAGTAATAATGGACCAATTACTGTGGCACCTGTGTGGAACGCTATCTTATCAGTCTTAGTCTGGCTACTATTGAGAAATTCCTTAGGGCAATTCCGGGAGTTTTAATAAGATGTAAACAAACACAGAGGTTCCACATCTCATAAGACACGCCATTTACTGTGCCAGGAATAAGTGTAGACGACTGTACATAGCAACTCCTGTGAATATAAGTAACGTACTGTACATAGCAGCTCCTGTATATAAAAGTAACCAACATATCAACTTCTGTGTACGAGTATATATGTAAGTTACATAACCCCTGTTTATATGTAATGTAAATAGCAACTCCTGTGTATAAAAGTAACGTACAGTATCTCATAAAAGAATCTGTCCACACAGTGTGAAACGTTATGGGACCACCACTGATGATAGATATTGAGATATGCGCGTTCCTGGTCTGTATAGTGTACTGTAAGTAATGCAATGTGTCTTTATTTCGGAGTAATTAATATAATGTTCGGTTACCAAATGTAGTAAGATCATTATGCCACAGAGCCAGGCATTTCGGAAGTTATCGGACCCATCCTTGTAGATACTTTTTGAGGTACTGTACATAGCAACTCCTGTGTATAAGAGTAACGTACAATTTCTTTACCACCCTGTCTTGAGAGAAGGCCTAGCCTAGGTTGGAGAAAGGCCAGGCGAACAGACATACACACATTCAGTAGTTTAGTGATGGTGGTGGGGCTCGCACACCAGCACCTCAACACAATCTCTCACGGAAAACACGCGAGCACAGGCATGAAATAAAATTCAAAACATTGACATGGTATGCCCCTGCATAGCATATGCATTCATAACATTTATACTCATACTGTATATTAGTATGTTACCACTGAGCCCTGTGAAACTGAGTTTGGTCTCGAACCATCTGTTTCAAGTGTTCATATTACACACGAGGTACCTAGCTAATATATAAGCAGTGGCTGGTCAGATCTCAGCATCAAGGAATGGACACTCGACAAGATCAGGTTTACATATTTCTCTATATTGTTATGTCACACGAGACTACTTAATGTAGAAAATAATTTCGAATGTTGTCACATCCAATAAATAACATTGTTAAAATTATACTGGTACTGTAAATGCAATTGCAAACTGAAATATATAATTTTATTGTAATTTATATAACAACCATGTCATCATGACCGGTATGGCTTTCGCCAAGCGAGATCTGCTGGTGATCTGCTCTCCTACTGCACCATCTTTGGTCATCCTCTCATAGGGATTATGGGGAAAATTTCGTTGTGACCCTCGACATCTCCAAACCATTTGACAGGCTATGGCACAAGTCTTTGCTTTCTAAACTTCCCCCTTATAGTTTCTCTCCACCACTTTGTTCTCTAATTTCTAGGTTCCTTGAGAACCGATCCATGGCAGCTGTTGCCGAGGGATGGATCTCTCGTCTTTCTCTACCAATAGTGGTGTCCCAGAGAGTTCTCTTCTTTCACCTAATCTCTTCCTTTTTTTAGTCAATGATTTACTTCACACTATGACTAATCTTATCCATTCTTGCGCTGATGATTCTACTCTTCACTCTGCTTTACATCCCCCCCCCCCTAATTCTCAAATTGGATTTGTTTCTAGAGCTGATATCAATACATCTATCAATGTGGATCTGTGCAGCATCTCCGAATTGGGAGGTAGAAACTTGGTTAAATTCATTATTAATAAAACTCAGTATTTACCAATTACAGTTTCTAAATTAGATGATCACCCACCAATCACATTTCAGCACACTATCATTCTGCCAAATTATAAAATAGACATGCTAGGCGTCACCATTTCCTCTAATATGTCATGGAAGCCACACAGCCTCAACATTGCTAAAGCTGCCTCCCGAAAGCTGGGAATGCTGTACAGATGCCGTAGCTACTTCATTCCTGAGCAGATGTTTCAAGTTTATTAGGGATTCATTCGTCCTAACTTGGAGTACTGCTCTCATATCTGGGGTGGTTCTTCTTGTGTCCAACTGTTAGATCGGGTGGCAGCAAAGGCATTTCGTCTTATTAACTCTCCTCCATTAGTTGATAATCTTTCTTCCCTTTCTCTTCTCCGTAATGTTGCCTCACTCTCTCTCTTTTACAGGTACTTTAACGGGCAATATTCAGAGGATTTGGCATCATGTGTACCGCCGGAAAGTCATGGGCACGTAACACTCGTCTTGCCAGCAGTGCCCACCGTTTCTCTGTGGATGTCGGTCACTCTAGAATAACCCGTTATAGTACATCCTTCTTTCCTCACACAGCCAAACTGTGGGTTGATGACCCATGCCCGGGTGGGCTATTCCCCGTAAAAAAAAAAATACTTCTACACTTACCAGCTATTTCCTGTGTGCAAAGTAGCAGCTCGCCTAACCTCCTTACGCCACTGTCCGTCTCTACCAACGTAACGTCCACCTGTAATGTCTTCGTCATCCTTCTTACCAATATATAACCATATTTATCTTCTTCAGAGATTGTATGCTCTTCATTTTATATATCTCATAATAATATGGTCTTAGCATAAGTCTACCATCTCATTACATATACATATAATTATATGTGATATTTCACCCAATTACAGAAATACTGATACAACCATAGTAATGGTTTCCGGTAAAAAAAAATTATTATCTCAACAGATATGGATGTTCAGGCTAGCGGACGTGGGCGACGTCCGCCTCACACTTGAGCTAATCGCCACGAGGTGATAACGAGGAGAGCTTTGATAGTTGGCCATCGTGAAGCTGGGAAGTCCATAAATGAGATCAACCGGCTTATGAGTATCAGTAAGCCCACCGTAATATTATGGATAAAGTGATATGAAGAGAAAGGACACATGACGACTAGATGGGTAACCTCACCAGATGACGACGGAAGGTTCGTTACTGCTCTCTGGAGCCCAAAAACAACAGCGGGAGCCTGGACACGACACGGGATTTACCATGTCACTCTGTCACCACGAAACGGCGGCTGTATGAGATGAGGCTGGACTGCCACGGTCCGGCAGTGAAGGAGGTGCGGACGGAAGCCAACAAGGCAACAGCATAGTCAATATGGTTATTTTCATAGATGAGAAATGTTTTTCATCTGTGGCAGCGACTGGCAGACACTGTGGTGAAAGTCAAACACTCGCTACGATGCCAGAAACATTCATGAGACGACAAAGAGTGACAGGGTAACCGTCTCGTTTCATGGTTGGATGTGGGCTTCGAGTTCTGGAGAATAAGTCACATTTAACGGCCATATTAATGCTGATGAATATTATCGAGACTTCTCTCCTGCCTTCTGTCTGAGCATACGTAGTGATGATGGATGATGTTATATGTAGTGATGATGGGTGGTGTTATATGTAGTGATGATTAGACAATAAAATAATAACAGTTTAATGCTAAAAAAATATGCTTTGCTGTACCGTTGTAGTGAAAAACATGGTGCAACTTACATACACCGTTAATGAACTATTGATGGAAGAAGAAGTTTTGGAGACTGAACAGTGAGACAATGTGGAGCCTCCCGGAGGGTGGCATCCTAATGTGGCCTAGCGGATGAGCCGCCCGGAGGGCGGCGATTCTGCTAGTATATATATATATATATATATATATATATATATATATATATATATATATATATATATATATATATATATATATATATATATATATATATATATATATATATATATATAATTTTTCTTATTTTTTTATTACATTATCGCCCCCATGCCCCGATGTTGGTCAGTGACCTATGCCCGGGTGGGCTAATCCCTGTACAAAAAAATAAATAAATAAATAAATAAATAAATAAATAAAATCCGGCATGGTCATACTATAATTATTTCAGTGACTAATGTATTATTTAAATAAAATTAACTTTCTCCACGCTCTTCACTTCCTACCCACAGTTATTTACCTCCATTCCCTCCCTCTCCTTTTATTCTTCCTTGCTCAGCTCCTCTTACTGCTTATCATCTTACTCTTCCATTAAATAACCGCTTTCCTCCAAATATGCAACAATACCACTACTACTGTAACAGTTACAACTACCACAAATAACATAAAAAAATTTCTCTACTGATGATGATGATCTATTATACTAATAACTTATTCTTCTGCGTGTGTGTGTGTGTGAGAGAGAGAGACCGCCCCTCCCTTTCGACCAGGTAAAAACCTCTGCCCTTCATCCTACCCCACCGCTCATATACACCAACCTTTAACCCAAAACGTTCTGTGGGGAGCTAATAATGATACTTCAAATATGAGTAGACAAAATAAAGGAGAGGAATGACTGTTTAAGTACCATTGGTATATATACAGTATGTGTGTCTGTAATAAGAGCTATACTTTGTGCTGTCGTTATATTTTATTATTCACAAAATAATTATTGCCCTACCAACATACTACAGTATACCTTGTCAATGTTTTTAATCATATTTCATACCAATGCTCGTGTGTTTTGTCTAGGTTGAGGTGCTGGTGTGTTTGAGCCCCACCGTCATCACCAAACTACTGAACGAGTGTTTGTCCGTTTGCCTGACCTTTCTTCAACCTAGTCTTGGCCTTCCATCCAGTAAGGGGGATAAAGAAATTTGGATAGCGACTGTACATTGCAACCCCTGTGCATACAGTTAACGTACAGGGCAATTCCTGTGTACATTATTATACTGTTCGGTTACCAAATGTAGTAGGATCAGTCTGCCAACCATCCCGGAACATCAGGGGTTGTATGTAGCATTTCGGAAGTCATCGGACCCATCCTGGCAAATACTTTTCCGCGATTCTGTGTATATAAGTAACGTACATAGAAACTATTGTGTATAAAAGAAACGTATACGTACCAACTCTTATTATTTTCTTCAAACTAATGTAAGTAAGGTAAACGAATTTTTAACACTTAACGCTTGTTGACGAAGTAACAACCCAGTTTACCTTTGTATGCAAAATATTTCCGCTCTAAACCTTATTAACAGTTATATATATATATATATATATATATATATATATATATATATATATATATATATATATATATATATATATTAAGGTTTAGAGCGTAAATATTTTGCATACGTTGTTGTAAAAATCTGATAAATTATCAGAAATGAAGTTGATTGAGTTGAGTTAGGTTGGTACTTCCCTTCATGAAAAAAATATACAATTAATACCTAAAGTCATACTCTATTGAAAGGATAATGGTAGTGCAATTTTATCATAGGCATCAGAACTGTTTCCTAAACATTATTAAGGAGTTAAACATATTTAGTGTGTACCCGCACACATACAAACACACACGCACGCTGACTTGTAACAAGAACAACGAGTTTACGGCCTGTAATTAAGAGACGATGTCGAGCATCAAAGTACTCAACAAGTTTTTGGTCACATCCTTAACGGGCACATCAAAATATGTACACGATGGTGGGGGTTGGAGGGGGGTCTGCTGGGCTACGTCACCGACTTTTCCTTGAACAGGTAGAGGGTTGGGATCATCCCCGTGTGTGTGTGTGTGTGTGTTACTAGACCCATACCATTTAAATTCCTTAACCTTGCAGGGAAAAGCTTTGTTTATACTGCATACCTAACACCTCCACATGCTCATATGTATATGACACTCCTACATACTGGCACTCCTAGATACTCAGCATACTATACCATACTTATATATCCTACACACTCAAAACTCCTACATACACAACACTCCTACATACTCAATACTCTTACATACTCAGAACCCCTACATACTCAATACTCCATACGTCAGCTCCCGCCTCAACACTCTCCTTGCCCAACCTCCTATATTTAACACTTCCACATATTGTCCTCATCATGCTCTCCTGCATGCTTACTCTCCATGTTCAGCATTATACATGCTCAACACTTTCCACATACTCCTTTGCTCCTACTACTCATTGCTCCTGCATGTCTAATCAATTCATGCTCAACATGACACATGCTCAACACACCTCTAACACACACACACACTGACGCAACTACTACCTTTGCTCCTCGGTCAGGTTGGCGACCATCAGCTATGATATAATGATGTTGTTAGGTGATGCATGCAAGGTTGGTGGTTTTGGGTGACTAAAGAATGTCTCAGGACTGAGGTAATCCACATTGTTGCACATGTGGAGGCGGCGTCTAGTGCGCTGGGCAGTGGTGGCATCTTTCCAGCGCCACGCCTCGGTTTGGATTTCAAATTTAAATGTTGACGCCTTCTGTGTGTTGCTTATTACAGTGTTAATAATCGTCTCCCGGGTGAGGTGGTGGTTAACACCGGTTTATCCTTCTCAGTTTACCGAGCGCTACGTTTATTCGTTGTGCTTGTGATGGCTGTCGTGGCGCCTGCTGTCATCTGTGAATAATTTGCCCAGTCAGGTTGGGGTGTTCATGGATAATGGTAACGTCGATGCTCCTAAAGGCAATTGTTCTCTTTTCTTCTCAACGAACTCGGAGGATGGAATGTAGACTACTGTAGGTTAGTGAAAGTTTTCAAGTGGCTTGAGGTGCCTCCTCAAGGTACTGGAAGTGGGTAATATTTGAAGGAGCAGTACCATAAAGCTAAATGGATGGCGGAGGTGTGGCTGAACCAGGGGCAGGCTGAAAGAGAATGTGAGTCTTACGTACATTCACCTTAAGGCCAAAGTGTGTATACGCATCTGCGTAGGTGTTCAGGATCTCCTGTAGGTCTCTTTCAGTGTGAGCGACAAGGGTGAGATCATCTGCAAAACTAAAGATCAGTAATGGAAGCTGCCGACACCTTTGTTCTTGCCTGGAGTCGTCTTATGTTGAAAAGACCCTTTATCCGGTACTGGATATCCACCCCGCCGGCACGAGTAAGGAAGGCAGCCAAGAAAACGCAAAAGAGAATTGGTGCCAGTACACATCATTGTTTTACCCCGTTTGGATAGGGAAGAACACAGACTGGGTGCCATTGTGCAGGATACTGCAGGTCATGGCACAGTGAAGATGCCTCACAATGGCGCTGAATTTTCGAGGGCAGCCAAAACGGCTTAGTGTCTGCCAGAGGGTTTCCCTGTTGACCGAGTCGAAGGCCTTAGTTAGGTTAATGAATGCCATGTGCAGGTCATAATGCAGATCTCTGCACTTTTCCTGTATCTGGCGGGCAGCAAATATCATGTCAGTGTGTGCCACTTACTGGTCTAAAGCCATATTAAAATTCTGGGAGAACGTTTTCTGTCTCAGGAGGATTTGGGCGATTATCTTGGCTGTTACGGACAGCAGCAAGATCCCGCTGTAGTTGCCACAGTCTGACTGGTCACCCTTGTCCTTATAAATATTGATGATGGAGGATGCCTTCTTCGTCTTTAAGTAGGGAGTTACCGTTGCATGAATGGGGTGGGGGCTGTGCCATGATTGCCTGCCCCATAAGATGTTTTAATGGAATTGAAAAATTCTCGCATTTTGTGTTGATCTACAAGTTTTTGAGTATCATATGCTTTATTTTTAAGCAAGTCGTTCTTTAGATTGCAAAGTTCGCTCTGAGCCGCCGCATTCTTCTAGTGGAAGGTATCAGCTTTGGCCGAGACTTAGAGTTGTTCTGCCAGTCAGTTAAAGCAGCACGTTTATCATCGACGACTACATTGATTTCCGGGTCATTTTCATCAAACCAGTCCTGGGATTTGGGTTGTTTGTTGTTGGATTGTTTATCAGCCCATGTTCGAGCTGCTCTCTGAAAGCATGTGCTACCACTGAATCCTCCAGACGCTTACTGTTAGAACCTCTTCTAGAGTCCTGCTGCTAACCCGTTTTGGAATGAGGTCAAGTGAGAACTTGGCTCTGACAAGCGATGATCAGTGTCGCAGTGGTCTGAGCCCTAGAACTTGTCGGCCTGCCTAAACAAGGTATTGGTTATAGTGAGGTTGTGCACAGCACACTTGCTAAGGAGGAGCAGACCATTGCGATTACACTCATGTCAAGTGCCTGTAACATGCATGTCGTGTGGTATCTGTTTACCCCTCCACTCCACATAAGCTATTAATAACTTGTTATTTTTACTATTATCTTATTGTTGTTCTTAGTTATTTAGGTTAATTGTATATCTATGTATGTCATTAATATGCATCATTTGTGTTACTCTGTTAAGTCAAACCAAGAGTAGTATTAATTAGTTATAAGACTATTTGGCAGCTCTCCTGAGTCATGTGAGCTAAAAAGCTCCTCACTCATATGCTGGGTGGTCAGAGACTCTCTCTCTAGTAAACCGTGGTATAGGCTATAGGCAGGACGTGTCCACACCGACCCAGTACAGACGTGCCTTGTTCAGTCATCTACAATACCCTAGTGGTATCTGGTAATTAGTGGCACGTTAACTTAGGCCTAGGAAGGGATCCTGGTGTTAAGGAATCTCCTATTTGGTAGGAAATAACCAGTTGGTTGTGATTGCTGTGTATGTATTGTGATGTCTGTGTTTAATATAGTTAATGTTAAGTAGTATTCATTTGATTTAACTCCTCCTTAACGGTATATTTTCACCCTTCCAGAATCACTCTTATTTTAATATACAATCACTTATTCCCTTAAATTCCATGGTTGTTAGACTGTACTCCTTTAAGAACATAAATTGAATTATTTAATCATCTTCCCATTTGTGACTCACTTACTCCAACTTATTCTTATTTATTCAAGTACATTCAGTTGAGTCGGTTTTTGTGGGGATAATTATTGCCGTGTTCCCTATTTTTTCCTTTATTTGATGATAACTTGGAGTAGGTTTCACTCTCCAGGTATAAAGGATATTGGGATCACGACAAGTGGAGGCCTTGGTCCGGGAGTTAACCATTGTTGTGCCATATCAAGTGTTGTTCACTCGCCAGGTGTTGTTTCATCACTAAGTATTTTTGGATGCAAGTTGCAGTGTTCACAGTGTTCATTTAATTATATTGCTCCTGTTTTATTGCTTAAGCTACTGGTGAGTTAACCCTTATCTTTGTGCACCACGTGTTTGGTTAATCCCTTGCTGTGTTTCACAGTTGATTGCATTTTAATATTATTGATTAGCTAACTAGTTAGCTTAGCTGCCACGGTTACATTTTTTTTGCTACGATTTTGAGTTCAACATGTTTGACCTGGAAAGCTTTTTGGCTTCACCTTCAGCCGAAAGACTGAAGGGGCTTACTAAGGCAGAGTGGCAATCCCTTGCTCATTATTATGATTTAGAAGGCCGCTCTTCCATAAATAAGGCTAGGTTAGAAGAGGCTTTCCTCAACCACTTTGTTGCCAGTGAAATCATAGCCCAACCGTCGGGAAATTCAGGGTAAATTGTTACGCCAAGTAATTTGGCCTTACAAGTTGAACTCAAGAGGCTCGAGGTGGAGCTGGAAACTCTCAAACAGCGAGGTTTGGCTCAAGGTAGTGGTACTTCAACATTTAGTGTAGACAAATGTCTCTACTGTGTTCATAAATTTAATGAGGAAGAACCAAAAAAGTTCTTCTCTCTTTTTGAGAAAATTGACCGACTTAACAAGTGGCCCGCTTCTCAATGGTCTCAACTTATTTATAGATCTTCACTGGTAAAGCATTAGATGTGTTTTCTGCCCTCTCTGAGGATCAATGTCGAGACTATGCCCTTGTTAAGTCCGCGGTTTTGAATAGTTATAAACTTGTTCCTGAAGCCTACCGGCAACAATTCCGAAACTGCCGGAAGACTGGCAAACAAACATTTGTGGAGTTCTTCAGGCAGAAACAGGTCCTTTGTCGGAGGTGGATTGAAAGTGAGTCTGCCCATGTAGAACATGGCAAGCTTATTGAACTAATCCTGCTTGAGGATATTAGAAAATGTATCCCAGGCGACATTCGAGCACACCTGGATCAGAGAGGTATCCGTATCCTGGCTGATGCTGGTCCAGTGGCTGACCATTATTCCTTAACTAATAGAAATGTAAATTCCAGGTCTTATGCTCCCATGTCCCAGTCCTTCACTTCCTTCAAGCGGCCTACACCAGCATCTACACCGGGGTCCCTGCCTCTTGTCAAACCGACCCGACCCTCAGGTTCTGCACCATCTACCCCAGGTGAGCCCATGGTCCATGGGACAGGTGGATCTATTCCTACTGGTGAGAGAAACTGTAGTTGCAGCTACTGTAAGAAGCCAGGACATGTCATCAGCAACTGTCTCAAGTTAAAGAAAAGAAATTCCTCTCACCAAGGATCCCCCTCTCTTTTGGTTAGGGAGGCCGAGCAATCGGAGAAATTATTGGAGCCCTGTATCACTGCCCTTAGTCAGACTGTTGCCCTAAATGCTTCCCCCTCTCCTATGATATCAACCTTTGAACCATTTTGTTCCCTGGTTCCTTAGCTCTGGATCAATTCAGTCAACCCACTTCTGTTAAACTCTTGAGAGACACAGGCTCAGCCTTATCTCTTGTTACAAAAGAAGCTGCTCCATTCCTGGATTCATGCTATACTGGTAGCTGGGTGCTTGTGAACGGTTTGACCGGTGGATCGCGTATTCCCCTTTGCCAAGTGTACCTGCGGTCATCCATAAAGTCAGGCTATGTCACGTTAAGAGTAGTAGATAGCTTACCTGTAGAAGTGGTCTCTCTATTGATAGGAAATGACGTCGTTGGGGACATGATGTTCCCTAATGTTATGGTCTCATCTTGTCCCACTGCCGAGAGTAATACTATTCAGTTAGAAGTAGACTTTCCAGGGTTGTTCCCTGCGTGTGCTGTAACCCGTAGCATGAGCCGCAGTACAGAGGTAGAAGAGACTAGTGAAGTTGATGGAGTTTCCCTCCAGGACTGTGAGAAGCCCGAGGATAATCTTATCCAGCCGGACCATACGGATCTTGGTCTCAGTGAAATTTTTGGGGACTCCCCACAACCAGATAACCTCCAGATTAGTTCTGATGGAGATAGGAACCCAGATATCACTAGTTTTGGTTCCTCTCCCATCACTAGGAGTAAATTTATTGAGCTACAAGCAGGGGATCCTGAGCTAGTAGGTTTTCTCAATAGGTCAGTTACTGAGTGAGAAGCTGAGCAAGAATCGAATTGCTACTACACTAGGTCTGGGGTATTAATGCGGAAGTTCCGTCCCTCCAATTCTCCTGCCAATCACCCTTGGTTAGTTCATCATCAACTTGTTATTCCCAAACCTTTGCGGCAGGACATACTTAGTATAGCTCATGATGGGGTGGGTGGTCATTTAGGAGTTAGAAAGACCTATGCAAAAATTTTATCCCAGTTCTTTTGGCATAGGATGAAGAAAGACGTCAGCTCTTACGGTCGCACTTGCCATGATTGTCAGGTAGCGGGGAAACCGAACCCCAAACCATTCCCTCTGCAGCCTATCCCAGTCATTGAAGAGCCCTTTAGTAAGGTGGTCATAGATTGTGTCGGTCCCATACCTAAGACCCTTCGTGGTCATCAGTTCTTGCTAACCATTCTTGATTGTGCAACCCGTTATCCTGAAGCCATTCCCTTGCGCCGCATCACAGCGAAGAATGTTATCAAAGCCTTAACTCACTTCTTCACTCAAGTAGGCCCTCCTTCAGTGGTGCAGTCAGATCAGGTTTCCAATTTTACTTCCCGGTTGTTTAATCAGGTAATGCAAACCCTGGGAGTCCGGCATTCGAGGTCTTCGGCCTATCACCCTCAGTCACAGGGGGTGTAGAGAGGCTTCACCAAACACTAAAACTCATGTTGCGCACCTTCTGTCTGGAGGCTGGGAAGGATTGGGACGAGGGAGTTGACCTGCTTTTGTTTGCTGTTCGGGACAGTAAACAAGAGTCGCGAGGATTCTCGCCCTTCCAGCTCGTTTATGGACATGAGGCGCGAGGGCCTCTTAAGGTGTTCAAAGAGTGTTGGTTGAGTGACTAAAGGGCGAAGCCCTTAGCTTCATATGTGGTCCAATTCAAGGAGAAGTTGCGTCTGGCTGTAGAACTTGCCCAGTCCAACTTAAGGTGTGCTCAGGTGAGAATGAAACTGCATTTTGATAAGGCCCATCAGGCAAAATCTAGAGAATTCCAAGTGGGGGAGCAGGTGTTGACCTTCCTGCCCTTACACGATCACCCTTTTAAATCTAAATACAGTGGTCCATATGAAGTACTAGAAAAACAGGGGGCCGTGAATTATGTAATTAGCACTCCTGAACGGCGTAAGAAAAAACGCCTTATCCATGTCAATCTTTTAAAGTCGTATCATGTTCGTGACGAAACCCTGGGAAAAGCAGTTGCTTGTGTTGATCAATCGTTGCCGCTTGTATCATTGTGCCAGAGTGTAAGGATGATAAAGATCAGTGTTTTTCTGAAATAATGAATGGGTCTAGTGTAAAAGTGGAAAACTCGACAATCTTGGAGGACCCCAGTGCTAAGTTGTGCCATCTCTCTAGTGACCAAGCCAATAATATAAAGTCTCTATTACAGGAGTATCTTATTATAGTTGGTGATCACCCACACTCCTGTTCGGTGCTGGAGCATGACGTTGAGACCAGGGGAGCCAAGCCAATCTGACAGCGTCCCTTCCGTCTTAATGCCTTCAAGCGGGAGTGTGTTCGAGCCGAGGTGCAGCGTCTTCAAGAACTGGGCCTCGTTGAGCCCAGCATCAGTCCATGGGCATCCCCTGTTGTTCTAGTTCCAAAGCCGAATGGGTCGATGCGGCTGTGTGTGGATTATTGCAAGGTGAATGCTGTCACTGAACCCGATGGTTATCCCTTGCCACGCATCGACGACGTTATCGACGATCTTGGACAGGCAAGGTACGTGACCAAGTTGGATCTCCTCCAGGGCTACTACCAGATAAGACTGACTGAACGCTCCAGGGCCATCTCTGCTTTTGTCACTCCTGAGGGGTTGTACCAATTCACAGTCCTTCCGTTTGGTATGCAGAACGCCCCTGCATACTTTCAACGCCTCATGAATTACATCACGTCTGGTCTGGAAAGTGTGCGCTGTTACCTAGACGACCTCATCGTCTTCAGCAGTTCCTGGGAAGATCACATGAGTCGTCTACAAGCCCTCTTCTCCGTACTGGCTGCAAGCAAGCTGATGGTGAACCTCGTCAAAAGTGAGTTCGGCCATGCCCACGTCACTTTCTTGGGGCACCTGGTCGGACAAGGGGAAGTCCAGCCTATAGCAGCCAAAATTGAGGCAATTCAACAGTATCCAGTGCCAGGCGATAAGAAGAGTGTGATGAGGTTGCTGGGTATGGCGGGGTACTACCGCCGTTTTTGCCCAAACTTCTTCTCCGTTGTCTCTCTCATGACTGACCTGTCGAGTGGCAAGGAAACCTTCAAGTGGACTATGGCTTGCCAGGAATCTTTTGAGAATCTAAAATCCCTGCTGGCAAATGCTCCTGTACTACTTGCCCCTGACCTCCAGAAACAGTTCACTCTCCATGTCGACGCCAGTGAAACTGGCGCCGGTGCTGTGCTTCTGCAAGAGGGTGAGAGTGATCAAGTGCTTCATCCACTGTGTAATTTTTCTAGAAAACTAAACAAATATAAAAAAAACTATGCCACCATTGAAAAGGAGGCTTTATCGCTGATCATGGCACTAGAAAGCTTCAAAATATATGTTGGCAGCACTGCTTATCCCGTTCAAGTGTTCACTGGTCATAACCCACTTACTTTTGTTGACAGGATGAAACATTCCAACCAAAGACTTTTAAGGTGGAATCTATCACTTCAGCCCTATAACTTGAACATTTCCCATATCCGCGGAAAAGAGAACGTGTTGGCTGATGCACTTTCTCGAGTCTGATTATCTAGAAACTATGTCTGTATGTAAATTATTTCTTTGTTTTATTGTCATTAAGCACCTTGTGTTTATTTTATGAATTATTTTGCTTCATATTGATTTAAACTGATTGTGTTAGTTATTACTTTCACCTTGTAGCTGTATATCCATTTTCGCTTCCAGTTAGTTGTAAGCTAACTTTTTGGGGGGTGGTGTCATGTGCCTGTAACACCATGTCGTGTGGTATCTGCTTACGCCTCCACTCCACATAAGCTATTAATAACTTGTTATTTGTATTATTATCTCATTGTTGTTCTTAGTTACTAAGGTTAATTGTATATCTATGTATGTCATTAATATGCATCATTTGTGTTACTCTGTTAAGCCAAACCAAGATTAGTATTAATTAGTTATAAGACTATTTGGCAACTGTCCTGAGTCACGTGAGCTAAGAAGCTCCTCACTCAAATGCTGGGTGGCCAGAGACTCTCTCTCTAGTAAACCTTGGTATGGGCTATAGGCAGGATGTGTCCACACCGACCCAGTACAGACGTACCTTGTTCAGTCATCTACAATACCCTAGTGGTATCTGGTAATTAGTGGCACGTTAACTTAGGCCTAGGAAGGGATCCTGGTGTTAAGGAATCTCCTATTTGGTAGGAAATAACCAGTTGGTTGTGATTGCTGTGTATATATTGTGATGTCTGTGTTTAATATAGTTCATGTTAAGTAGTATTCATTTGATTTAACTCCTTAACGGTATATTTTCACCCTTCCGGCATCACTCTTATTTTAATATACAATCACTTATTCCCTTAAATTCCATGGTTCCTAGACAGTACTCCTTTAGGAACATAAATTGAATTATATAATTATCTTCCCATTTGTGACTCACTCCAACTTATTCTTATTTATCCAAGTACATTCAGTTGAGTCGGTTTTTGTGGGGATAATTATTGCCGTGTTCCCTGTTGGTTCCTTTATTTGATGATAACTTGGGGTAGGTTTCACTCCCCAGGTATAAAGGATATTGGGATCACGACACTTGCCATTTCTCCTTATGATTCCCTGCCAAATTTCAGCATCTCTGCCAACTCTGGCATTGAAGTCACCTAGGAGCACAACCTTATCTTCTCTAGGGATCGAGGTTAGCACTCTGTCAAGGTCGGCATAAAAGGCCTCCGTAATGTCATCCTCTGCATCCAGTGTCGGGGCATATGCACTGATGAAGATGGCATTGTAGATGCAGGGATAGGACATGTGGACGCAAAGCTTGTGCCTGTGCAGACGCTTCTTGACGCTTTACAGATAGCCAAGTTGCAGTATCAATTAACTCCTATTTTTAATGAAAATGAGGTTGAATATTATTACCCACTGTTGAAGTCGACTCTCACGCACAATGCTATCCTGATCCACATTCCGATGCGAGGGCAACATCAGTTTAATGCATGGCATTTAGAACCCTTCCCCTGGTTTGTTAACGACACACTGTATACTCTGGATAGGCCTAAAGAACTGTTCCTAATAGATGAAGATTATTCTGTATTGTCAATAGAGGATCCCAAGGTACTGTCACGGTGTAAGTCGTCTTATCTACACTTACACGTATGTCCAGCCTACATGTTCGCGTTTATTCCTGCTGTAGAGGGAATATGTGAATTGGCAGTCATACAAACCAATGTACGCACAGCACTAGTGCAATGCAGTTATAGGCCGGTTAGTCTCAAGACTGTGTTTCATACTCATCTTCACATTGTGCAGTATTTGTTCTTTCCAAATCTTACTACTGTTATTTTAAAATGCCATGATGGTGTTAAGCAGCTAGTTGTGAAAGGGCATTACAAGGCTCCGGATTACTGTGAAATCACTTGTGGTACATTACGGACCTTGCCTACTCATCAGCACTTTGCTTTAATTATAAAACTCAAGTCTTCTTTAATTCAACTTCCTGTCATGAATTTTAATATACAGGATATTCAAATTGTTTCAGAGAAATCAAAAGTTCTAGCATTCTTGAAAGAGACACATTTTGCTGATTTGAGTAATAATTTGCCATTTTATCTATCACGGGAATTTACCATACCAAGCCTTACAATTCCCTCAATTATGTTAATTTTGGCAATTATGTTTCTGTTCTGTTATTATAAGGCAGTGTCATCCAAAATGAACGTTGTTCATAACATATTAACCCGTAAGACACTAAAGTTTAGGTCCCCTGTAGTAGCTAATACCCCTACAGTAGTAGAATCTCCAGCTTAGTGTCTACACATCTGTTTATAACATGGTTAGGGTTGTCTAGGATGTACTGTACTCTGTGAGTTTATTTAGGCCTCACGGAGCTCAGCTAGTAGGTGACCGAGCAATGTAATGGCCCCTGTCTAATCAACAGAACATATTATATAAATGGGTTCATACATCTGATATTATATTCAGATTCACCACCCTGTAACTTTCCACTGTCTATGAGTAAGACATGAGTTGAACACGTGAACGGTAGCTTTCCCAAGAGGGAGAAGCCCATATGTCAGCATCTATGTAAGCGCGCACCAGAGGCGACGCTCTTGCTCAGCCACTCAGATCAACTAATATCGAATGGACGTGATCAACGTTTATATTCATAAATACCGTCCTCTTTCTCGTTCAGTCATAAATAGTGGAACTTACGGTTGATCTACACTCAGGAATTATAGACATAATCCTTTTATAATAAAACAAGGAACTTCAATTGGGTTTCGTTACTAAAACCCCAGTCTCTAATATATGTGAACAACCCGGTTAATTGGGGGATTAACCGACGGATTCAATAATAATAATAATAATACACCTTCTTTCATTTGCAATTGAACAATTGACCACTTGCCTTTAACAATCAAGATTTTGGAAAGACAAATTTCTATTTGCTTTCAACTATTTTCCGAATCCATTCAACAATCAGTTATTTTGATTTGACAATTTACAAAACCTTTCAACAGCCACATATCTCCGATTGCTTTCAACAGTCAACCAAACTTTTCAACAATGCGACTGACAATCATCATTGAAAAGAATTTATTCAACAATCTTTAAAATCAGTAACAGCCATGAATATTTAATTTTTGAGTATACTTACACAAACATCAACAACACAATGAATTCTGGTATAAACTTATGTAATTATGTAATGTCTTTAGTCTTTAGTATGTAGTAGCTACATAAAACATACGATTGCTTAAAAAGAAACAAAGAAAAAAGGGCCTTATACTAATAGCTAAATACATTGGTGTCATGATACTTCACGAAGCAATTCACAGTAAAGGCCTCGTACACCTTGGTGGGTTGTTTCTGCCTGGCTGTAAGGTAGGGATGGAGGTAGGTGAGGGTGGGAGGGGTAGTGGGATTGGGGAGAGGAGTGTCATATCAGCATCCCGTTGACTTGCCTTCCTCCTCTGCCTCACGAATAGTAACCTGTCAGGTAAAAAAGAACCCATGAGTGTATAGAAGGTTTCTGTTGTGAATTGTTTCAAGTGGAACAAACGGTAAGGCAGTAGGTTATACTCTATTACTGTAGACCTACTGTATATCAATTGAAGATGTCTCGGCGCTCAATACATTGAACCAAGTAGGTGTTGACATGGTTATAGTTCTGCGACGCAACATGTTCCGTGACACTAGGCAGTGCAAATTCCACGCCAACTTGCAAAATGTTCTCCCTCAGTGCATTGAGAGTCACTCTTTCTTGCCTGGCGTGGGCCGCGTTGCACCGTGGAGCTTCACGGTGGAGGTACTGCTTCAGGTATGATTTAAACACAGAGAAACAGTTTTCTATGGGGTTCAAGCAAGGAGAGTGTGGAGGGAGAAATTTAAAATTCAGCTCGGGATAGACTGCTGCGATACCGTTGTGAATTGGAGCGTTGTCTAGAACAAGTATGGATCTTGCGTCTCCGATTATTGCTGCAAGTGATGCGATGAAATCACTGAATACTTCCTTCGTCACTGAACCATAGTGAATTTCGTGATAGAGTATTCCACAGTGTTCAGCTATCGCAGCAATCACTGTCGTGTTTCTGCCACGCCGTCCACCAACGGCGCGATGCACACGCTCCCCACGTCTTGCCCTGCCGTACGTCCTCTTGGTCCACAGATTGAACCCTGGAAATGAAACATCAGTGTATGTAGTCATACTGTAATGTAATTAAACATTAACACAAGGAAAGTTGTACGATGCATCAAACTGAGATCAATATTAAGTACTCACTCGTTACATACAGTTTACTTAAGTAATTATGTAGTATATGCTACAGATAGTTGATAAGTGGTTACATAATCACATACCTGTCTCATCAATGTATACTAGTTGCTGCTGTAGACCCGTCGCCAGCGTGTCTCGCCTCCTTTACTGCGGGAGAATTTCTTTCTGCTGGGGAGTCACGGGACATTTTCAGTGATATCAGCTCCCCCTCCAAATAACGCGAAAGCGTTACCTCACTGAAATGTGGTTTTGTAGGAAATATATCCATGACCTCCTCCTTTATCTCTCTCAAGGTCATCATAGGGTTTGCTTCAAGCAGCATCACTATTAGATCCAGAGTCTCATTGTCGATGATCTTGTGTCTGCCTCCTGCGTGAGCCGCTTCAACCTTGTTTTCGCGTTGGTATACTCGCACAATGGAGTATGCCGTGGTGCGCTGAACTCCAAGGGCTGCTGCAACTACGAGGAAATCTTGTTCGGCTCTGTAGGCCTCGATAATGCGCTCGCGATCTGTAGCACTTGTTATTCGGTGCCTCCGTGGCATGCTGGAGGGGCTCGGCGACGAACTGTATACAGGAGAAGCTGCACACTCGTAATGAAATACTGAGTGTGTAGCACACCATCTCGACTGGGTGATTCGTTACTTGCTTCAAAAGTTCGAATTAGATCAACTAGTCTTTCGATCTACGAAAAACACCAAAACATAAACTTTTTGCATAGTTATGATGTTTTAAAGATTGTTACTTAGTTTTGAAAAATGTTGAAAGTATTAGTGAATTGTCAATGAAGAATGAGACGATTGTTGAAAGCAAGTAAACATTGTCACGTGTTGAACGACTGTTGAAAAGTTTTGGATGATTGTTGAACGGAAAGTAAAGATTGTTATTAATCAAGTGTAAGAATGTTGATTCCATTCGATGATGTTGAAACCAAAAGTAACAATTGCAATTGAAAAAAGGTGTAATAATAATAATAATAATAATAATAATAATAATAATAATAATAATAATAATAATAATAATAATAATAATAATAATAATAATAATAATAATAATAATAATAATTAACGGTTTATTAAGATAACATGGTAGCAAGAAGGCTGAAAATATACAATGAACAGAGATGATAAGTTACATATGGTGGAATCGGGAAGTAGGTCACTTGATTGACAAAAGCTTTCAATACAGAAACATAAGAAACATAGAGTCAACGTATAGATTAACTGTAGTTCTGGTACTATGGGAGCTGGTCTTGTAGACATTCCAATGACCTGATGTCAGCACCAAGCCTGGCTGTTAAGCCGCTACCTCACTACAACTGCAGATACACCACGTGGTCCGGGTAGGTCCTCCAGCTCACACAGGGTGCTGGAGATAGGTCTTGTTTCTTATGTGTTGTATTTATGAATTCATAGTTCCTCACCTGGGTTGGGTAGGGAGTCCTCATTTCTCTCCTGGTGTGGTTTAGAGTGTTTCTTGGGTTCTCATCTAGTGTTGGTGGTGGCGAGTGTGAGATGGGGAAAGGGAGGGCCCGACAAACCAGGCTGGCAGCTGTCTCGTTGGTCAAGAGACCACGGCCGACTACACACGACTTACCCTATGAAGGCTGAAGGAAGTGTGTGTGTGTGTGTGTGTGTGTGTGTGTGCTCAGGGAAAGGAAGTGCCAAGATGTGTGGTTGCAGCCTGCGCTCCTGCCTCACCATATAAATCAACTCTCGCGCAGCCAATATCCAGCTCATCATACCTTTCACCATCATCAAAACCCCTATACCCCCAAAAGTCCTATTGATTAAACGAGTGGCAACGGGGACAGGCAGAGATGACTGCCGGGAGTCTCTAATCACAATCCTGCACATGGGCGGCATAGATAAGAAGGCCATTTATGCACTGGAATCTAGGCATCAGTGCAATCCGGTCCTGTCCGTGCGACTGAGCAGCTCTTTCGAAGAGCCACTCTGCCCACCTCACATGGGGAAGGGGATAGAAAAGGTGCCCTAAACATAGCCTGCCTAAAAAAAAAAAAAAACTGGGCAACCGCACCCAGTATGGTTATCCTTATGCGCTCAAAATCACTATCAAAATTACAGATCCAAACACAAACAAATCATACAACCTCTTATAGTCGCTGCATGGAATGTCAGGACGCTTCTGGATACTGGCAAAAATTAGTGACCTGAAAGAAAGACCGCCCTTGTGGCAAAAGAGCTGGCTAGGTATAACATAGACATAGCAGCCATGAGTGAGTCCCAGTTCCCAGACGAGGGTCAACTCACAGAACGGGAGTTTGGCTACACCTTCTCCTGGAAGGGTAAGCCTGCCGAGAGAAACCTCATATACAGAATTGGCCTTGCCATCCGCCCACGCATCCTACATAAGCTAACTGAAATTTCTATTGGGATCAACGAGCACCTCATGACGCTTCGAGTCCCACTGAATCACTCATAAGAACATAAGAACATAGGAACATAAGAATGGAGGAAACTGCAGCGGGCCTATTGGCCCATACTGGGCAGTCCCATTTACACCCAACCCCTATTGCTCATATAAGCATCCAACCTATGTTTGAAGCTATCCAGTGTATTCGAGTTAATGATGATATTTGGTAACTTGTTCCATTCATCCACTACTCTGTTTCCAAACCAATGTTTACTTATTCCGCTCCTAAATCTAAATTTTTCTAATTTAAAACCATTGTTATGAGTTCGCTCCTGGTTGGATAGTTTGAGTACCTTTGTTATGTCCCCTCTGTTTAGCCCAGACTTCCATTTATTCACCTCTGTCATATCGCCCCTCACTCTACGTCTCTTGAAGGAGTGCAAATTAAGATGCTTTAACCTGTCTCTATACTCAAGGTTCTTAATGCCCGGGATTAGTCTTGTCATTCTCCTCTGGATTCTTTCCAAGGATTCTATATCCATTCTGCAATACGGTGACCAGAACTGCACTGCGTAATCCAGGTGAGGTCTCACAAGCACACGATATAATCTTAAGATGACCTCGCTAGTCTTGTAACTGACACTCCTTTGCATGAACCCAAGTACTTTATTAGCCTTGTTACGAGCAAGAGCAAATTGTTCACTTTGCTTAAGGTTCCTACTTATCATTACTCCTAAATCTCTCTCGCAGTCGGATTTCTCAATTGCATCGTCGTTCATCTGGTAACTGGTTTCCCTGTGTACGTCTCCTAAACTGAGTACTTTACATTTGTCCACATTGAATTTCATCTGCCATTTTTCAGACCATTCGACCATGCTTTTTCCTCAGTGCATATTCCCCTACACTGGATGTAGAGGTTGACATCAAAGAGGTGTTTTATGCCGACCTTGACAAAGTGCTAACCTCTATCCCCAGAGAAGATAAGGTTGTGCTCTTTGGTGACTTCAGTGCCAGAGTTTGCAGAGATGCTGACATTTGGCAGGGATCCCAACGGCCTACTCCTCCTCAGGAAGTGTGCTGCAAAACCTCACTATCACTAACACATTGCTTAGGTAGGCCGACAAGTTCAAGTGCTCGTGGCAACATCCACGATCCAAAGACAACCATCTCATTGACTACATCATTGTCAGAGAAAGAGATTTCCGAGATGTCCTCATCTCCTATGCCATGCATAGCTAAGACCACTACAACACTGTTCATGGACTCGTCAGAGCCAAGCTCTCACTTCACATCGCCCCAAATCGGCTAAGGCAGCAAACCTCCCTAAGAGGTTTTAACACTAAGCGTCTGGAGGATCCAGTGGTAGAACATGCTTTCAGTGAGCAGCTCCAACAAGGGCTGATAAACAACCTAACAACAAACAACCCAAATCCCAGTGCTGAATGGGATATTCTCGACAGTGTCATGACAAAAACATGCAGAGAGACCCTCGGCCAGATCGAAAGAATACACCAATGTAATCGTCGATGATATATGTGTTGCTTTAACTGACTGGCAGAACAACCCTCAGTCTCGGACTAAACCAGATACGTTCCACAAGAAGAAAGCGGCAGCTCAGCGGGAACTTCGCAATCTAAAGAACGACTGGTTTAAAAATAAAGCTTGAGACACAAAAATTTGCAGATCATCACAAGATGTGCGAATTTTTCAATTCCACTAAAACACTTTATGGGCCAATCACTGAGGGCGCAGCAACCTCTCAGTACACCCGATGGTAACTCCCTAATTAAAGACGATGAAGGCCTCCTTCAGTGCTGGAAGGAGGACTACTATTCACTGCTCAACCGAAACACCGATGTGGATGTCCTGACTACCCAGCAGGTCCTGCAACATCCAGAGCTGACCTACCTTAGCTATCCTCCATCCCTGGATAAGGTAGCTACTGCTATCAAACAGATGAAAATAACAAAGCCTCAAGGCCTGATGGAGTCCCAGCCTAGGTGTATAAAGCAGGAGGACCTCTGCTTACCAGCTGTCTCCACTCTCTCCTGGAAAATATATGGGAAAAGGAGGAAATCGCCCAAACTCCTAAAGACGCCTCCATCGTCAATACTTATAAAAACAAGGGAGACCGGTCAGACTGTGGTAACTACCGTAGGATCTCGCTGTTGTCCGTAGCTGGCAAGATTATTGCGAAGTCCTACTAAAACAGACTTCTTTCTGAGGCGGAAAACTTCCTCCCAGAATCTCAATGTGGCTTTAGACTATCACGTGGCACCACTGACATGATCTTTGCTGCCCGTCAGATGCAGGAAAAGTACAGGGAATAGCGTCGTGACCTGTAAATGGCTTTCATCAACCTAACCAAATCCTTCGACTCGGTCAACAGGGAAGCCCTCTGGTGGATCTTCAGCCGTTTTGGCTGCCCACCAAAATTCATCGCCACTGTGAGGCAACTCCATGATGGCATGAACGGCACTGTCTTGCACAGTGGCACCTTGTATGAATTCTTCCCCATCCAACCAAGGGTGTGTATTGGCACCAACTCTCTTTTCCAGTTTCTTGGCTGCCTTCCTTATTCATGCCAGTGCCAATTTACCCGGCGGAGTGTACATCGAGTACCGGGTAAAGGGTTTTTTTCAACAAAAGACGACTCCAGATAGGAAGAAAGGTGACGGTCTCTCCTTTGTCGCTTACAGGAGATCCTGAACACCTACGCTGATGGGTATGCACACTTCTGCCTTGAGGTGAATTTACGTAAGACTCAGATTCTCTTTCAACCTGCTCCTGGTTCAGCCACACCTCTATCGTCCATCCAGTTTAACTGTACTACCCTCTCTAATGCTACTCACTTCCGGTATCTCGACTCCTACCTGTCCACCACCGCGGACATCGATGAAGAGATTCAGCATCAGGTCAGATGTGCATCTCAAGCCTTTGGCAGACTCCAAAACTTTGTCTTCAGTTGTAGGGAGCTGAAATTATCTACAAAGTTACACGTATATCGAGCAGTGGCTCCTCCACACCGTACTATATGGCAGTGAGACATGGGTCACATACAGGAGTCACCTCAAGGCACTTGAAAACTTTCACTAACGTAGTCTGCATTCCATCCTCCGAGTTTGCTAGGAAGACAAGAGAACAAATGCCAGTATTCTTGCTGATACCAACTGTAGATTTGCTCCATCACGTAACGTGCCTGAATTTACTGAGCTACCAGAGATTGAGGATATAGACCGGAATTCACCTGTTTGTACTGATGAAGATGAAGAGAATGATCTTTTCAAGCCATCTGGTGAAGATTGTGAAAAGCCAACGTTGTTTACTCAGTCAGAATTGAATGATCTGGTCAGAGATCTAAATTTGCCAAAACAGTCTGCTGAATTGTTAGCTTCCAGGCTTCAAGAGAAACGACTCTTAAAACCTGGCACGAGTGTCTCCTTTTATCGCAACAGAGAAGAGCAACTGCGGAAGTACTTTCATTCATATGACCAGCTTGTTTTTTGTAATGATGTAGAAGGACTTCTTCTCTCCATGGGACTACCAGCATATGATAGTAAGGATTGGAGACTTTTTATTGACAGTTCTAAAAGGAGCTTGAAATGTGTTCTTCTTCATAACGGAAACAAGTATGGTTCAATTCCAATCGGACATTCTGTACAAATTAAAGAAGAGTATGAAAACATTAAGACTGTTCTAGAGAGGTTGCAATACCATGCTCATGAATGGTTAATTTGTGTGGACTTGAAAATGGTAAACTTTCTATTGGGCCAGCAAGGAGGGTACACAAAATACCCCTGTTTTCTGTGCTACTGGGACAGCAGGGCTACAGCAGACCATTGGGTGAAAAAGAATTGGCCACCAAGACATAGTTTGACGCCTGGTGACAAGAATATCATTAACGATCCTCTGGTTGACAGGAAAAACATTGTCCTTCCTCCTCTGCACATAAAACTTGGTATCATGAAGCAATTCGTCAAGGCTCTTGATCATAGTGGAGAGTGTTTCAGATATATATGCTCAACCTTTCCAAGTCTTAGCGACGAGAAGAAAAAGGCAGGGGTTTTTGATGGACCTCAAATAAGAACACTACTCAGAGATCCACACTTCCTTGCAACAATGACTGAGGCACAGGCAAGAACTTGGAAAGCTTTCTCTAATGTGGTGCGGAACTTCTTAGGGAACAAGAAAGCGGACAACTATCAAGAAATTGTGGAAGAGCTGCTCTTGAGTTTACAA
Source organism: Homarus americanus (assembly GCF_018991925.1). Lineage (NCBI taxonomy): Eukaryota > Metazoa > Arthropoda > Malacostraca > Decapoda > Nephropidae > Homarus > Homarus americanus. The sequence goes on from NW_024737042.1 coordinate 20,965,111, forward strand.
GCACTTGGATGCAGAATGAGTATCAAGGTTCACTACTTACACAGTCACTTGGACGAGTTTCCAGAAAATCTGGGAGAAGTGAGCGAGGAGCAAGGGGAGCGCTTTCATCAAGACATTAAAGTAATGGAAGAACGTTACCAAGGTCGATGGGACTCGAACATGATGGCGGACTACTGCTGGAGTTTGATGAGAGACATTCCAGAAGCTGTACATAAGAGATCGGCCAAAAAGAGGAAGTTTATGTAACTGTAACTTGATCTTAATACTTGCACTATTTCTACCGTACATTAATTGTTTTTTTTCACCCTTCAATGTTACATTTAAATATTATATGTGCATTAACTTTCCAATTTGATATTAAAAATTTTTGGTTATAGAAAAATACAAATTATAATGCTGAAAAAATTTATGTATACATGTTTAAACCGTCAATTTTGATCCAAAAGTTTACGTTTCCCAGCAAAAGTGCAATATGGTATATCTCAAAAACCTGATGTAATAGACAAAAACCAAAGTCATATTTGGATTCTGCACCCCAAATTTACTTAAAATCCGTTTAAAAACTTTGTGCCAGAAAAATTTTGTTGACCGGTGTTATGATTGTATGTACTATGTAAATATGTCTGTGTGTGTATTTTTTATCTACATCTAACTCTTTGTTTACATAATGACCTTATTAATGTTTGCGTATTGTTGACATGTGTACGAAAACCATTCCTTATATATTATTGTATACATGTACCGTATATGGGTATATATAATTACTCTCGAATATTGTACATAAGATAGGTCAAACCCACATGTCGTATTGTTTAGGTAACTGGGAGGTAATTACAGTCAATCAATAAATCAATCAATTAGAGTGCGGTCATATCTGAGGGTTGGCGACGACAGTCCTCCACTCAATACGTTTCCGGGCTGTTTTAACCAATCTTCCAAGATTTTGTATCTCTCTGGGGGCCCAGTTTTTAATTTTATTAATCCATCTCAGTTTCTGCCTTCCCTAGCCCTCCTACCCCATTCCTTATAACATGACCCATTTTCTTATTTGTCTTTTTCTATAAACACTTCAAGTATTTCTGTTGATTTTTTTTTCATTTGTTTTCCCATCAGTGAGCCTTATTCTCAACATTCGCCTTAACACCACGTTTCAAAGGCCTCCAACCTCTTTATGGTTTCTATTGAAAGTGTCTGCGCCTTTGACCCAAACAACAGTCCTTGCCATATTTAGCCTTACAGCCTTTTACTCAAATTGAAAATAATTCCCTTTTCAGTAGGTCTTTTATATTATTAAATGCTGTTTTGTTTGACCTATTCTTGTTATGATTTCTACTTGTACATCTCCCATCACAGCTAACTTTACTTCCCAAATCACAAAATTTTCCACTTCTACAAATTCCCTGTTGTCTGCCACAATTTTTATTTCAGGATTTACTTTCAATTTTGAACAATTATTACTTTCGTCTTTACATCATTTAATCTTAACCCACATTCTTCACCCTTTTCCACTATTTTTTTTTAACGAATTTTTGGAATGCCTCTTCACTATCTGTGATATGTGCAGTATCATCTGCATAGCATATATTTGATATTACTTTACCATTAACTTTTATTAACTGTCTCTTATAACTACTCTCATTAAGAATTCTTAATATTGGAGATGGAACACAGACTTATCTTACTCCATGTCTAACTGTGAATCGGTTAATAAGTTCATTACTTACTAACACTGCTGGCTACTCTTGCCAGTAAAGATTTTTTTTCTAATATCTCCTTCAATAATGCCTATTTTCTCTAAGTCCTCTAAAAGTTTTTTTTTGTGTTTTACCCCAAAAGCTTTTTCAAAATCAACGAAACAGATACATAAATTTCTTTGGACCTCTAAGGCCTTTCACCCAAAATACAGGTAAATACAGGTAACTCTTAATGTTTATATCTAAAGGGGATAAAGCACCCTCCCCCCGCTCTCTCTCTCTCTCTCTCTCTCGGCTCCTCTCGTGCACCCCAACCCATCCGCCCCTTGGTAACCCTAACCCCCTTCCGCCTTGCTTGTAAACTTAACTAGTCCCTTCCCTATCTTGGTACCCTTAACCCTCTACCTCACCCCCTCCCCTATACCCCTAACCCCCCTCCCCTTCCCTAGTAACCTTAATCACCCCCTTCCTGGTATACATCAACCCTCATTCCTTTTTCCTTATCCACTCTCCCTTTTACCCTTAGCCCCGTTCCTCCTCCCTGATACCCTTAACCCTCCCTCCCTTGTACCTATAGCCCCTTTCCCAGCATCCACAATTCCCCCCTCCGCTGTACCCTTAGACCTCCTCCCTGATAACATCTTAACCCCCCACGCTTCACTCCTCCTAAAGCACCACCTGCTACTCCACCACCTGCCTACTGCTGCTCTTTTCCTCCTTCTCTTAGCTTCGTCATCTAAAGTTGTATTTCCTTGTATTTCTGACGTTGAACAAGAGGGTGGCAGCTTGTATCATACTCAAGGCACAGCAGAAAAACACGACCTGAAAGTGCATAAAAGTTTTATTTTATTATTATCGTGTGTGTGTAAAACAAAAAGGCAAAACCTAACAACTCAATCAGGAAATAAAATAGAGTTCATGGAAACACCTGCACACTAACAAAGACCTTGAGCAATTACGACCAAGGCTGTAAACAAACACATAAACTGCATCAGGATGAACGCGCAATGAACACCAAAGAGGAAGAGAAACATAACATTTATGCCTATCCATGCGGTTGAAATTATTTACAAACCAACCTACCAAGTTTAGAATTCATTAAAGATTCAGAAGATATAATCAGTGAGTTTGTAGAAAGAGGAACAATCAAACATATTTTAAGCTTTATAAATGGCTAAAATAGAGATACAGTAATGCACATTTCGGAAAAAATAAGTGTTATAAGTATTAAAATTTAAACTGAGGAGATTCAAGTCCTGTTAATCTTTCATCGGGTGTTTATCGTCTCACATCATAGCGCGTGCACAACACATCATTATGTATACCTCCGTCATACACAGGGCACTGACACATACAGTACCGTCACATACAGTACCAACAAACACACACTACATCGTCACATATAGTACCATAAAAAACACAGCACCATCACATACTTGTCAACCATCAGTGAGACAAGACGTGCCCTGAAGGCGCTCCTGGTTTTGGCAGCCAGGCCGAGTCTGATTGGCCTTGCTCCCCCCTACCCCTGCTATATCCAAACGCCCTACCAGCTTTACTACACCGGGATTTATTCAGCAAAACATTCAAGTGATCAGTGCAATGATTGATTACCAAACAGTATTCCGATAGTGCATTCCAAGGAAAAGCACAAAAACACAAAAGTGTAATACCAGATAACATAAGAACAGAAAAACATAAGAAAATAAGGAGTCTGCAATAGGCCGGTTGGCCTGTGCATGGCAGCTCCTGTCGAGAGTTACTACCACTCTCTATCATCCATGAATCTATCTAGCCTCCATTTAAAACTTTCCAGCGTTCCAGCACTTACTACAAAGTTGCTAAGCTTGTTCCACTCGTCCACGACTCTATTTGTGAACTAGTTTCTTCCTATCTCCCTCCTAAACCTAAACTTATCCAACTTAAATCCGTTGCTACGAGTCCTATCCTGCTTGGATATTTTAAGAACTTTATCTATATCTCCTTTATTAATTACTTTCACCCACTTAAATACTTCTAGCATATCTCCCCGCACTCTTCGTCTTTCTAGGGAATGCACGTTAAGTTTCTTTAACCTATCCTGATATGGAAGGTTTCTAAGTCCCGGAGTCATTTTTCTCAGTCTTCGCTGCACCGACTCTAGTGAATTTATATCCACTCTATAATAAGGGCACCAGAACTGAACCGCATAATCGATGTGCGGCCTGACTAGCGCAAGATATAGTTGCAATAAGACCTCTGCACTCTTATTACTTACACTTCTAGATATATAACCCAATACTCTGTTTGCCTTATTTCGAACATTAACACACTGTTTTCTAGGCCGTAGGTCCGGGCTTACAAGTACCCCTAAGCCTCTTTCACAAGTCGACTTCTCTAGGTTGATGTTGTTAAGGCTGTATACATTGACAGTAATTGTTCTTCCAATATTAAGTATGCTGCACTTGCTGGTGTTGAAATTAATTTGCCATTTTTCTGACCACTCCTGCAGTTTATTTAAATCCTCCTCTAGTGCATTTGCATCCTGCCCTGAATTAATCCGCCACCCTATTTTGGTGTCATCCACAAACTTGCTTATGTCACTGCTGATCCCAGTATCTAGATCGTTTATGTAGATTATGAACAAGAGTGGGCCTAGTACTGACCCCTTGGGAACCCCACTGGTTACATAGGCCCACTCAGATTTTACACCATCTACGCTGACCCTCTGTGTTCTATCGGTGAGCCATGATTTTATCCAATTTAAAACTTTCCTCTCGATAACATGAGCCTTAACTTTTCTCAGAAGCTTCTGATGCAGTACTCTGTCAAACGCTTTGCTAAAGTCGAAGTAAATAATATCGTAATTTTCGTCATTATCTACTACCTCGGCGACTTTCTTAAAAAAACGTCAGCAGGTTTGGTATACAAGATTTCCCCTTTGCTATAATTGATTCAAGAAATTTTCCCACTACTGACGTCAAACTAATCGGCAAGTAATTTGAAGCTGATGCTCTATCTCCCTTTTTGAATATGGGTACTACATTTGCCTGTTTCCACAAGTCTGGTACAACTCCCGTGTCTAATGATTTTGTAAACAAATTTACGAGGGGTCCGCTAATCTGTTCCCTACACTCTTTCAAGACTCGAGGGACAATTTCATCCGGCCCTGGGGATTTTGTCTTCTTTAGTTTATTTATCCTCTTAAGAACAACCTCTTTTCTGATAGTGATATTCTGTAATTTCTCTTCTTCATTTCCCTTAAATATCAGTTCTACCTCTGGAATTTCCTCGTGAATTTCTTCTGTAAAAACTGATAAAAAGTAGCTGTTCAAGGCATTGCTTATTTCTTCAATGTCATCGATCACTTCTCCCCTCCCTGACTTTAAAGGCCTAAGTTTGTCCTTGACCCTTTTTCTATATACCTGGAAAAATCCCTTGGGATTCGCCTTGGATTCTCTTGCTATCCTGATTTCATAGTCTCTCTTTGCCTTACTTTCATTTTTCTTAACATTCCTAGACAATTCATTATACCTATTCCTGAGCTGCTCCTCCTCTACCTTTAATTTCTTATAAATTCCTTTCTTTATTCCTTTGTCATGTTTAAGTTTTCTGGTCATCCACCTTGGCTCATTCTTATTTGACCTAATATTTCTGTATGGTATATTTTGTTCTTGTGCTTTACGTAGTATACGAGTGAATATATTATAGTCATGATCAATTGTTGTGTCACATGTGACCTCACCTGTTCCTACCGGGGACTGACCTGACTGTTCCCAGGCAACCTCACCTAGGTACCTTCTTAACCCCTGATAATCCGCCAATCGAAATTTTGGGACTCTGACCATATTGTCATTGTTTTTCGTTTATCAATTTACGGTGAACCTGATTTCTCTGTGATCACTGTTACCTCGTTCTTCCCCTACTGTGATATATTGTCACCTCTAGTAGGTTCTGTGGGTACTTTGTCGGTCACCTTCAAAGTGCCAGAGACAAAGACCACCGCGGTGTCTACATATATCGTGGATACTGTGTCGGCGACCCTAAGTGCCAGAGACAAGGACTCACGGTGTCAGTGGCCCTCAAAGTGCCGCCAGTGAGTTTATGGCCACCGGGGACAAACACTTCCGTCCGTCCACAGCAACAGATATCAACAGATGGCCACCAATTACTTACTCCCGATGCTCTCTGTACCCTCTAAAGCATGAGAACGGTTATCCTGATTGCAGTGTTATTGCGCAACTCAAGACACTGAACATATTCAATGCGCGCAGCCGTAGACAGTCCATTAGGACCATACCTCCGCTAGGAAACCAGAGAAACCCATCACTGACAGACCGTACCATTACACTGAAGTTCCGCGGATATAATAATAATAATAATAATAATAATAATAATAATAATAATAATAATAATAATTAACAGTTTACAGAAAGAGCATGGCAGCCGGAAGGCTGAAAATATACATATACATAATTGGGGAATGGGTCTCTTGATTTATAAATGATTTACAAGCAACATAAGTGATACAAATGTGATATATAATAATTAGGTGTTGATAATTTTTACAATGGTTGCAACTGGGCTGTTCTTATAGCAATCAGTTCGTGCTCGTATGGGCTGGATGTGGATGGGGAGGTGTGTGGCCACATGGCCAGGACAGTAGCTTGGGGCAATACAGGTGTGCTCCATCCTTCAGGTTAGGTCAGGTGAAGCCGTGAGGTCAGGTCAGATTAGGTCAGATCCAGCCACACTCAGTATTGCTGTGCTTTTGTGCTTTTCCTTCGAGTTGAAATTGCCACTTTTGTATATCACTTATGGGTTGGTCGTCAATCTTTGCACTGTACTGTTGGTGTGAGGATGTTGATAAATCCAGATGGGAAGGAGGAGATGGGGAAGGGGAGAGCCCTTACAGACCGGGTTGGCAGCTGTCTCCATGGTCAAGAGACCATGGCCTCGTTAGCTGGCAGCGCCGACTACACACGTCCTTACCCTATGAAGGCTGAAGGAAGTGGTATGGCATGATCTCCCGTCTGTACTTATCTCCAACGTCACTTCCCTAGCTAATAAGTTTGACGAGTTGGCAACCACAGTCAGATAAGTCGCTGCCAAAGTCGTTGCCATAAGTGAGGCTTGGCAAATTGTGCCTGAAACGTGTTCTAATGAGAGATATCAACTATTTCATTACCTTCGTTCCCATGGACACGGTGGGGGGGGGGGTGGTTGGGGGGTTGGGGAGGGCGTTGCTCTCTTCTGTTAAGATGACCTATGCCCGTTACGCCTGGATATTCAAGTCCCAGCAGATGTGGAGGCATTATGGGTACGTGTTGTGCCACGGACCCACCCGCGCCACACTGCTTCCATCATGATCTGCGTGTCATACCACCCACCTCGCTCACCCACAAGAGACACTCTTATCAATCATTTCAATACCACCTCAGACCACCTCAGAGTTAGGTACCCATGTGCCAAGTTAGTATTATGCGGGGATTATAATGAAATTTACACCACTGATATCCAGGACCAGCTGTCACTATCACAAGTTGTGAACTTCCCCACATACGGTCAAAATACCCTTGACCTTATCTTAACCGACTTAACGGATCAGTGCCAAACACTTCAACTAATGCCTCCTATCGGGTGTAGCACACACCTATCAATGTTCTGGTCACCAGCTGCCACTCCCACTCAAGTACAGAGACCCTACATCAAAACCTACAGGCGGATTACTGAATCCGCAGTGTGTCTCTTTGGGCAGTAGATAGTTCGCCATCCCTAGACTGAAGTACTGTGTGTGGATGACGTGGACACCAAATGGATAAATTATACCAACATCACCACGGAAGCTCACCACCACTTCTTCCCCGAGAAGTCCGTCAGATCTCACCCAGCTGA
>NW_024737042.1:20972778-20984917 GCF_018991925.1 Homarus americanus
TGTCGTGTTTCTGCCACGCCGTCCACCAACGGCGCGATGCACACACTCCCCACGTCTTGCCCTGCCGTACGTCCTCTTGGTCCACAGATTGAACCCTGGAAATGAAACATCAGTGTATGTAGTCATACTGTAATGTAATTAAACATTAACACAAGGAAAGTTGTACGATGCATCAAACTGAGATCAATATTAAGTACTCACTCGTTACATACAGTTTACTTAAGTAATTATGTAGTATATGCTACAGATAGTTGATAAGTGGTTACATAATCACATACCTGTCTCATCAATGTATACTAGTTGCTGCTGTAGACCCGTCGCCAGCGTGTCTCGCCTCCTTTACTGCGGGAGAATTTCTTTCTGCTGGGGAGTCACGGGACATTTTCAGTGATATCAGCTCCCCCTCCAAATAACGCGAAAGCGTTACCTCACTGAAATGTGGTTTTGTAGGAAATATATCCATGACCTCCTCCTTTATCTCTCTCAAGGTCATCATAGGGTTTGCTTCAAGCAGCATCACTATTAGATCCAGAGTCTCATTGTCGATGATCTTGTGTCTGCCTCCTGCGTGAGCCGCTTCAACCTTGTTTTCGCGTTGGTATACTCGCACAATGGAGTATGCCGTGGTGCGCTGAACTCCAAGGGCTGCTGCAACTACGAGGAAATCTTGTTCGGCTCTGTAGGCCTCGATAATGCGCTCGCGATCTGTAGCACTTGTTATTCGGTGCCTCCGTGGCATGCTGGAGGGGCTCGGCGACGAACTGTATACAGGAGAAGCTGCACACTCGTAATGAAATACTGAGTGTGTAGCACACCATCTCGACTGGGTGATTCGTTACTTGCTTCAAAAGTTCGAATTAGATCAACTAGTCTTTCGATCTACGAAAAACACCAAAACATAAACTTTTTGCATAGTTATGATGTTTTAAAGATTGTTACTTAGTTTTGAAAAATGTTGAAAGTATTAGTGAATTGTCAATGAAGAATGAGACGATTGTTGAAAGCAAGTAAACATTGTCACGTGTTGAACGACTGTTGAAAAGTTTTGGATGATTGTTGAACGGAAAGTAAAGATTGTTATTAATCAAGTGTAAGAATGTTGATTCCATTCGATGATGTTGAAACCAAAAGTAACATTGTTCAATTGCAATTGAAAAAAGGTGTAATAATAATAATAATAATAATAATAATAATAATAATAATAATAATAATAATAATAATAATAATAATAATAATAATAATAATAATAATAATAATAATAATAATAATAATAATAATAATTAACGGTTTATTAAGATAACATGGTAGCAAGAAGGCTGAAAATATACAATGAACAGAGATGATAAGTTACATATGGTGGAATCGGGAAGTAGGTCACTTGATTGACAAAAGCTTTCAATACAGAAACATAAGAAACATAGAGTCAACGTATAGATTAACTGTAGTTCTGGTACTATGGGAGCTGGTCTTGTAGACATTCCAATGACCTGATGTCAGCACCAAGCCTGGCTGTTAAGCCGCTACCTCACTACAACTGCAGATACACCACGTGGTCCGGGTAGGTCCTCCAGCTCACACAGGGTGCTGGAGATAGGTCTTGTTTCTTATGTGTTGTATTTATGAATTCATAGTTCCTCACCTGGGTTGGGTAGGGAGTCCTCATTTCTCTCCTGGTGTGGTTTAGAGTGTTTCTTGGGTTCTCATCTAGTGTTGGTGGTGGCGAGTGTGAGATGGGGAAAGGGAGGGCCCGACAAACCAGGCTGGCAGCTGTCTCGTTGGTCAAGAGACCACGGCCGACTACACACGACTTACCCTATGAAGGCTGAAGGAAGTGTGTGTGTGTGTGTGTGTGTGTGTGTGTGCTCAGGGAAAGGAAGTGCCAAGATGTGTGGTTGCAGCCTGCGCTCCTGCCTCACCATATAAATCAACTCTCGCGCAGCCAATATCCAGCTCATCATACCTTTCACCATCATCAAAACCCCTATACCCCCAAAAGTCCTATTGATTAAACGAGTGGCAACGGGGACAGGCAGAGATGACTGCCGGGAGTCTCTAATCACAATCCTGCACATGGGCGGCATAGATAAGAAGGCCATTTATGCACTGGAATCTAGGCATCAGTGCAATCCGGTCCTGTCCGTGCGACTGAGCAGCTCTTTCGAAGAGCCACTCTGCCCACCTCACATGGGGAAGGGGATAGAAAAGGTGCCCTAAACATAGCCTGCCTAAAAAAAAAAAAAAACTGGGCAACCGCACCCAGTATGGTTATCCTTATGCGCTCAAAATCACTATCAAAATTACAGATCCAAACACAAACAAATCATACAACCTCTTATAGTCGCTGCATGGAATGTCAGGACGCTTCTGGATACTGGCAAAAATTAGTGACCTGAAAGAAAGACCGCCCTTGTGGCAAAAGAGCTGGCTAGGTATAACATAGACATAGCAGCCATGAGTGAGTCCCAGTTCCCAGACGAGGGTCAACTCACAGAACGGGAGTTTGGCTACACCTTCTCCTGGAAGGGTAAGCCTGCCGAGAGAAACCTCATATACAGAATTGGCCTTGCCATCCGCCCACGCATCCTACATAAGCTAACTGAAATTTCTATTGGGATCAACGAGCACCTCATGACGCTTCGAGTCCCACTGAATCACTCATAAGAACATAAGAACATAGGAACATAAGAATGGAGGAAACTGCAGCGGGCCTATTGGCCCATACTGGGCAGTCCCATTTACACCCAACCCCTATTGCTCATATAAGCATCCAACCTATGTTTGAAGCTATCCAGTGTATTCGAGTTAATGATGATATTTGGTAACTTGTTCCATTCATCCACTACTCTGTTTCCAAACCAATGTTTACTTATTCCGCTCCTAAATCTAAATTTTTCTAATTTAAAACCATTGTTATGAGTTCGCTCCTGGTTGGATAGTTTGAGTACCTTTGTTATGTCCCCTCTGTTTAGCCCAGACTTCCATTTATTCACCTCTGTCATATCGCCCCTCACTCTACGTCTCTTGAAGGAGTGCAAATTAAGATGCTTTAACCTGTCTCTATACTCAAGGTTCTTAATGCCCGGGATTAGTCTTGTCATTCTCCTCTGGATTCTTTCCAAGGATTCTATATCCATTCTGCAATACGGTGACCAGAACTGCACTGCGTAATCCAGGTGAGGTCTCACAAGCACACGATATAATCTTAAGATGACCTCGCTAGTCTTGTAACTGACACTCCTTTGCATGAACCCAAGTACTTTATTAGCCTTGTTACGAGCAAGAGCAAATTGTTCACTTTGCTTAAGGTTCCTACTTATCATTACTCCTAAATCTCTCTCGCAGTCGGATTTCTCAATTGCATCGTCGTTCATCTGGTAACTGGTTTCCCTGTGTACGTCTCCTAAACTGAGTACTTTACATTTGTCCACATTGAATTTCATCTGCCATTTTTCAGACCATTCGACCATGCTTTTTCCTCAGTGCATATTCCCCTACACTGGATGTAGAGGTTGACATCAAAGAGGTGTTTTATGCCGACCTTGACAAAGTGCTAACCTCTATCCCCAGAGAAGATAAGGTTGTGCTCTTTGGTGACTTCAGTGCCAGAGTTTGCAGAGATGCTGACATTTGGCAGGGATCCCAACGGCCTACTCCTCCTCAGGAAGTGTGCTGCAAAACCTCACTATCACTAACACATTGCTTAGGTAGGCCGACAAGTTCAAGTGCTCGTGGCAACATCCACGATCCAAAGACAACCATCTCATTGACTACATCATTGTCAGAGAAAGAGATTTCCGAGATGTCCTCATCTCCTATGCCATGCATAGCTAAGACCACTACAACACTGTTCATGGACTCGTCAGAGCCAAGCTCTCACTTCACATCGCCCCAAATCGGCTAAGGCAGCAAACCTCCCTAAGAGGTTTTAACACTAAGCGTCTGGAGGATCCAGTGGTAGAACATGCTTTCAGTGAGCAGCTCCAACAAGGGCTGATAAACAACCTAACAACAAACAACCCAAATCCCAGTGCTGAATGGGATATTCTCGACAGTGTCATGACAAAAACATGCAGAGAGACCCTCGGCCAGATCGAAAGAATACACCAATGTAATCGTCGATGATATATGTGTTGCTTTAACTGACTGGCAGAACAACCCTCAGTCTCGGACTAAACCAGATACGTTCCACAAGAAGAAAGCGGCAGCTCAGCGGGAACTTCGCAATCTAAAGAACGACTGGTTTAAAAATAAAGCTTGAGACACAAAAATTTGCAGATCATCACAAGATGTGCGAATTTTTCAATTCCACTAAAACACTTTATGGGCCAATCACTGAGGGCGCAGCAACCTCTCAGTACACCCGATGGTAACTCCCTAATTAAAGACGATGAAGGCCTCCTTCAGTGCTGGAAGGAGGACTACTATTCACTGCTCAACCGAAACACCGATGTGGATGTCCTGACTACCCAGCAGGTCCTGCAACATCCAGAGCTGACCTACCTTAGCTATCCTCCATCCCTGGATAAGGTAGCTACTGCTATCAAACAGATGAAAATAACAAAGCCTCAAGGCCTGATGGAGTCCCAGCCTAGGTGTATAAAGCAGGAGGACCTCTGCTTACCAGCTGTCTCCACTCTCTCCTGGAAAATATATGGGAAAAGGAGGAAATCGCCCAAACTCCTAAAGACGCCTCCATCGTCAATACTTATAAAAACAAGGGAGACCGGTCAGACTGTGGTAACTACCGTAGGATCTCGCTGTTGTCCGTAGCTGGCAAGATTATTGCGAAGTCCTACTAAAACAGACTTCTTTCTGAGGCGGAAAACTTCCTCCCAGAATCTCAATGTGGCTTTAGACTATCACGTGGCACCACTGACATGATCTTTGCTGCCCGTCAGATGCAGGAAAAGTACAGGGAATAGCGTCGTGACCTGTAAATGGCTTTCATCAACATAACCAAATCCTTCGACTCGGTCAACAGGGAAGCCCTCTGGTGGATCTTCAGCCGTTTTGGCTGCCCACCAAAATTCATCGCCACTGTGAGGCAACTCCATGATGGCATGAACGGCACTGTCTTGCACAGTGGCACCTTGTATGAATTCTTCCCCATCCAACCAAGGGTGTGTATTGGCACCAACTCTCTTTTCCAGTTTCTTGGCTGCCTTCCTTATTCATGCCAGTGCCAATTTACCCGGCGGAGTGTACATCGAGTACCGGGTAAAGGGTTTTTTTCAACAAAAGACGACTCCAGATAGGAAGAAAGGTGACGGTCTCTCCTTTGTCGCTTACAGGAGATCCTGAACACCTACGCTGATGGGTATGCACACTTCTGCCTTGAGGTGAATTTACGTAAGACTCAGATTCTCTTTCAACCTGCTCCTGGTTCAGCCACACCTCTATCGTCCATCCAGTTTAACTGTACTACCCTCTCTAATGCTACTCACTTCCGGTATCTCGACTCCTACCTGTCCACCACCGCGGACATCGATGAAGAGATTCAGCATCAGGTCAGATGTGCATCTCAAGCCTTTGGCAGACTCCAAAACTTTGTCTTCAGTTGTAGGGAGCTGAAATTATCTACAAAGTTACACGTATATCGAGCAGTGGCTCCTCCACACCGTACTATATGGCAGTGAGACATGGGTCACATACAGGAGTCACCTCAAGGCACTTGAAAACTTTCACTAACGTAGTCTGCATTCCATCCTCCGAGTTTGCTAGGAAGACAAGAGAACAAATGCCAGTATTCTTGCTGATACCAACTGTAGATTTGCTCCATCACGTAACGTGCCTGAATTTACTGAGCTACCAGAGATTGAGGATATAGACCGGAATTCACCTGTTTGTACTGATGAAGATGAAGAGAATGATCTTTTCAAGCCATCTGGTGAAGATTGTGAAAAGCCAACGTTGTTTACTCAGTCAGAATTGAATGATCTGGTCAGAGATCTAAATTTGCCAAAACAGTCTGCTGAATTGTTAGCTTCCAGGCTTCAAGAGAAACGACTCTTAAAACCTGGCACGAGTGTCTCCTTTTATCGCAACAGAGAAGAGCAACTGCGGAAGTACTTTCATTCATATGACCAGCTTGTTTTTGTAATGATGTAGAAGGACTTCTTCTCTCCATGGGACTACCAGCATATGATAGTAAGGATTGGAGACTTTTTATTGACAGTTCTAAAAGGAGCTTGAAATGTGTTCTTCTTCATAACGGAAACAAGTATGGTTCAATTCCAACCGGACATTCTGTACAAATTAAAGAAGAGTATGAAAACATTAAGACTGTTCTAGAGAGGTTGCAATACCATGCTCATGAATGGTTAATTTGTGTGGACTTGAAAATGGTAAACTTTCTATTGGGCCAGCAAGGAGGGTACACAAAATACCCCTGTTTTCTGTGCTACTGGGACAGCAGGGCTACAGCAGACCATTGGGTGAAAAAGAATTGGCCACCAAGACATAGTTTGACGCCTGGTGACAAGAATATCATTAACGATCCTCTGGTTGACAGGAAAAACATTGTCCTTCCTCCTCTGCACATAAAACTTGGTATCATGAAGCAATTCGTCAAGGCTCTAGATCATAGTGGAGAGTGTTTCAGATATATATGCTCAACCTTTCCAAATCTTAGCGACGAGAAGAAAAAGGCAGGGATTTTTGATGGACCTCAAATAAGAACACTACTCAGAGATCCACACTTCCTTGCAACAATGACTGAGGCACAGGCAAGAACTTGGAATGCTTTCTCTAATGTGGTGCGGAACTTCTTAGGGAACAAGAAAGCGGACAACTATCAAGAATTGTGGAAGAGCTGCTCTTGAGTTTACAAGCACTTGGATGCAGAATGAGTATCAAGGTTCACTACTTACACAGTCACTTGGACGAGTTTCCAGAAAATCTGGGAGAAGTGAGCGAGGAGCAAGGGGAGCGCTTTCATCAAGACATTAAAGTAATGGAAGAACGTTACCAAGGTCGATGGGACTCGAACATGATGGCGGACTACTGCTGGAGTTTGATGAGAGACATTCCAGAAGCCGTACATAAGAGATCGGCCAAAAAGAGGAAGTTTATGTAACTGTAACTTGATCTTAATACTTGCACTATTTCTACCGTACATTAATTGTTTTTTTTCACCCTTCAATGTTACATTTAAATATTATATGTGCATTAACTTTCCAATTTGATATTAACAATTTTTGGTTATAGAAAATACAAATTATAATGCTGAAAAAATTTATGTATACATGTTTAAACCGTCAATTTTGATCCAAAAGTTTACGTTTCCCAGCAAAAGTGCAATATGGTATATCTCAAAAACCTGATGTAATAGACAAAAACCAAAGTCATATTTGGATTCTGCACCCCAAATTTACTTAAAATCCGTTTAAAAACTTTGTGCCAGAAAAATTTTGTTGACCGGTGTTATGATTGTGCTCAATGTCGAGGGGGAAACTCAAATATTTACTACCTGTCATTTCTCCTACACAACAGTTTTTCGTTTTCTAGTTAAATAATGTTGTTTACACTGTGTAATCGACGTAATAATTGTACAAAAGAGTATCATCACCTATGTCTATAGTGTGAAAATATTATCTATACTTACCATAATCACAAGTTTATACAACATACTGTGTCGGATTTTAGATTATTCAGAGTGTGCAGCCGAACAGGGCCCCAACGTTTTCAGGGCACCCACTAGGCTAACTTCTTTAGGTTTATTTATTTATGTCACTAGTTAGTCATTTTTTCCGTTTGGGAGGGGGGGGGGATATAAGCGGATACACCATGACTTACTTAGAGGTGTAATATAAAAATAAAAATCCCATATTCTAGACCTAAGGTAATTATTTTTCTAGGGCGTTTTACTTTTGTTTTATGAGAATAACAGTATCAGTCTCCAGAATATACATGTTCTTATCAGATATTATTAGATATTCGGTTTGTGGGTGTCACTAAAATAAAGTAGTGTGGGGCTCCGGTCCCCCACAAGCCTGCACAGGGCCCCCACACGCCTGCACAGGGCCCCCAGAAGCCTAAATCCGGTGCTGATTACATATATTTTTTGTACTAAGCAACCTAACTCCTTGAACCTATCAGTTTGCCTGAAGATCAGACACCCCAGCTCATTTCACCTGAAGATTAACCACCCTAACGGTTACCTAACATAACCTAATCTACCTTAATTTAACCTCTCCAGATAGCGTTAGGGTTGTCAATCTTCAAGTGAAATAAATTCGGGGCTAATCATAAGGTGATCCATAATTAGTTCATATAAGGAGTAACTTTAATCATGCTAACAGCACCGGGTATGGTATTCGTCACGTGCTCTAATGCACAGCATCAGCTGAATAGCCTTTGGTATAGGTGGAATGAATACATACTGTATGTGGATTTATTACATATCCAAATATCGTAGCACCCCACCCTACCGTATATATGTATATATCCTAAGAGGCCATATCATACGCGGATTTCAATATAAAAGCAATATCCCACTAGTCAGGAATCAAACCCGGGACGATTCCTGCCTAGTGAGGTATTTTATATATATATATATATATATATATATATATATATATATATATATATATATATATATATATATATATATATATATTTCATGTAGCTCAATAATAAAAACATAGATAAGATAAATCTTGATAAAATCACACGGGGAAAAGGGAAACAACGGAACACCTTAGCTTTTGTCTTTATTCAAGATATCTTCTGAGGCAACTGGATTACATGGACAGAGAGAGGCTTAAACATACAGGTGTTGATTGTATGTAGAAGTCCGCGTGCTTTATTGGGCTAATGAAATATATATGGATCCTCGTGTTTCGAAGCCGGATTTGGTAAAACGTTACTCTGACCACCTAAGTGATACAGGTGGTCCCCATTAGAGGTTCACGGCGCCATAAGCTCGTTGAACAGGCTTTGTGTGAAATATAACAAAGTCTAGGACTGCCTTTAGTATCCTGGTTGTCCAGCAGTTAGCGTTCCCCGGTCACACGTTTTCATTGTGGATTTACATGAAATATATATATATATATATATATATATATATATATATATATATATATATATATATATATATATATATATAAAACTGCTGCAAATGCATTTCTTTGACAAAAATGTGTATAAGTATATGTGTGTGTGTATGTGTACCCCAACTGTATAACTATGCATATATATTCATGTAAAAAATAAATAAGTACTAATCAGCAAAACTGAATACATATTTTATTGGCCCTAAATTCAGCGTATGTAAAATGTTCCATTAAGGGTATACTGTATACTAACTAAGCCATCAGAGTGTTATGGTATATTGTATACTAACTAAGCCATCAGAATGTTATGGTATACAGTATACAAACTAAGCCATCAGAGTGTTATGGTATACAGTATACTAACTAAGCCATCAGAGTGTTATGGTATACAGTATACTAACTAAGCCATCAGAGTGTTATGGCATACTGTATACTAACTAAGCCATTAGAGTGTTATGGTATACAGTATACTAACTAAGCCATCAGAGTGTTATGGTATACAGTATAATGCCAATCTGTCAACAGAGCAAGTATGGCATACTGTATACTAACTAAGCCATTAGAGTGTTATGGTATACAGTATACTAACTAAGCCATCAGAGTGTTATGGTATACAGTATACTAACTAAGCCATCAGAGTGTTATGGTATACAGTATACTAACTAAGCCATCAGAGTGTTATGGCATACTGTATACTAACTAAGCCATTAGAGTGTTACATAAGAGCATAAGAAAATAAGGAGTCTGCAATAGGCCGGTTGGCCTGTGCATGGCAGCTCCTGTCGAGAGTTACTACCACTCTCTATCATCCATGAATATGTCCATCCTCCTTTTGAAACTTTCCAGTGAGTTATGGTATACAGTATACTAACTAAGCCATCAGAGTGTTATGGTATACAGTATACTAACTAAGCCATCAGAGCGGTTAAGTGGCATACCAGCACAGCATACCAACTAGTTTAATAGAGCGTTATGGCATACAGCATACCAATCCAAGCCATTAGAGTGCGTTATGGCATAAAGGGTATACCAACTGGGCTTAACAGAGTGTGTTATGGCATACAGTATACCAACCTGTCAATTAAGGAGTGTTAGTGGCATACAGTATACCAATTGTCATCAGAGTGTTAATACATATGCAGAGTAAATAATCCGCTTCATTAGAGTGTTATGGCATACAGCATACCAATCCAAGCCATTAGAGTGTTATATACAGCATACCAACTCGCTTCATCAGAGTGTGTTGGGTGGCATACAGTATACCAACCAAGCCATCGAGTACAGGGCATACAGTATACTAACTAAGTCATCAGAGTGTTATGGCATACAGCATACCAACTGCTTGCCAGAGTGTTGCAGTATATAGTATACCAATCTGCTTATCAGAGAGGTGGTATACAGTATACTAACTAAGCCATCAGAGTGTTATGGTATACAGTATACTAACTAAGCCATTAGAGTGTTATGGTATACAGTATACTAACTAAGCCATCAGAGTGTTATGGTATACAGTATACTAACTAAGCCATCAGAGTGTTATGGTATACAGTATACTAACTAAGCCATCAGAGTGTTATGGTATACAGTATACTAACTAAGCCATCAGAGTGTTATGGTATACAGTACAGTATACTAACTAAGCCATCAGAGTGTTATGGTATACAGTATACTAACTAAGCCATTAGAGTGTTATGGTATACAGTATACTAACTAAGCCATCAGAGTGTTATGGTATACAGTATACTAACTAAGCCATTAGAGTGTTATGGTATACAGTATACTAACTAAGCCATCAGAGTGTTATGGTATACAGTATACTAACTAAGCCATTTAGAGTAAAGTTATGGTGACACAGAGACAAATAATTCACCTGGAGGTGTTATATATAATATATACTAACTAATCCACCATAGTATTATGCTATACAGTGGACCAGACGAAATACCCCCCTCGTGCTCTGAGGCAGTGTGCTGAAATTCTGGCCCCTGTGCTTGCTCTCCTCTTTCGCCTTTGCCTCAAAACCCAAACTTTCCCTTCTTCTTGGAAGCATACCTTGGTTCAGCCCATCCCGAAAAAGGGTGAACATTCCAATCCTTCTAACTATTGCCCCATTTTCCCTACTTCATCCCTCTCTATGATTTCGAAACTATCGTAAACTTTCATTTTCTCCGTCACCTTGAACGCCTTTCCATTTTGTTGGATCACCAGTACGGCTTTCGCCAGGAGAGATCTACTGGTGATCTGCTCTCCTACTACACCCATCTTTGGTCATCCTCTCTTAGGGATTATATGGGAAACTTTCGTCGTGGCCCTCGACATCTCCAAGGCATTTGACAGGGCATGGCACAAGTCTTTGCTTTTATGGTTTCTTTCCACCACTTTGTTCTCTAACTTCTAGCTTCCTTTGAGAACCGATCTATGGCAGTTGTTGTCGAGGAATCAATGTCTCGCTCTTTCTCTACCAATAGTGGTGTCCCACAGGGTTCTGTTCTTTCACCTACTCTCTTCCATCTTTTTATCAGTGATTTACTTCACACTACGACTAAGTCTATCCATTCTTACGCTGATGATTCTACTCTTCACTCTTCTTCACATTTTTCCCTCCCCCATAATTCTCAAACTAGATCTGTTTCTAGAGCTGATATCCTTTCATCCATCAATGCGAATCTGTGCAGCATCTCCGAATGGGGAGGTAGAAACTTGGTTAAATTAAATAGTAATAAAATACAGTATTTACCAATTCCACTTTCCAGATTAGATGATCTCCCACCAATCACATTTCAGGACACAATCTTTCCGCCAAATTCTAAAATAGATATACTAGGCCTCACCATTTCCTCCAATACGTCATGGAAGCCACACATCCACAACATTGTTAAAGCTGCCTCCCGAAAGCTGGGAATGCTGTACGAGTGTACAGATGCCGTAGCTACTTCACTCCTGAGCAGTTGCTTCAGATATATATGGGATTCATTCGTCCTAACGTGGAGTACTGCTCTCATATCTGGGGTGGCTCTTCTTCTGTCCAACTGTTAGATAGGGTGGAATCAAAGGCATATCGTCCTATTAACTCTCCTCCTTTAGTT
>NW_024737042.1:20985017-21000017 GCF_018991925.1 Homarus americanus
TGTATTGCTGAAAAACACAACGGAAAGTGCATAAAAGTTTTATTTTATTATTATCGTAAAAACAAAAAGGCAAAACCTAACAACTCAATCAGGAAATAAAATAGAGTTCATGGAAACACCTGCACACTAACAAAGACCTTGAGCAATTACGACCAAGGCTAAACAAACACATAAACTGCATCAGGATGAACGCGCAATGAACACCAAAGAGGAAGAGAAAACATAACATTTATGCCTATCCATGCGGTTGAAATTATCAAACCAACCTACCAAGTTTAGAATTCAATAAAGATTCAAAGATATAATCAGTGAGTTTGTAGAAAGAGAACAATCAAACATATTTTAAGCTTTATAAATACTAAAATAGAGATACAGTAATGCACATTTCCGGAAAAATAAGTGTTATAAGTATAAAATTTAAACTGAGGAGATTCAAGTCCTGTTAATCTTTCATCAGGTTATCGTCTCACATCATAGCGCGTGCACACATCATTATGTATACCTCCGTCATACACAGGGCACTGACACATACAGTACCGTCCATACAGTACCAACAAACACACACTACATCGTCACATATAGTACCATAAAAACACAGCACCATCACATACTTGTCAACCATCAGTGAGACAAGACGCCCTGAAGGCGTTTCCTGGTTTGGCAGCCAGGCCGAGTCTGATTGGCCTTGCTCCCCACCCCTGCTATATCCAAACGCCCTACCAGCTTTACTACACCGGGATTTATTCAGCAAAACATCAAGTGAACAGTGCAATGATTGATTACCAAACAGTATTCCGATAGTGCATTCCAAGGAAAAGCCAACAGATAACATAAGAAAATATTCTGTCGAGATACTACCACTTCTATCATCCATGAATCTATCTAGCCTCCATTTAAAACTTTCCAGCGTTCCAGCACTTACTACAAAGTTGTTGCTTGTTCCACCTGTCCACGACTCTATTTGTGAACTAGTTTTCCACTCCTAAACCTAAACTTATCCAACTTAAATCCGTTACTACAGTCCCATCCTGCATATTTAGAACTTTATCTATATCTCCTTTTTAATTACTACCCACTTAAATACTTCTAGCATATCTCCCTGCACTTTCGTCTTTCTAGGAATGCACGTTAAGTTTCTTTAACCTATCCTGATATGGAAGGTTTCTAAGTCCCGGTTTTTCATTTTCACAACTCAATTTATGAATTTATATCCACTCTTAATAAGGGCACCAGAACTGAACCGCATAATCGATGTGCGGCCTGAACTATGGATATAAGTAGTTGCATAAGACCTCTGCACTCTTATTACTTACACTCCAGATATATAACCCAATACTCTGTTTGCCTTATTTCGAACATTAACACACTGTTTTTCAGCGTATCCCAGCCATAAGTACCCTAAGCCTCTTTCAAGTCGACTCCTCTAGGTTGATGTTGTTAAGGCTGTATACATTGACAGTAATTGTTCTTCCAATATTAAGTACACTTGCTGGTGTTGAAACTGACTGTTTTCAATTCACTCCTGCAGTTTTTTAAATCCTCAGTGCATTTGCATCTTGCCCTGAATTAATCCGCCACCTATTTTGGTGTCATCCACAACTTGCTTATGTCACTGCTGATCCAGTATCCAGATCGTTTATGTAGATTATGAACAAGAGTGGGCCTAGTATCACCCCTTGGGAACCCCACTGGTTACATAGGGCCCCAGACCATCTACTGATCTCTGTGTTCTATCGGTGAGCCATGATTTTATCCAATTTAAAACTCTTCCTCTCGATAACATGGCCTTAATTTTCAGCTTCTGATGCAGTAATTTTTGCTAAAGTCGAATAAATAATATCAATTTTCGTCATTATCCACTACCTCAGCGACTTTAAAAACGTCAGCAGGTTTTGGTATACAAGATTTCTTGCTATAATTGATTCAAATTCACTAACTGACGTCAAACTAATCGGCAAGTAATTTGAGCTGATGCTCTGTCTCCTTTTTGAATATGGGTACTACATTTGTTTCCACAAGTCTGGTACAACTGTGTCTAATGATTTTAAACAAATGAGGGTCCGCTAATCTGTTCCCTACACTCCTTTCAAGACTCGAGGGACAATTTCATCCGGCCCTGGGGATTTTTGTCTTCTTCTTTAGTTTATTTATCCTCTGAACAACCTCTTTTCTGATAGTGATATTCTGTACTTTCTTCATTTTCCTTAAATATCAGTTCTACCTCTGGAATTTCCTCTGAATTTCTTCAAAAACTGAAAAAGTAGCTGTTCACATTGCTTATTTCTTCAATGTCATCGATCACTTCTCCCTCCTGACTTAAAGGCCTAAGTTTGTCCTTGACCTTTTCTATATACCTGGAAAATCCCTTGGGATTCGCCTTGGATTCTCTTGCTATCCTGATTTCATAGTCTCTCTTGCCTTACTTTCATTTTTTCTTAACATTCTACAATTCATTATACCTATTCCTGAGCTGCTCCTCCTCTACCTTAATTTCTTATAAATTCCTTTCTTTATTCCTTGTCATGTTTTAAGTTTTCTGGTCATCCACCTTGGCTCATTCTATTTGATCATTTCTCTGTATGGTATATTTTGTTCTTGTGTTTACGAGTATACGAGTGAATATATTATAGTCATGATCAATTGTTGTGTCACATGTGACCTCACCTGTTCCTACTGGGGACTGACCTGACTGTTCCAAACTCTCACCTAGGTACCTTCTTAACCCCTGATAATCCACCAATCAAATTTTTGGGACTCTGACCATATTGTCATTGTTTTTCGTTTATCAATTTACGGTGAACCTGATTTCTCTGTGATCACTGTTACCTGTTCTTCCCTACTGTGATATATTGTCACTCTAGTAGGTTCTGTGGGTACTTTGTCGGCCAAAGTGCAAGACCACCGCGGTGTCTACATATATCGTGGATACTGTGTCGGCGACCCCAATGCCAGAGACAAGGACTCACGGTGTCAGTGACCTCAAAGCAAGTCAGTTAGTGACCGGAGACAAACACTTCCGTCCGTCCACAGCAACAGATATCAACAGATGGCACCAATTACTTACTCCCGATGCTCTCTGTACCCTCTAAAGCATGAGAACGGTTATCCTGATTGCAGTGTTATTGCGAACTCAAGACACTGAACATATTCAATGCCGCAGCCGTAGACAGTCCATTAGGACCATACCTCCGCTAGGAAACCAGAGAAACCCATCACTGACAGACCACCATTACACTGAAGTTCAGTGGATAATATAATAATAATAATAAATAATAATAATAATAATTAACAGTTTACAGAAAGAGCATGGCAGCCGGAAGGCTGAAAAATATACATATACATAATGGGAATGGGTCTTTTGATTTATAAATGATTTACAAGCAACATAAGTGATACAAATGTGATATATAATAATTAGGTGTTGATAATTTTTACAATGGTTGCAACTGGCTGTTCTTATAGCAACTGTTCGTGCCTGTATATGGGCTGTGGATGGGAGGTGTGTGGCCACATGGCCAGACAGTAGCTTAAACAATACAGGTGTGCTCCATCCTTCAGGTTAGTCAGGTGAACGTGAGGTCAGGTCAGATAGGTCAGATCCAGCCACACTCAGTATTGCTGTGCTTTTGTGCTTTTCCTTCGAGTTGAAATTGCCACTTTTGTATATCACTTATGGGTTGGTCGTCAATCTTGCACTGTACTGTTGGTGTGAGGATGTTGATAAATCCAGATAAGGAGGAGATGGGGAAGGAGAGCCCCTTACAGACCGGGTTGGCAGCTGTCTCCATGGTCAAGAGACCATGGCCTCGTTAGCTGGCAGCGCCGACTACACACGTCCTACCCTAGAAGGCTGAAGGAAGTGTATGATCTCCGTCTGTACTTATCTCCAACGTCACTTCCCTAGCTAATGTTGAGGGTAACCAGTGCCTGAAACGTGTTCTAATGAGAGATATCAACTATTTCATTACCTTCGTTCCCATGGACAGCGTGGGGGGTAGGTAGAGGTGCCCCCTTCAGATGACCCATGCCCGTTACGCCTGGATATTCAAGTCCCAGCAGATGTGGAGGCATTATGGGTAATGCGTTGTGCCACGGACCCACCCGCCACACTGCTTCCATCATGATCTGCGTGTCATACCACCACCTCGCTCACCCACAAGAGACACTCTTATCAATCATTTAATACCAACCTCAGACCACCTCAGAGTTAGGTCACCCATAAAAGGTATTATCGCGGGATTATAATGAAATTTACACCACTGATATCCAGGACCAGCTGTCACTATCGCAGCGTGAACTTCCCCCATCAAAATACCCTTGACCTTATCTTAACCGACTTAACGGATCAGTGCCAAACACTTCAACTAAAGCCTCCTATCGGGTGTAGCACACACCTATCAATGTTCTACCAGCTGCTTCCACCCCACTCAAAGGTACAACCCCACATCAACCTACAGGCGGATTACTGAATCCGCAGTGTGTCTCTTTGGGCAGTAGATAGTTCGCCATCCCTAGACTGAAGTACTGTGTGTGGATGACGTGGACACCAAATGGATAAATTATACCAACATCACCACGGAAGCTCACCACCACTTCTTCCCCGAGAAGTCCGTCAGATCTCGCCCAGCTGACTTAACATAAGAACATAAGAATGGAGGAAACTGCAGCGGGACTATTAGTTCATATCAAACCTAAATTACACCCAACTTTACGGTTCATAATCCAAACCTGATGTTTGAAGCTATCCAGCTAATTCGAGCATGATGATATTTGCAACTTGTTCCATCCATCCACTACACAAACCAGATTACCACTGCACCTAAATCTAAATTTGTCTAATTTAAAACCATTGTTATGAGTTCGCTCGGTTGATAGCTGATATCCCTTTATTTAGCCCTGACTTCCAATTATACACCACTATCATACTGCCCTCGCTTTACGCCCTATGGCGTACCTTTAAGACGCTTTTAACCTGTCTCTGTACTCAAGGTTCCAACAAATGCCTGATTAGTCGGCTATTCTCTCTCTGGATTCTTTCCTGATCACATCCATCTCTGTAATACAGAAGATTCAGAACTGCACTGGCGTAATCCAGTGGAAAGGCTCATGTTTAAAGGATATAATTCTTGAGATGACCTGTTAGGTCTTGTAACTAACATCTTTGTATGAACCCAAGTACTTTATTAAATTTTAATGGTTATAAAACATTATTTATTTGGCTTAAGATTCTACTATCATTATTTCTCCCAAATCTCTCAGTTGATTTCAATGGCATCGTTGTTCATCTGGCAACTGGTTTCCGCTGTTTACCTCTCCCACGCATACTGAGTAATTTACATTTGTCCCAGCATTTAATTTACCGCCATTTTTTCTAACGGTTCAAATTTTTTTTTTTTTGACCGGTAGTTTTGCTAAGTCCTTTGCATTTTAATTACATCGCCCTAGTTTAGTGTCATCGCAGAAAATTTACTTATGTTGCTGTCTATGCCGATATTCATGTCGTTTTATGGTATAATAATAAATAATAATGGTTCAAGTACTGAGCCTTGGGGAACTCCACTAGTGATGTTGTTCACGGGATTTAGTGCCGTTAATGCTCATCATTGTTTCCTGTCCCAAAATCAATCCAATAGAATATTACCTTAATGCCGTGCTTCTACCTTTCTTAATGGTTCGTGGGGACTCCTGTCGAAGGCTTTGCTTGGTCGAGACATATACCATCATAATTGTGCCTCTTCCACCTATTAGAAAAACTGATGAAAAGAAGTCGTTTAATAGATTAGTTAGAAGAGAACTCCTGCTTGTAGCTACAAGGAATAATTGATCAATTTGTGCTTTCTCCAGGTGGTTTCAAGAGTTTTGTTCAATGATCTATAATTTGCCTACAATTGATAAAAAAGAATTTGATTTTGACGGAAGTTAAAGGATAGTGATCTATCCTCCTTCTTGAAAAAATCGGTATTACATCTGCTATCCTCCAGAATTCCGTACTACACCTGTTTTGGCGACGTTAAAGAACTTTTTGGTAAGGGCATACTAAGCTCTTCCTCATATCTTAATACTCTGGCAACATCTTCATCGGGACCAGGCGACTTATTAGGGTTTTAGTTTGTTTATTTGCTTACTAAGATCGTTACTTGTCACTACTATCTCGCTTTTAATTCTTTTTCTTCGCCATTTTAACAGTCAAGTGCCTCGGTAATATGTTGATCTTCGGCGGTGAAAACTGTTGAGAAATATTTTTTCAGATTATTGCTCATTCGTCGTTATCAGTTAGCTACGGGTATCTAACTATATTGGCCCAATTTTTTCTCGCCGTGTTTTGTAAGCTTGATAAGATTTGATAGAATCCCTTGGGGTTTGTCTTGCCTCCCTTGCTATCCTCAGCCTATTATCTCTTTCATCCCTCGGTCTTGTCAATACCGTATCACTATAAATGAACCTGGAGGTAAATTTCAAGCCACGATTTATCCTCCTACCTATAGCCTTTCTTGACCAATAATAATGTTTTTTAAATAATTATTTATTCATTTAGGGTCATTGTTGTTTGATCTGAGTTTTTTGTATGGTATGTTCTGTCTTTGCAAGTAATAAGTAACCTATTATTTAATTTGTCGTGAACTCGCAACCCAAGATCTCGTTATCAGAAGTCGTTTTCAATCATTTGGTCCGCGTAGCTCACCCCTGCAAAGCAATTCCCTTCTCTCAACTGCTCTCTTCAATCTATCAAAGTTTGCCCTTCTGAAATCTGGGGATGGAATTTTCCTTACAGCTGCCCTGAAAATCTAACTGAATCAAATTTCTTGTGATCGCTGTTTCAGTTCAGTTCTCACTCCTCGACATGACTAATGAGGTTTTCTGTTCGAGAGAACTAAATCGAGTATATTATTACCCCCGGTGGTTCGGTTATATGTTGACTTAAAACAGTCCTGATTATTTCAAGAAAAATCCTCTTCTTAATTCTGAGTTACTCAGAAGGCTGACCAAATCTTATTTGGCCAAAGAAGTCGCCACTATACAGATTTTATAGTATAAAGCCCTGGCCATTTCATCCCAGATATGTTTCTGCCCATTTGACTCTAACAAGCTTGGGAGTTCATATATTACTCCTGTGGATTACTCTTCCTACCGCCGATTAATTCTTATCCAATTTTTTCTGTATTCCACCTGCTTTTTATTTTATTTATTTCACACTTCAGATTATCCCTGATTATAGATTGCTACTTCCACCTCCTTTTCCTAATCTGCTCATCGGTATGGAATAATTTGTAACCTGTACTTGGTATTCAACAGGTAACTCACGTGAGTCTAGGTTGATCCAGAGTTTTCAGTGAATGCTATTATATCGATTTTCTGCTTACATACCAAGGCCCCAATATCCATTTTGTTTCTCATACTTCTACTGTTTGGTCATTCTCGTAATTACTTCGTAACGCTTAATGCTTACCCGCCTCCCACTGTAGTCTCCCTCCTCCCCCATGCTCGTGATAAGTTCCCTAGTAGTTTAAAGACTTAGACATCTTTTGACTGCCTTTCGAGAGTCCCAGCCAGGTAGCCACTCCATCCCTAGACAAATGCACCCCATCCCTAGCATAAAGGTCCTTCTGTGTAGTTGTCCCAGTTGTCAATGAATGGGACTGATATTGACTTGCACATCTGTCAAGACGGCTGCCACACCCACCGCCCTGACAACCATTCATTGCCAACTCCCCCAGGCAGGACACCACATATGATAGATCCCTCCCCTGACCTGTAAACACGTTCTATACCTGTCTTGAACTTATCACAATCTCATTCTCACACCGGCCAATATCATTGCCTCCTGCACTTAGCAGATATTAGGTTTGTTCTCATTACCAGACAAGATATTGTCCATCCAAGCCACCCATATCCCCATCCCAGCTCCTGGCAAATGAATTTCATTCTATTATCTTTAATGCAAAAGCTCTGTCCATGTGTCACCTGTGAACCAATCAAGAGTTTCTTATCATCCTTAGTCCATGACTATACTAATGTCCAATTAGTCTATCAGAGGACTGGAAAGAGTTGGCAATAATTTAGCTGTTGGGTTGTCATTTCCTTGGTATCTTTTCTCTCTACCAACAGTTTACTGTCCTCTCTCTTACAACCTTCCATTCATCATTCAATTCCTGCTTTCCTTGTCCTGCTCTCTTCCTTCATCCTCGCTATATCTCTTTGTTTCAAAATATCTTCCTGGGGCCTCCAGCTCGGTTCTCAGAAGGGCACAGCCCTGTTCACAAGTCGCACTAGCCATTACTGACAGTGTATCCCCGGGAACTAAGACACTGTGACCTTTCGTCTAGCGAGGTCAGAAGACAACTGAGCGAGGAAACGTGGATAAGATAAATCTTGATAAAATCACACAGGAAAAAGGAAAACAATGGAGAACCTTAGCTTTCGTCTTTATTCAAGACATCTTCAGAGGCAACTGAGACATCTTCAGAGGCAACTTGCCCTGGATCACACTCCGGATTAAAAGACTTATGCAACAGAGAGACAGAGCCTTTTATCTCAATGACAACAACCGCTACAGATCCCTCGCAACTGAGTCATCCGCGAAATACACACTGCAAAGACGTCTCACTACCTAACCAAATTGAATACCTGAAGCAGACCAACATCAGTCAGTGATATGGTAAGCTAAAGAACTCTGTGACAAAACAATAAAACATCCCCCCTTTTCTTAGCCATCTCACTAATGTTGATGCAGCTGAGAAATCAATAACCATTTTGCTACTATATGCCAGACGCCCCGGCTTGACACAACCAATCTCACTGCTTACCTCAGCTGCCCCTTTCCCAGTGACTTAGTAGGAAGAATTTGAAATAGCAAACGTCTGGACAAATTGAAGTTAAAATGCTCCACCACTCCCATTGACTTACCAATGAAACTCTTCAAGGAGTTCTCCTGAACCATAAGCCCTTTTGCTTCATCATCAATGCTTCCTCAGCTAAGCCAGATGCCCAGGTGACTGGAAGACCTCATATGTGTCACCAGTGCCCAAGTCAACCAGCCCACAATCTCTTAAATCAGCTACGACCCATTGCATTCACCCCAATGCCCAGCTTAATTCAGAAGTTTTGTGTTTGACTGGGCTTATGCTGATATCGCAGGCGCTTTAGATCCTCAGCAATTTGGTAATATGAAACTTCTCCACTACTCACTGTCATGCTTTTCGACTACATATATCGCCTCTGAAAAACGAAAACGTTTATAGCTATCGCCTTCAGACTTCACCAAGGCATTGACCTAGTTGACCCCAATTTAATCATCAACAAAGCTATCAGCCTCGGGTTTCGAAGAAGTCTTATACGGCTTACAAGATCTCACTGCCGACGCCAAGCTGGACACTTCCGAGGGCTGTCTCCACTTTCAGTCACTCACCTGTGGGTCCCCCAAGGCACCAGAATGGGACCACTATGCTTCCTTATGCTTATCAATGATGCCCTAAGAGAAACCCCTTCTGGATTTATTGAACAGTCTCCAAAACTGGGCCATCAACAACCACGTCACCATCAACCATACCAAGACCATGATTATCCACATCAACTTCCTCCGACGTTGTCCCACCCTTCCATTACTTTAGGTCAAAACACACTACAGGTTGAAGATTCCACAGGCCTTCGGCGTTACCATAGACAACAAACTAAATTGACCACACGTCGTGAAGTTATCAAATCCTCCAGTTTGCCCACCTCCTCCGCCGACTCAAGTCCCTCGGAGTTCCTGCACGAGCTCCTCAGTGTTTACACAACATTCATACTTCCCAAGCTCACCTATGCCTCCCCTACCTGGTCTTCTCTACATGCCACACAACGTAAACACCTAGAAAAAGTGCAAAAGAGGGCATGCAAGATTATTCTCACCTTCCTACTCCACATCAAGAAGCGCTCAACACCTGACCCTCTCAGCTCTCTCTGAACATCACCACGACCTCATCTGCAAATTTAGTGAGAAGCTTGCACCATCCTCGAAACTGCTCCTACTTCCACCCGAGATCCTCGTCCGAGAATTGCTGTTCGACACCACAACCGCATCCAGCCCATACGAGCAACGAACTGATCACTATAAGAACAGCCCAGTCCCAACCATTGTAAAATTATCAATAACTTGTAATAAATCAGTGTATTCACTCCCAGTAAACACTGCTCCTTACACTGTCACTATGTTGAAATGAACTGTAGTTTGAGCTTTTCCACATCTAGTTATTATATGTCTTATTTGTGTCACTTATGTTACTTGTATATTATTTGTAATTCGTAACCCATTCCCAAATATGTAACTGTATATTTTCAGCCTTCTGGCTGCCGATGTCTTTCAATAAACCGTTAATTATTAATATTTATTATTGCACCGTCACATATAGTACCATTAAACTCACACACACAGCACCGTCACATACAGTACCATCACACACACACACACACACAGCACCGTCACATACAGCACCATCACTCAGCACTGTACCATACAGTACCATAAAACACACAGCACCGTCACATATAGCACCATCACACACACACACAGCACTGTCACATACAGTACCATCGAACACACACAAACAGTTTAATCCGTCACACACAGTCCCACCAAACACACACACACACACAACACCGTCACTTATAGTACCATCACACACATACACACACACACACACACAGCACCGTCACATACAGTACCATCACACACATACACAGCACCGTCACATACAGTACCATCACACACACACAAAGAGCTTACTGACACACAAAGTCCCACCAAACACACACACACAAGACCGTCACATACAGTACCATCACACACATACACACACACACACACACACAGCACCACATACAGCACCATCACACACACACACAGCACCGCCACATACAGTACCATCACACACACACACACACACAAACACACAGCACCCGTCACAAGTACCATAAGCCACAAGCACAGTCACATACAGTACCATAAGCCACACAACACCGTCACATACAGTACCATCACACACACACACACACGCACACACACACACAGCACCGTCACATACAGCGCCATCTCACACACACAGACAGAGCACCGTCACATAAAGTACCATCACACACACACACACACACACACACACACCTTTACCGTCACACACAGTCCCACCAAAGACACACACACACACAACACTGTCACATACAGCACCATAACACTCACATAGCACCTCATACACAGTACCACACACACACACACACACACACACACAGTACCGTCACATATAGTACGATCACACTCACATACACAGCACCGCCACATACATTTCCATAAACACACAGTACCGTCACATACCATCACAAACACATACACAGCACCGTCACAGCACACCATCCACACACACACACAGCCCGTCACATACAGTACCACACACACACACACGCACACAGCACCGTCTCACACACACACACACACACACACACACACTCACAGTAACCGACACATAGAGTACGATCACACTCACATACACAGACATCGCCACATACGGTACCATAAAACACACAGAACCGTCATATAGCACCGTCACACACACACACACACACACACACAGACGCACATACACACCACCGTCACATACGGTACCACACACACACACACACACACCACACAGACACACACACACACACACACACACACACACACACACACACACACACACACACACACACAGTACCACATAGTGCGATCACACCACATACACAGCACCGCCACATACATTACCATAAAACACACAGCACCGTCACATACAGTACCACCAAACACACACACAAACACACACACACAGCAGGTCACATACAGTACCATCACACACACACACACACGCGCACATTACCGTCACACACAGTCCCACCAAACACACAGACACAACACACACACACAGCACCGTCACATACAGCACCATCACACACACACACACACACACACACATTTCCGTCACACACAGTCCCACCAACCACACGCACACACACACACACACACACACACACACAACACCGTCACACACATTACCACCACACACACATAGCACCCCACAAAGACTCATAGAGTGCCATCGAACACACATAGCACCGTCACATACAGTACCATAAAAGACACAGCATCGATACATACAGTACCTCCACACACACACAGAGCACCGCCACATGCAGTACCCATAAAACACACAGCACCGTCACATACAGTACCATAAAACACACAGCACCGTCACATACAGTACCATAAAACACACAGCACCGTCACATACAGTACTATCACACACACACACACACAGCACCGTCAACATATAGTACCACACACACACACACACACGCACACAGCACCGTTTCACACACACACACACACACACACACACACAGAGCACCGCCACATACAGTACCATAAACACACAGCACTGTTACATATAGTGCCATTACACACAAACACACACGCACACAGCACCGTCTCACACACCACACACACACACACACACACACACACAGCACTGTCATATAGTACGATCACACTCACATACACAGCACCCTCACATACAGTACCATAAAACAAGCAACACCGTCACATATAGTTAAATAAAACACAGCACCGTCACATATAGCCATCACACACACACACAGCACCGCCACATACACCATAAAACACACAGAACGTCACATACAGTACCATCCCACACACACACACACAGAGCACCGTCACATACAGTACCATACACACACACACACACACACACACACACACACACGCACACAGCACCGTCACACACACACACACACACACACACACACAAGCACAGTCACACACACACACACACTGCACCGTCACATACAGTACCACCACACACACACACACACACACAGACACACAGCACCGTCACATACAGTACCATCACACACACACACACACACACACACAGCACCGTCACATATAGTATCATCACACACACAGCACACAGCACCGTCACATATAGTACCATCTAACACACACACACACACACACAGCACTGTCACATACAGTGCCATCACACACAGACACACACGCACACACACACACAGCACCGTCACATACAGTGCAATCACCCACACACACACGCACACACACACACACACACAACACACACACACACAGCACCTTCACATACAGTACCACACACACACCATCACAAACACAACCACACACACAGCACTGTCACACAGTACCACACACACGCGCACACACACACACACACAGCACCGTCACAAACAGTACCATCACACACACACACACACACACACACACACACAACACCGTCACATATAGTACCATCACACACACACAGCACCGTCACATACAGCACCATCAGAGACTCCACACATACAGCATCCGTCACATACAGTACCATCAAACACACTGTACCGTCACATACAGTACCATCAAATACACACACACACAGCACCGTCACATGGAGTGCCATCACACATACTGCACTGTCACATACAGTACCTCAAACACACAGCACCGTCACATACAGCACCATCACACACACAACCGTCACAAACAGTCCCATAAAACACACAGCACCGTCACATCACAGTACTATAAACACCATAGCACCGTCACATACAGTACCATCACACACACAGCACCGTCACTTACAGTACCATCACACACACACACACACATACACAGCACTGTCATACAGTACCATCAAACACACAGAGCACCGTCACATACAGTTGCATCACACACAAACACAGCACCGTTACATACAGTACCATCACACACACACACACATCACTGTCACATGCAGTGCCACACACACACACACACACACACACACAAAGACACACACACACACAGAGAACCGCCACATACAGACCCATCACACACTACAAACAACAGCACCGTCACATACAGTGCCACCACACACACACACACACACACACACACACACACACACACACAGCACCGTCACATACAGTACCATCACACACACACACACACACACACACACACACAGCACCGTCACATAGCACCATCACACAGCACCGTCACATACAGGTACCATAAAACACATAGCACCGTCAACATTAGAACCACCCCCCCCACACACACACACACACACAGCAACGTCACATACAGCACCATCACACACACACACACACACACACACACACACGCACACAGCACCGTCACACCACACACACACACACACACACACACAGCACCGTCACACACACACACACACACAGCACCGTCACATACAGTACCATCACACACACACACACACACAGACACACGCACCGCACATACAGTACCATCACACACACACACACACACACACGCACGCCCATATACACACACACACACACACACACAGCACCGTCACATACAGTACCATCTAACACACACACACACACACAGCACTGTCACACACAGTGCCATCACACACAGACACATGCACACACACAGCACTGTCACATACAGTAACCATCACACACACACACACGCACACACACACACACACACATACACACACACACACAGCACCGTCACATACAGTGCCACATCACACACACCATCACAAACACAACCACACACAGCACCGTCACATACAGTACCATCACACACACGCGCACACACACACACACACACAGCACCGTCACAAACAGTACCATCACACACACACACACACACACACACACAACACCGTCACATATAGTACCATCACACACACACACAGCACTGTCACATACAGCACCATCAAACTCACACAGCAGCATCCGTCACATACAGTACCATCAAACACACTGTACCGTCACATACAGTACCATCAAACACACACACACACACAGCACTGCCCACACATGGAGTGCCATCACACATACTGCACTGCTCACATACAGTACCATCAAACACACAGCACCGTCACATACAGCACTAACACACAGCACTGTCACAAACAGTCCCATAAACACACA
>NW_024737042.1:21002517-21100930 GCF_018991925.1 Homarus americanus
ACACTACGTTTTTGCTGTTCTACACCTACATTAATCTGTATGTTCACTGTATGTTCCTTTACCTTTCTCTAATGAAGGCTTTTGTTAAACCACCAATGTATGTAATAAGTCATTTATGTCCAATGTATATTTTCAGCCTTCGGGCTGCAGAACTTTTCCAATAAACCGTCAATTATTATCATTATTATTATTATTACACACATTACCGTCACATATAGTGCGATCACACTCACATACACAGCACCGCCACATACACTACCTTAAAACACACAGCACCGTCACATACAGTACCATCACACACACACACAAACACACACACACACAGCAGCGTCACATACAGTACCATCACACACACACAGCAGCGTCACATGCACCATCACACACAACACGCGCACATTACCGTCACACACAGTCCCACCAAACACACAGACACAAACACACACACACAGCACCGTCACATACAGCACCATCACACACACCCACACACACATTACCGTCACACACAATCCCAATCACACACACACACACACACACACACACACACACACACACACAACACCGTCACATACATTACCACCACACACCCATAGCACCTCACAAAGACTCATAGAGTACCATCGCACACACATAGCACCGTCACATACAGTACCATAAAAGACACAGCATCGATACATACAGTACCTCCACACACACACAGAGCACCGCCACATGCAGTACCATAAAACACACAGCACCGTCACATACAGTACCATAAAACCACAGCACCGTCACATACAGTACTATCACACACACACACACACAGCACCGTCACATATAGTACCACACACACACACACACACGCACACAGCACTGTCTCACACACACACACCACACACACACGGAGCAGTCTTATAGTGATACGCAAGGAACTTTCTCAGCAAAGCATTCAAGTCGTAAGTGCAATAAGTGATTATTATACGGTGCTCGATGGTGCCCCAAGGAAAAGAGATCAGACAGTGGGCACTTTATCGGTCACCTTTAAAGTGCCGGTGACAAGGACCACCGCAGTGTTTACATATATCGTGATAACTGTGTCGGCGACCCCAAGCACCAGGGACAAAGTCGTAAAACCACGGTCTTTACGACTGACCATCAATAACAGATGTCTACCAGTGTCCGTGGCCCTCAAAGTGCCGTCCAGTGATAAACACTTCCGTCCGCCCACAACGAATCTCAACAGATGGCCACCAATCACTTACTCCCGACGCCTCTGCTTGCCATCTAAAAGCGTGGGAACGGTTATCTGATAGCAGTGTTATCGCGCGACTCAGTCACTAGACATATTCCACAGCGGCGAACCGTGAAACAAAACCGTCACACATGGCCCATTGTTAGAACCGTAACCTCCACTAAAACCAGACCACCTGACCAGACCGCCACCTCACTGAAGTTCCCACGGGATGTGGGCTGATCTCCAGTCTTTACTGCTATCAGCGTCACTTCCCTGGCTAACAAGTTTCGACGAGCTGGCAACTACAGTCAGGTCGGCCGCCGCGAGCATCGTTGCCATATGTGAGGAGCTTAGCCGTTATTGCCTGAAGCGTGTCATATTGAGGATATCAACTCTTTCATCACTTTCGTTCACATAGACGCGGAGGGGGCGTTGCCCTCTTCTGTCAAGATGACCTACGCCTGTCACGCCTGGATGTTCAAGTCCCAGCAGATGTGGAAGCATTATGGGTACGTGTTGTGCCACGGGCCCACCCGCGCAACACTGCTTCCATCATAATCTGTGTGGCATACCATCCGCCTCGCTCACCCACCAGAGACACTCTTATCAATCATCTCATCACCACCTCAGACCACCTCAGAGTTAGGTACCCATGTGCCAAGTTAGTATTATGTGGGGATTTTAATGAAATTGACACCACTGATATCCAGGACCAGCTATCACTATCACAAGTTGTGACCTTCCCCACACACGGTCAAAATACCCTTGACCTTATCTTAACTGACTTAGCGGACCAGTGCCAACCACCTCAACCAATGCCTCCTATCGGGTGTAGCACACACTTATCAGTGCTCTGGTCCCCAGCTGCCACTCCCACTCAAGTACAGAGACCCTACATCAAGACCTACAGGCCGATTACTGACTCTGCAGTGCGCCTCTTCGGGTAGTGGATAGTTCACCATCCCTGGACTGAAGTACTTAGCGTGGATGACGTGGAAACCAAATGGATAAATTATACCAACACTACCACGGAAGCTCACCACCACTTCTTCCCGAGAAGTCCGTCAGATCTCACCCAGCTGACTTGCCCTGGATCACACCTCGGATCAAAAGACTTATGCAACAGAGAGACAGAGCCTTTCATCTCAATGACCACATCCGCTACAGGTCCCTTCGCAACCAAGTCATCCGCGAAATACGCACTGCAAAGAAGTCCCACTACTCAACCAAATTACAACACCTGAAGCAGACCAACATCAGTCAATGGTATGGTAAGCTTAAAGAACTCTGTGGACTAAACAATAAGACACTCCCCCTCCCCTTCCTTAGCCATCTCACTAATGTTGACGCAGCTGAGCAAACAAACAACCATTTCGCTACTATATGCCAGACGCTCCCCCGGCTTGACACAACCACTCTCCCTGCTTACGTACCAGCCCCCCTTCCCACTGACTTAGTAGAAGAATTTGAAGTAGCAAAACGCCTGGACAAACTAAAATTAAAACGCTCTACCACCCCCATTGACTTACCAATGAAACTCTTCAAGGAGTTCTCCCCGGAGCTTGCTAAGCCCCTATGCTCCATCATCAATGCTTCTCTCAGTCAAGCCAGATGCCCAGCTGACTGGAAGACCTCTTATGTATCACCAGTGCCCAAGTCAACCAGCCAACCAGCCCACAATCCTTAAATCAGCTACGACCTATTGCAATCACCCTAATACCCAGCCTAATCTGTGAAAGTTTTGTGTTCGACTGGGCTTATGCTGATATTGCAGGAGTCGTAGACCCTCAGCAATTTGGCAACATGAAAACTTCCTCCACCACTCACTGTCTTGTCAGCTTTCTCGATTGCATATCACCGCCATACTCGAGAAACGAAAAACGTCTGTAGCTGTCGCCTTCATTGATTTCACTAAAGCGTTCGGCCTGAGTCGACCACAATATAATCATCAACAAAGCTATTGTTTGCTCAGGCTTCGGAGAAGTCTTATACCATAACACAGACTTCCTCAATGACAGCAGCATAAAGCTGTACGCTTCCGAGGAGCTGTCTCCACCTTTCAGTCACTCACCTGTAGCGTCCCCAAGGCACCAAAGATGGAACCTCTGCTTCCTTATGCTCATCAGCCAGTCCCCTAAGAGAAACCCTGCTCGCTGGAAATGTGTCACGACGACTCCACCATTGGGATCGAGTATCAACAATTACATGCTCCCCAACTATACGCCCTTCCAGGATTTATTGAACAGTCTCCAAACTGGGCCTGTAACCATGTCACCATCAACCATACCGGGTGTGGTTATGCACATCAACCTCTCCTCCGACATTGTCCCACCTCCTTCCATTACTCTAGGTCCGAACACACTCCAGGTTGTAGATTCCACGAAGCTCCTCGGCGTCACCATAGACAACAAACTAAATTGGAAACCACACGTCAGTGAAGTTGTCAAATCCTCCAGTTTCCGTCTCCACCTGCTCCGCCGACTCAAGTCCCTCGGAGTTCCTGCACACGAGCTCCTCAGTGTATACACAACATTCATACTTCCCAAGCTCACCTATGCCTCCCCCACCTGGTCTTCCTCCCTAAATGCCACACAACGTAAACACCTAGAAAAAGTGCAAAAGAGGGCATGCAAGATTATTCTCTCCCCTTCCTACTCCACCTATTAAGAAGCGCTCAACACACTGACCCTTTCGACTCTCACTGACCATCACCACGACCTCATCTGCAAATTTGGTAAGAAGCTTCTACACCATCCCCGACACCGGCTCCTACTACCACCTGAGATCCCTAGTCCGAGAATTGCTGTTCGACACCACAACCGCATCCAGCCCATACGTGCACGAACTGATCGCTATAAGAAGAGCCCAGTCCCAACCATTGTAAAAATTATCAATGACTTGTAATAAATCAGTGTATTCACTCCCAGTAAACACTACTCCTTGCACTGTCACTATGTTGAAATGAACTGTAGTTTGAGCTTTTCCCCATCTAGTTATTATATGTCTTATTTGTGTCACTCATGTTACTTGTATATTATTTGTAATTCGTAACCCATTCCCCAAATATGTAACTGTATATTTTCAGCCTTCTGGCTGCCAAGCTCTTTCAATAAACCGTTAATTATTATTATTATTATTATTATTTGCGCACACACACAGCACCGTCATATATAGTACGATCACACTCACATACACAGCACCCTCACATACAGTACCATAAAACACACAACACCGTCACATATAGTTAAATAAAACACACGGCACCGTCACATATAGTACCATCACACACACACACAGCACCGCCACATACAGTACCATAAAACACACAGCACCGTCACATACAGTACCATCCTACACACACTCACACAGCACCGTCACATACAGTACCATTACACACACACACCCGCACACAGCACCGTCTCACACACACACACACACACACACACACACACACACACACAGCACATACAGTCCATCACACACACACACACACACAGCACCACATACACATATAGTACCACACACACACACACACACACACACACAAATACATAGCACTGTCACATACAGTGCCATCACACACACACACACACACACACACAGCACCGTCACATACACTACCATCACCCACACACACACGCACACACACACACACACACACACACACACACACACACACATACACACACACACAGCACCTTCACATACAGTACCATCACACAGACCATAACACACACACACCACACACACAGCACTGTCACATACAGCACCATCACACACACACACGCACACACACACACACACAGCACCGTAACAAACAGTACCATCATACACACACACACACACACACACACAACACCGTCACATATAGAACCATCACACACACACACACACACACACAGCACCGTCACATACAGCACTATCACAAACTCATACATACAGCATCATCGCATACAGTACCATCAAACAAACTGTGCAAATCACATACAATTACCATCAAGCACACACACACACACACACACCGTCACATAGAGTGCAATCACAAATACTGCGTCACATACGAGTGCACTCAAACACACCAACACCGTCACATACAGTACAATAAAACCCATAGCACCGTCACATACAGTACTATCACACACACAAAAGCACCGTCACTTGAAGTACCATCACACTCACACACACATACACAGCACATACATAGTACCATCACACACACACAGAGCACCGTCACATACAGTAGCATCACGCAAACACAGCACCGTCACATACAGTACCATCACACACACACACACATACAAACACATACACACACAGAGCACCGACACATACAGTGCCATCACACACACACACACACACAGCACCGTCACATCCAGTGCCAACACACACACACATGCACACACACACACACACACATACAGACACACACACAGCACCGTCACATACAGCACCATCACACAGCACCGTACAGTACCATAAAACACATTGCACCGTCACATACAGAACCACCCCACACACACACACACACACACACACACAGCATCTCATCACAGTACCATCAACACACACACCACACACACACACACACACACACACCGTCACATACAGTACCATCACACACACACACACACACACACACACACACACACACACACACACAAAGCACCGTCACTTATAGTACCATTAAACTCACACACACGCACCGTCACACAGTACCATGACACACACACACACACACACACACACACAGCACCAAATCACATGCAGTACCATCCTCAGCACCGTACCATATAGTACCATAAAACACACACACCGTCACATACAGTGCCATAAAACACATAGCACCGTCACATAGTACCATCACACACACACAGCACACTCACATACAGTACCATCACACACACACAGCACCGTCACACACACAGTACCATCACACACACACACACACACACACACACACATACACACACACACACACACACACACACACACACACACCAGTCATATATAGTGCGATCACACTGACATACACAGCACCGTCACATACAGTTCCATAGAACACACAGCACCGTCATACAGTTCAATAAAACACACAGCACCAAGTCCATATAGTACCATCACACACACACACACACACACACACACACACACACACACACACACACACACATCCACCACATACAGTACCATAAAACACAGAGCACCGTCACATACAGTACCATCACACACACACACACACAGCACTGCATCCTTGACCACCGACGGGTCAAGACGGGTCAAGACGCACCTTTCGCTGCTCTGGCAGCAGCCACGTAAACTATTATGTTGGCCCATACCAACTCCCTCCCCTGAACCCTCCTCCCCACCGGAATATCAACAAGTTCTCGCCTAAAGTTACTATTTCATTTGTATAGGAATGGAACCAGTGTTGTATAGTGGTGAACAATTCTTAAATCAGTAAAAAAACAACTCGGCGGTCACAGTTGAGTCTTACCCAAGCTAACCTTCACACAGTGAGGTCCCAGGTACCCAGTGATAATTCCCCTAAGACTCCACGATGGGGAGGCCTGGGACCACACCACACTCACTTGAGTGAGTGAGGTCCTGTGACAACAGACCACATGGTGTCCCCATGATGTTAGGACACCACGAGTTGCTACAGCATCATGTGAGGTTCCTCATAACACCATTTGTAAGGGAATTACTACTCCATGTGATGCCCCTCATAACACCATCTGTGAGGGAATTATTACACCACATCAGGCCCCTCATACACCATCAGTGAGGGATTTACTACACCACATCAGGCCCCTCATAACATCATCTGTGAGGGAATTACTACATCATCAGGCCCCTCATAACACCATCTGTGAGGAAATTACTACACCACGTCAAGCCCCTCATAACACCACCTGTGAGGGAACTATTACTCCACGTGATGCCTCTCATAACGCCATCTGTGTGGGAGTTACTACACTACGTGTCTGCTGTTCAACACCTCAGGTCACATGATCTACGTGACCTCCGCTGTAAACATTAATCTGTATGTTCACTGTATGTTCTTTCACCGTTCTCTAATGAAGGCTTTTCTTAAACCACCAATGTATGTAATAAGTCATTTATGTCCAATGTATATTTTCAGACTTCGGCTGCAGAACTTTTTCAGTAAACCGTTTATTATTATTATTATTATTATTATTATTATTATTATTATTATTATTATTATTGCGCACACACAGCACCGCCACATACAAGGTCACGGCAGGGTTAGCTCCAGAGGGATAATTATCAGATATGGCCAGTGCTATGTGCGGTCTTGGGTATGAGAGTTTGTTGACCAAATTGGAATGGTCCATTGAAAAATTGGCCAAGGCCAATGAAGAAATTAAGAGGGCCACGTTGGAGAACCTGAAATTAAAAGAAGAGCTGGC
The DNA here is from genome assembly GCF_018991925.1 of Homarus americanus. Lineage (NCBI taxonomy): Eukaryota > Metazoa > Arthropoda > Malacostraca > Decapoda > Nephropidae > Homarus > Homarus americanus. The sequence continues at coordinate 21,010,159 of NW_024737042.1, forward strand.
GAAGTTAAAAGGGGAGGCTGGACGAGTAAAGCCAGTGTCTGACGAAAACTCAAGCGAGTGGAAAGTTGTGAGTAATGAGAGGACCAAGCTGGTGGTGAAGAAGTATACCAAGGATACGTCAACAACGACAACAACAGCTAAGTGTACCAACTCGTTCAGTCCCTTGATAGACGAATTGGACGTTAGTACAGTCAGGGACAGGGATGACAAGGAAGGTATAAAAACTTTAATTGTTTGTGACTCACAGGTAAGGTACATGGACAGGGCCTTTTGTGGTAAAACAAAAATAGGATGAGGGTGTGTTTGCCAGGAGCTGGGGTGGGGGATATAATTGACAGGATGGACAATATCTTGTCTGGTAATGGGAACAAACCCATTATCTGCCTCAGTGCAGGAGGCAATGATATTGGTCGGTGTAGGAGTGAGGAGTTTCTTGATAAGTTCAAGGCAGCTATAGATCGTATTAGGACTAAGGGAGGGATCCCTATCATATGGGGTGTCCTGCCTAGAAGGAGTGTTGGCAGTGAATGGTTGTCAAGGGCGGTTGGTGTCAACGACCGTCTTGACAAATATTGCAAGTCAATATCAGTCCCATTCATTGACAACTGGGACAACTTCTATGGCAGAAGGGACCTTTATGCTAGGGATGGGGTGCACCTGTCTAGGGATGGAGTAGCAACCCTGGCTGGGGCTCTAGAGGGGGCAGTTCAAAAGATATCGAAGTCTTTAAACTGCTAGGAGAACATATGAGCACGGGGGTGGAGGAGACTGCAGTGGGAGCGGGTAAACAAAGTGAAAGATTACAGGGAAATAGTGTTAGGAATGATGACAAAACTGAATTAGACAGGGAGTTTAAAACTAAACGCGGTAAGGGGAGGACTCAGAACACGACTAACTTAAATGTATACTACGCAAACAGTAGAAGTATGAGAAACAAAATGGATGATATTAGGGCCTTGGTATGTACCGAAAAAATCGATATAATTGCATTCACTGAAACATGGATCAACCTAGACACACGTGAGTTACCAGTTGAATACCAAATTGCGGGTTACAAACTGTTCCATACCGATAGGCAGACCAGGAAAGGAGGCGGAGTAGCAATCTATGTTAGGGATAATCTGAAGTGTGAAATAAATAAGGAAATAAAAACTGAGGGGAATACAGAAACAATTTGGATAGAATTAATCGACGGTAGAGAAAAATTAATCACAGGAGTAATATATAGACCTCCCAATCTTGATAGAGTCAAAGAGCGACTTATCTGGGATGAAATGCGCAGGGCTTCCATACACAACAAAGTCTGTATAGTAGGCGACTTTAACCTTGGCCAAATAGATTGGACTGACCTTACAGGTAACTCAGAATCAGAGGATTTTCTCGAGACTATCCAGGACTGTTTTCTAAGTCAACATATAACTGAACCCACACGGGGTAATAATATACTCGATTTAGTTCTGTCAAACAGAGAAAACCTCATTAGCAGGGTCGAGGTAGGGAACGAATTTGCAAACAGAGATCACAAAGAAATTAGATTCCAGTTAGACTTTCAGGGCAGACGTAAGGAAAATTCTACTAAAGTACCAGATTTCAGAAGGGCGAACTTTGACAGTTTAAAGAGGCAGCTGAGAGAGGGGGTGTCGCGCTTTGCCGTGAACCTGTCAGATGACACCGACCTGATAACGAGATCTGAGATTGCTGAGTTCGACGACAATTTAAATAGTGAGTTACTTAATTCACAAAGGCGGAACATACCATACAAAAAACTCAGATCAGACAACAATGACCCTAAATGGATTAATAACTATTTAAGGAACATCATTGGCCAAAGGAAGGCTATAGGTAGAAGGATAAATCGAGGCGAAATTCACCTCCGGGACTATTATAGGGTATTGGCGAGTAGGGTTAAAACCGAGATAAGGAAAGCAAAGAGGAATAATGAGGTAAGGATAGCAAGGGAGACGAAGACAAACCCCAAAGGATTCTACCAAATGTATCAAACTAAAACACGAGAAAAGATTGGACCAATACGGTCAGACACCGGCGAGCTCACTGATAACGACAGAGAAATGAGCAATAATTTGAATAAATATTTTTCAACAGTTTTCACCACCGAAAATTTAAACATGATACCCGAGGCACCGACTCTATTCAGAGATAGTGAAGAAAACAAATTAAGTGAGATAGTAGTGACTAGTAACGATGTTAGTAAGCAAATAGACAAACTAAAGCCTAATAAGTCACCTGGTCCCGATGAGATATTTGCCAGAGTATTAAAGGAATGTAAGGAAGAGCTTAGTATGCCCTTAGCAAAGTTGTTTAACATGTCCTTAAAAACAGGTGTAGTACCAGAATCCTGGAGGATAGCGAATGTAATACCGATTTTCAAGAAGGGGGATAGATCACTATCCTCTAACTACCGCCCAATCAGTCTAACATCAATAGTAGGCAAATTACTGGAAGCAATCATCTCAAACTCTATTCGAAATCACCTGGAGAAGCACAGATTGATCAATGATTCCCAGCATGGCTTCACAAGCGGACGCTCTTGCCTAACTAATCTATTAACATTCTTTTCATCAGTTTTCGAATCGGTGGACGAGGGGCACAATTATGATGTGGTATATCTCGACTTTAGCAAAGCCTTCGACAGAGTCCCCCACGAAAGACTAATTAGAAAGGTAGAAGCACATGGCATCAAAGGTGACATCCTTAAATGGATTAGGGCGTGGTTACAGGACAGGAAACAACGAGTGAGCATTAACGGCACTAAGTCCCATTGGAGCAACGTTGCAAGTGGTGTTCCCCAAGGCTCAGTACTTGGACCATTATTATTTATTATATACATAAACGACATAGATATCCGCATAGACAGCAACGTAAGTAAATTTGCTGATGACACTAAAATAGGACGTGTTATTAAATCTGACGAGGACTCGGCAAAACTACAGGAAGATCTAAAAAAAATTTTCGAATGGTCTGAAAAATGGCAGATGAAATTCAACGTCGACAAATGTAAAGTACTCAGTATAGGAGATGTAAACAGGGAAACCAGATACCAGATGAACAACGATGCCATAGAGAAATCCGACTGCGAGAGAGATTTAGGAGAAATGATAAGTAGGAACCTTAAACCAAGTAAACAATGTGTTTTTGCTCGTAACAAGGCTAATAAGGTACTTGGGTTCATACAAAGGAGTGTTAGTTACAAGACTAGCGAGGTCATCCTAAAACTGTATCTTGCTCTTGTGAGACCACACCTGGACTAAGCAGTTCAGTTCTGGTCACCGTATTTCAGAATGGATATAGAATCCTTGGAAAGAATTCAGAGGAGAATGACAAGACTAATCCCGGACATTAGGAACCTTGAATATAGAGACAGGCTAAAGCATCTTAATTTGCACTCCCTCGAGAGACGTAGAGCGAGGGGCGACCTGTTAGAGGTGTATAAGTGGAAGGCAGGGCTAAACAAAGGGGACATTACAAAGGTACTCAAACTATCCAACCAGGAGCGAACTCGTAACAATGGTTTTAAATTAGATAAATTTAGATTTAGGCGTGAAATCGGTAAACACTGGTTTGGAAATAAGAGTAGTGGATGAATGGAACAAGTTACCAAATATCATCATTAACTCGAATACGCTGAATAGCTTCAAACATAGGTTGGATGCTTATATGAGCAATAGGGGTTGGGTGTAAACGGGACTGCCCAGTATGGGCCAATAGGCCCGCTGCAGTTTCCTCCATTCTTATGTTCTTATGTTCTTAGTACCATCACACACACACAGCACCGTGACATAGAGTACCATCACACACACACACACACACACACACAGAGCACCGTCACATACAGTACCATCACGCACACACACACACACACACACACAGCACTGTCACATACAGTACCATCACACACAGACGCACACACACACACACATACATAAGAAAATAAGATCATAAGATAATAAGGAGTCTGCAATAGGCCGGTGCATGGGAGCTCCTGTCGAGAGTTACTACCACTCTTTATCATCCATGAATCTATCTAGCCTCCTTTTGAAACTTTCCAGAGTTCCCGCAGTTACTACAAAGCTGCTAAGCTTGTTCCACTCGTCCACGACTCTATTTGTGAACTAGTTTCTTCCTATCTCCCTCCTAAACCTAAACTTATCCAACTTGAATCCGTTGCTCCGAGTCCTATCCTGCTCGGATATTATAAGAACTTTATCTATATCCCCTTTATTGATTCCTTTCACCCACTTTAATACTTCTATCATATCTCCCCGCACTCTTCGTCTTTCTAGGGAATGCACGTTAAGTTTCTTTAGCCTATCCTGATATGGAAGGTTTCTAAGTCCCGGTATCATTTTTGTCATTCTTCGCTGCACCGACTCTAGTGAATTTATATCCATTCTATAATAAAGGCACCAGAACTGAACCGCATAATCGAGGTGCGGCCTGACTAGCGCAAGATATTGTTGCAATAAGACCTCTGCACTCTTGTTACTTACACTTCTAGATATAAAACCCAATACTCTGTTTGCCTTATTTCGAACATTAACGCACTGTTTTCTAGGCAGTAGGCCCGGGCTTACAAGTATCCCTAGGTCTCTTTCACAAGTCGACTTCTCTAGGTTGATGTTGATAAGGCTGTATACATTGACAGTATTTGTTCTTCCAATATTAAGTACACTGCACTTGCTGGTGTTGAATTTCATTTGCCATTTTTCAGACCACCCCTGCAGTTTATTTAGGTCCTCCTGTAATGCATTTGCATCCTGCCCTGAATTAATCTGCCGCCCTATTTTGGTGTCATCCGCGAACTTGCTTATGTCACTGCTGATCCCAGTATATAGATCGTTTATGTACATTATGAACAAGAGTAGGCCTAGTACTGACCCCTGGGGAACATTTGCCTGTTTCCACAAGTCTGGCACAACTCCGGTGTCTAATGATTTTGTATATAAGTTTACAAGGGGTCCGCTAATCTCTTCCCTACACTCTTTCAAGACTCGAGGGAAAATTTCATCCGGCCTTGGGATTTTGTCTTCTTTAGTATATTTATCTTCTTAAGAACATCCTCTTTTCTGATAGTGATATTCTTTAATTTCTCTTCTTCCTTTCCCTTAAATATCAGTTCCACCTCTGGAATTTCATCGCGAATTTCTTCTGTGAAAACTGATAAGAAATAGCTGCTCAATGCTTTGCTTATTTCTTCACTGCAGTACCATCACCCACAAACACACACATACACACACACACTACACACACACACACAGCACCGTCACATATAGTACCATCACACACACACACACAGCACCGTCACATATAGTACCATCACACACACACACACAGCACCGTCACATATAGTACCATCACACACACACACAGCACCGTCACATATAGTACCATCACACACACACACACACAGCACCGTCATCCCATCACACACACACACACACACACACAGCACCGTCACATACAGTACCATCACACACACACACACAGCACCGTCACATACAGCACCATCACACACACATACACACACACACACACAGCACCGTCACATACAGCACCATCACACACAGCAACGTGACATACAGTGCCATTACACACACACAGCACCGCCACATACAATGCCAACACACAGCTGCAGGGTTGCTGGTTGATTTGAAGGCACTACATATACGTAATAAGTCACCCTTACCAAGTAATGTACGCGTTCAATAAAGACAACTGTCGATGCTGTTAATTTTATATTTATTTCAATTGAAGAAGGAGCATATTCTGGGTTTCACCTGGACGCAGAAGTAATATATTAAATATACCTTTACTAACAGGTGATTGTAGCCTTAAAACAACAGTAACTTTGAGATTGGAAAGATATTTGAGTGGATTGGTTTGGTTTAAAGATCACAGGAATAAAAAATTAGGATATATTTCGTAAACAAATCCTGATCAGCAGTTTTCTAAGTGACCAGTTATTGCTATTGTCAGCATGTTTGAACAATGTAGCCTTGTTGATCGAGAGTATGGGTGTACTATAGGCGGCAACAAGAGTTCCGTGCTGCTGTTTTCTGTAACGAGTTATATATATATATATATATATATATATATATATACAATCAACACCTCAACCCGCCAGGATTCGAACCCACGGCACACAAGCCTATGACTGTGACCGGGGAACGCTAACCGCTGGACCACCAGGATACTAAAAGCAGTCCTAGACTTTGTTATATTTCACACAAAGCCTGTTCAACGAGCTTATGGCGCCGTGAACCTCTAATGGGGACCACCCGTATCACTTAGGTGGTCAGAGTAACGTTTTACCAAATCCGGCTTCAACACGAGATCCATATATATTTCATTAGCCAAAGCACGATTCTAACCACCCAACCACCCGGCAAGCCTATGACTGTGACCGGGAGCTAACCACTGGACCACCAGGATACTAACAGAGTCCTGAACTTTGTTATATTTCACACAAAGCCTGTTCAACGAGCTTATGGCGCCGTGAACCTCTAATGGGACCACCGTATCCTTAGGTGGTCGGTAACGTTTTACTAAATCCGGCTAATGTCCCGTGGTCCGTTAGCGTTCCCGGTCACATCATAGGCTTGTGTGCCTGGGTTCGAATCCTGGCGGGTTGGTGTTGATTGTATGAAAGTCCGTGCTTTATTGGGCTAATAAATATATATATATATATATATATATATATATATATATATATATCTTGATAAAATCACACAGGAAAAACAACGGGCACCTTAGCTCGTCTTTATTCATAAATATATATATATATATATGTATATATATATATAATATATATATATTTATATATATATATATATATATATATATATATATATATATATATATATATAATATATATATATATATATATATATATATTATATATATATATATATATATATATATATATATATATATATATATATATATATATATATGTGTGTGTGTGTGTGTGTAATAATAATAATAATAATAAATAGTTTATTGAAAAAGTTTGCAGCCCGAAGGCTGAAAATATACACTGGACATAAATGACTTATTACATACATTGGTGGTTTAACAAAAGCCTTCATTAGAGAAAGGTGAAAGAACATACAGTGAACATACAGATTAATGTTTACAGCGGAGGTCACGTAGATCATGTGAGCTGAGGTGTTGAACAGCAGACACGTAGTGTAGTAACTCCCTCACAGATGGCGTTATGAGGAGCATCACGTGGAGTACTAGATCCCTCACAGGTGGTGTTATGAGGGGCTTGACGTGGTGTAGTAATTCCCTCACAGATGGTATTACGAGGGGCCTCACAGATGGTGTATGAGGGGCCTGACGATGTAGTAATTCCCTCACATACAGTGTTATGAGGGGCCTGATGTGGAATAGTAATTCCCTCACAGATGGTGTATGAGGGGCCTGATGTGATGTAGTAATTCCCTCACAGATGGTGTTATGAGGGGCATCACATGGCGTAGTAATTCCCTCACAGATGGTGTTATGAGGGGCTTCACGTGGTGTAGTAATTCCCTCACAGATGGTGTTATGATGAACTTCACATGATGCTGTAACAACTCCTTCACCACGTGGTGTGGTAGCATCATGGGGACACCACGTGGTCAGTTGTCACAGGACTTCACTCACTCAAGTGGGTGAGGTGTGGTCTCAGGCTTCTCTATCGTTGAGTCTCAGGGAAATTATCACTGGGTACCTGGGACCTCACTGTGTGAAGGTTAGCTTGGGTAAGACTCAACTGCCGAGTTGTTTTTCACTGACTTAAGCACTGTTCACCACTATTCAACACTGGTTCCATTCCTTTCCCAATGAAATAGTAACTTTTGGCGAGAATTTGGTGATATTCTGGTGGGGAGGAGGGTTCACGGGAGGGAGTTGGTATGGGCCAATGTAACAGTTGACGTGGCTGCTGCTGAGCAGCGCCAGGTGCGACTGACCCGTCCTGGCCCGTCGGTGGTCGGTGTGTGTGTGTGTGACGGTGTTATATGTGTGATGCTACTGTACGTTGTGTTGAATATAGACGAAAGCTAAGGTGCTCCGTTTTCATTGTGGATCTACATGAAATATATATATATATATATATATATATATATATATATATATATATATATATATATATATATATATATATATATATATATATATATATATATATATATTTCATGTAAATCCTATAAAACGTGGATAAATAAAAATCACACGGAAAATGGAAATGGAGTACCTTAGCTTTCGTCTTTTTCAAGACATCTTCAGAAGGCAACTGGATTACATGGACAGAGAGAGGCTTAAATATACAGGGTGACCTAAAAACATGAGGTCAGGTCATAATGATGACATCCACTAATCCCCACACCAACACAACCGTAGAGGAGCTTAAAAGAAGGGTGGTGACGTGACTAGACAGGTCAGGTCAGAAAAAAAAGGGGACCCACAAAATAACTATCATACATCAAGATCAAAGGTTTTCAAAGCATTTTTAACCTTGGGCCACTGACAAATAAATTTATGTAACATATTATCAGTTTTGAACTGACCATCACGAAGGTTTATTGATTTTAATTCCTTAATCAAACTAGCTTCAACAAGAAGTCTTTCTGTGACACAAGATGATTTGAATACTTCTAAGCTTTTTTCCCAAGCAATGGGGTGATTATTATTCCTAACATGAACGAACAAGGCACTGCTTTCAGATGCAGTTCTGATATTATACTTATGTTGTTTGATTCTGAGCTGCAGTGTTTTTCCTGTCTGACCTACATAATTACAATTACATTTGCTACATGGAATACAATAAACACTTCCATTTACATTCAAACTTGGGCTATTCCTTATTAACATATTGGTAATGGTTGAGTCATACTTGAAAACAACATTCCCCACATTCCTCATCTATAAGAACATAAGAACATAAGAATGGAGGAAACTGCAGCGGGCCTATTGGCCCATACTGGGCAGTCCCGTTTACACCCAACCCCTATTGCTCATATATGCATCCAACCTATGTTTGAAGCTATTCAGCGTATTCGAGTTAATGATGATATTTGGTAACTTGTTCCATTCATCCACTACTCTGTTTCCAAACCAGTGTTTACCTATTTCCCGCCTAAACCTAAATTTGTCTAATTTAAAACCATTGTTACGAGTTCGCTCTCGGTTGGATAGTTTGAGTACCTTTGTAATGTCCCCTTTGTTTAGCCCCTCGCTGACGTCTCTCGAGGGAGTGCAAATTTAGATGCTTTAACCTGTCTCTATACTCAAGGTTCCTAATGCCCAGGATTAGTCTTGTCATTCTCCTCTGAATTCTTTCCAAGGATTCTATATCCATTCTGTAATACGGTGACCAAAACTGAACTGAGTAATCCAGGTGTGGTCTCATAAGAGCAAGATACAGTTTTAGGATGACCTCGCTAGTCTTGTAACTAACACTCCATTGTATGAACCCAAGTACTTTATTAGCCTTGTTACGAGCAAAAACACATTGTTTACTTGGCTTAAGGTTCCTACTTATCATTACTCCTAAATCTCTCTCGCAGTCGGATTTCTCTATGGCATCGTTGTTCATCTGGTATCTGGTTTCCCTGTTTACATCTCCTATACTGAGTACTTTACATTTGTCCACGTTGAATTTCATCTGCCATTTTTCAGACCATTCGAAAAATTTGTTTAGATCTTCCTGTAGTTTTGCTGAGTCCTCGTCAGATTTAATAACACGTCCTATTTTAGTGTCATCAGCAAATTTACTTATGTTGCTGTCTATGCCGATATCTATGTCGTTTATGTATATAATAAATAATAATGGTCCAAGAACTGAGCCTTGGGGAACTCCACTTGTGACGTTGCTCCAATGGGACTTAGTGCCGTTAATGCTAACTCGCTGTTTCCTGTCCTGTAACCACGCCCTAATCCATTTAAGGATGTTACCTTTGATGCCATGAGCTTCTACTTTTCTAATTAGTCTTTCGTGGGGTACTCGGTCGAAGGCTTTGCTAAAGTCGAGATATACCACATCATAATTGTGCCCCTCGTCCACCGATTCGAAAACTGATGAAAAGAATGTTAATAGATTAGTTAGACAAGAACGTCCGCTTGTGAAGCCATGCTGGGAATCATTGATCAATCGGTGCTTCTCCAGGTGATTAACAGTCCCTGTGTGTCTTATGTCTCATCTATTTTCTTCATCCCTTTACTTTTACCTGTCTTTTTCCTTCTACCCGCTCCTCCTTCCGTCTGTCCCTGGTGGTGGTAGAAGCAATAGGTACCCTGCTTTTGGCCAACACCGAGGTCTGCACGAAGGCAATCGTCCACTTTCCTGCAGGTGCCGGGCCAGCACCAAGGCTCTGCTGACAGCTGACACACGAGCTGCTAGGAAGTTGTTTACTGTTATCTCAATGCCAAAAAATACTCTTATCGCCGGTATGTGTTGATTACATACACCTGGCACTGCCTCATATGAAGGGGAGAAGGGCGAGTGGTTCTCAATAAAAAAAAAAGAGAACGAAAGTGAGGGTGAATGGGATAAATATTGGGCATACATGTTGATGGACGGGACGAGTCGAAAAATATACAACCTCTAGTAGTACATAGTTGTACTTGTCATATCTTTCACCATCAGCAGCTGAAGCATTTGAAACTAAAACTGGCCCAGCAGGTATTTCTAGAAGGAAGGTCACTTTCACTAGGGCGTGGACTGTCTCCCTTGAGCGGTCAAGAGTACGTTTTTACAGTTGTAGGATGAGAACTGCTTGTGAAGTTTTTTACCTTTTTTGTCTCCAGAGGGGCCATCTGGACCTGATGAAACACCACTTAATGACAGACATAATCTAATATTCACTTAAACTTCTTACAACTACGAAAATGCAGGTAAGTTGTGAGGTAATAATTTCATTATAGACTTTGAGGTCGGTTAAATTACCCAGATGCACCTTTAATAACAACTGATAATTGAACTCTAGTTTAAAACAAAGTGGGGTAACAAAGCATCAAGATATGTCATTAACTATTAAAGAAATTGTAGGTGACGTTTGTATGTAGTCATCCAAACAGGTATTAGTGAAGCTGATATTATTTAGTACATAAACTGTTTATAAAGTCACATAACGTATCCCTTGAGAGTGCAGCGTTAACTAATTATACTGGGTATTAGTATTCATGATATGGGTCGGCTTGTGTGTGTATCTTGCAGCCGGGAGTATACAGTGTGTCTTATTAAATTTTAGTAATTGATTGTTTATGTATGAGATTATGTAATGTACCTGTACATACATACATACATAGACAGATAAATATGGATTGATAAAAAAAAAAAAAAAAAAAAAAAAAAAATATATATATATATATATATATATATATATATATAGCTATGTCATCATATATTACACTTTAGAAGCCATATACACACTCCTCTGGAACCTTTGTTGGATGGCCAAGTTTGGATCAAAGCAGTAAACCTTGCTTTTCGCCAGACTAAACTCAACACCCAAAATAATAGCGAATTTGAATTATATTAATGTAACTAAACGTATATGTACTAATGTAGCGATTTGAAAATCAAGTGTAGTCGACCCACACAACTGTTGAAAACCGTATGTAGCAATTACGTATCCGTAAATGATTGTGGCTTAAGACTTCCAAGTAATAAAGTTATTATTCGTTTGAAACTTCACTGTAACATCAAGTTTGCTCTTAAATAGTTAGGGTAAGTCATCTGAGACGAGCTATTCACCCTGTCGCCGCTCAAAGCTCCAGTCCTCAGATATTCTACTATCTATTAGAAAGTCGAGATGCAAATGTAGGTTGAATCATATCTAAGCTTTTAATATGCATACTCCAAAAAATAACCTTATCTTCCTCAACCAACACAAACTTATCATCTGCTGAGTTTTCGGATAATTGGTCGATATTTTACTTTCACCATCCCTTTCAACCTCCGTTCAGTATCTTACTTGTCGTTTGCTGTACGGTATGTTCCCTCAAAGCAGAGCACCACGTAGATTCATACGTACAGAGTAATTGCAACACTTCTTTCACTCTCGCAGATGTGCTAACAGTTTTTTCTTCACAGATAGAAAGAAACGTCGTCAGCAGCTCGTCAACACTCTCCCTCACTCTCTCTAACTATCTTTTCATCTCATCTGTACAGTAGACATAGGATTTTGCCAGTGGGAGGAGGCCGGTTGATATTACAAAAGTCCCTCTTCCTCGGTATGATCGAAAAGGAACTGTGAAACGAGAAAATAAAGGTAATCATCTCTGACTGTAATAAATATATTTGATCAAGTGTGCAATACACCATCTTGTCATTTACATTCACCATCTCCATCACCGCCGGTATGTCATTCTCTTATCTAAAATACTAGTATCTCTTACTCATTTAAAGGGCCCTATCTTACAGAGTAGCCGAAGGGGGTTTCTGACTTCGCTTTTATGTAAACAATCCATATAGTTGATGTCATGGAATGAACGTAACCATCACAGCCGGTCGTCCAGAATTTTTAGTTCTTTATTTTTCTCCACCTGGATATCCTACATTATGGACCCATACAGTCAAGTTAGATCATTATTTGCCAGCCCTTCCGTAGTTTAACGAAACTGTAGTTGTTGTTCGTTAATATTTCTGAATGATTTGAGGAAGGAGATTTCAACAACTAAGGTGTTTAAGCGCGTAAAAAGGTCAGTAATTACACCAGTCCATCAACAATTAAGAATTATGAGACATAAAGTTCTTTTGATTAGGGTGTTGAGTTCCCCAAACCAGACCATCCTAACAGGCAGGTGAGGAGAGCACACTACCACCACCTGCCTCTCTCCTGGTAACACACACACACACACACACACACACATGCACGTAAACTTTACTGTCTATCTGTCTGTTTGTCTTTCTCTCTCTTCCATCCTCCTTCGCTCACTTTAAAGCTGATGGCTCCATATATGGCCCTAACGTGTCTGTATTATATTTTTTTGTGAGACTGGCGTTTCATCTTAAATAATATGCAAATTCGCATGAATATCTTCCTTGGTCATCACCAATTTAGTTTTTTTTTTTACCCTTTTTTAATAACATTTTAAAAGATGCTCCAAACATCCCATTAACATTAATTAATATAAAGTTGAATGAGCCGCAGCGCAGCAGACCTGTTGTGAAAGGCTAATAAACAATAGCAAGCAAGAAACTCGACTTATTTTAATACACATTTAGTATAAAAATTTTGAATCAAAGTGACAAATGAGATAAAAACTGTAATAATATTTACTTAATCTACATTAACTTGTTCCTCATATTAATATAATTTTATACCAGGATGTTACACGGATTAGATGTAATAGAAATTGACCTACGAGGTATTTAAAGATGCATAATCTGTTGCACCTTTGTCTAAGACCGGTAATACCAATTTTACTGCATGCACCGTCGGTCAGTAATATACTGTTTGATTTTTTTGATGTTTATTATCTCAATACAGAAGGCATCAATACCTGAAATGTACAGAACAGGAATTAACACACATAGGCTACACCATCTCACACCTATACTAGCACACACACTCCAATGACTATACGCTTGGAACAGTACATCTTCCCCTCCCGTTTAGTCATGATGACAGTTCTGTATTGCAGTTCTCTTTAGTTCCATGAACGGCTGGGTTCATATTCGTCGCTTGTCTCTCCATCCATTTCGGAGTCATCAACGTCATCCGTTCCAGAGCTTTCACTTTCATCCGTTCCGATGTCTTCGGCTCCATCCTGGTATTTATTCGGTTTTACTATAGTACGACGTGGTCGCCTAGCAGCGAGTGGTTCCTCCTCGCTGTTCCCGTCCTGCCTGGACTTATCCATCCCTGTCCTCGGCGTGTTGGCGGCTTGGTTGTTTTCCCGGTTTCGATGAGTGTTGTCGGTTCTCTCGGCCGTTTTGTGGCTTCCGTCTGTGTCACTGTCTCCGCTGCCGTCATTTCCTCCCTGGCATCTCCCTAGGACTCTTCTCATCTGGGATGTGCTGCGTAATATCTTCTTGGGTCCTCGCTGTAGAATAGCTGAATCACCTCGCCTTTCACTTATCGTCCACGGTTTAGGATCATAATTAGTTGAGAGCTTGTCTTTCTTGGTTTGCTTCAGGAGCACTTGATCAGTTGGTCTCAATTCCGCTAGTTTAGACTTATTCCGGTTGTCTGTCCGGAGTTTCAGTTTCTCCTTTTCTCTTTTATCTCACTTGCGTGCCACATCCCAACATGACACTAGTGTGTCTTTTAAGTCATGACTCACTTGGGGGAGTTTCACCTTGATGTTCCTTCCCATGAGGAGTTGGGCTGGCGTCTCTCCCGTCATCGAATGTGGGGTGTTCCTGTAGTGCATCAAGAATTTACCGAGTTGCCTTCTCCAATCTTTCCCCTCAGTATGCGAAGAACCGCTCGATTTCCCCATTTGCTTGGGGATGATATGGTGTCACTTTGTGGTGTTTTATTCCCCATTCTTCACAGAACTGTGCAAACTCCTTGGCTCTGAACTGTGGTCCGTTATCTGACACGATGACCGCTGGGATGCCGTGTGTAGTGATGCATCCTTTGATCAGGGTCGTAACGATATCGGTGTTGATAGTTTTGACCACAAAGGCTTCTGGCCACCGGGATCCTCCATCGATGATTCCCAGCACATAGTCACCACTAGGGAACGGTCGACATATGTCCATGTGGATTACCTCCCACGGCCCCTTCATCTCAGACATAGTCACCGGATTGGCTTGTGTTCTTGTGTCGAGGCTTGCACATGGGATGCATTGTCTGATTGCCTTCTCTATGTCCTTGTTGATAGTTGGCCACCATACCTTGCCTCGGAGTAGCGCCTTGGTCTTGACCATTCCCAGGTGTGTCTCATGTGCGAGTTGCATCGTGCGTCGTTGTAGTGTTTGGGGCATTACGATCCGGGATCCCCTCAACACGAGTCCCCGTTTTGATGTCAGTTCTGCACGTACGTGTTTGAAAGGCTCCGTTAGTTTATCCGTCCAGTCATTCTTGGCGATGGCGTCTTCGAAGGCTCTTATAGTCGGATCTTTCCCTAATTTTTCGAGAATTTCGGAAAGTGTCATAGCTTTCGGGATCCCTTTGGCAATCACATAGTTGATGAATCCCTCTGCCAGTTTCTCTTCTTCAGAGATTTGAGCATCGAATGGCAGGGGTTGTCTAGACAGTATGTCTGCTGGATTGTCACTTCCTTTGATGTGTTGGACCGTGAAGTCGTACTGTTGCATGCGTAGGATCCACCGGAGTATACGGGCTGATGGTTTGCCTTTCGGGCTGAAGATGGTCGTTAGCGCTTGGTAATCGGTCATGATGGTGTATTCTTTCCCGTAAAGATATAGATGAAATTTTTCACATGCCCAAACAATGGCTAAGGCTTCCCTCTCCAGCTGACAATACCGTCTTTCCACCTGAGCCAGTGTTCGGGAGGCGTAATTGATGGGTTTGAGTACCCCTTGGTGGTTTTGGCATAGCATTGCCCCTAGTCCTACCGGACTAGCATCCACAATTAGTGTCGTTGGTAGCTGAGGGTTGAAGTGCATGAGTGCCTCGCTCTTCATGACGGCCTCCTTCAGCTTGTTGAAACACAACTCTTCTTTTTCTGTCCAGGTCCACTTGCTGTTCATTCTCGTCAGGTTTTTCAGAGGTTCGCTCAATGTCGCTAATCGTGGTATGAACCTGGTCAGGTAGTTGATCAGATCTAGGAAGCTGCGGACTTCCTGAACCGTTTCTGGCCGTCTGAACTTCTTCACGGCTTCGATTTTTTCATCTGTCGGTTTGATGCCCTCTTTGGATACAGTGAATCCATGGAATTCAACTTCATCTATGTGGAACACGCTTTTGTGTTAGGAGATGGTCAGGTTGTTCTCCTTCAACTTTTGCAGTACTTTTTCCAGAGCACTGTTGTGTTCACTCGTAACCTTGCCCCAGACCAGGATGTCATCCGCTCCATTCCGACCATTCTGACACTTTTGCAAAATCTGTTGTAACAGACGTTGTCCTTGTTCCGCGGCTGATGTAATGCCCATGACTAACACCTTGTACCTGTAGATACCGGAGTCGCACGAGAATGTTGTTATGTTTCTCGATTCGGGGGTTAGCTCGATCTGATGATAGTATGAGTTTAGGTCGATTTTTGAGAATTTCGTGGCCCCGTTGATTTCGCTGAGTAGTTGTTCCACGGTTGGTATAGGATGGCGCATGCGTTTCACCGCTTTGTTTGCTGTGCGGAAGTCTGCGCATATCCTGATATCTCCATCTGGTTTTGGAGCAGTCACCAATGGGAACACCCACGGTGTAGGGCCTTCCACGCTCTCGATGATATCATTATCTATCATTTCTTGTATCTTCTGTTCGACTGCACCTCGAATGTGAAATGGTACTCTCCGAGGTGGCTGTGCAACGGGTTTGACATTTGGGTTGATGTCGAGTTTGAGTTGGAAGTTTTTCATTCTCGCCAGTCCATTCAGCGCTGGTCGATGTTGTTCCAGTATCCCCCGGGTTGATGAAGGCATCTCACTGGTCGTAATCCGGTTATTCTGGTGGATACTGAGAAGGCCAAGATCCAAGCTGGCTCGCTTGCTCAGAATATTCCTTCCCTGTTTCGCTGTTGTTACCAGGATTTTGTGTGCGGTTCTCTTCGATCCATTTGTCAGTGTTGCAAAGAACTCTCCTCGGAGTGGGATGGGAATGTTTCCATACGCTTTAGGTTGGATATTCGTTTCCTTGAGTACTATGTTTGGTCGTATTTTGATGATGTGGTCGAATGTGCCCCCGTCAATTAGATTGACGTTTGCCCCTGAGTCAATCAACATTGCGAAAGGTACGTCTTCTATCATCACCTTCTCCTCTGCAGTGTCGTCTGATGTCACTCTGAACACATAGGTATGGCCATCGTCCAATTCTTTTGTGCTCTTGGACGACACCTGGTATACGTGATTGTCGTCGTTACCCGTCGAACTGTCCTCTGTCAGTTGTCTGACCCTCTCTTGTCGGTTATGTTTTTTCTGCACGCGGTGGCAAAGTGGTTGACGATTCCACAGTAGTTGCAATTTTTTCCAAATGCAGGACATTGTCTCTGTCCATGTCGATGGCCAGTGCCATTACACCCGAGACAGTTCAGTTTTGGGTCGAGTGGCATATCCTTACTTTGTTGTCTTCGAGTGCTTTCCCAGTCCCGTTGCTGTTGTTGTTTGTATCTTGTGTTTACCTTGTTCACATTGGTGCCTTCTTCACCTTGCTCCATCCGGCAAGCATGGGCTTCAGTTGATTCATAAGTGTAAGCGATTTGTAGAGCTTTCTGTACTGTTATGTCTGTCTCCTTCAGGTATGCACGACGCATTTTACGTGAAGTACATTTCTCCGTCAACTGATCGATGATGACTTTGTCAAGGTTGTAGTTGTCGAAGTTGCACTTGGCTCCTTGTGTACGTAGGCGGGTTACGTAGTTGTGTGTACTTACCCCGACCTCCTGCGCCAGCATCCGGAACTTGTGTCGTTCAAATACTTCGTTTGTTTTCTCACTGAAGTATTCATCAAGTGCTATTCTCATTGTTTTGTACGTTGGCCCTGTTTGGTCGGTCGGTATCGCTGGACGCAATGTCTTCATGATTTCCTTCAGTTTCTTTCCTCCATAGAATCTGATGAGTGCTAGTCTTTTGGCATCTTCAGTTATGTTGAATGCAATGAAGGCATCTTCATGCTCTATCCAGTCAGTCCATGCTTGTGTTTGGTCAAACTCCTCTAGCTCTAGAGGTTGCAGTGTTGGTATAGCAGTGGCCATGTTGTGAATAGATGTATGTGCTTAATCCTCGTCGCCAATTTACTGTATGCACCGTCGGTAAGTAATATACTGTTTGATTTTGTTGATGTTTATTGTCTCATTACAGAAGGCACCAATACCTGAAATGTACAGAAAAGGAATTAACACACATAGGCTACACCATCTCACACCTATACTAGTACTGTACACACACTCCAATGACTATACGCTTGGAACAGTACACCAATCATACTTTTGGGGTCATATTCAAGGTGAGAGTTCCATATTGAACATTAAAAGCTATAAAGTAACGTAGTCTCCCGTCGTTTAGTCTAGAACTTATATCTTGCGATTTTTATAATTCTTAACAGAGTTATACAAACCATCAGGTGGGATTTTTTTCATCTTGTATCTGCATTATTATTCATACAGGCACAGGAAGGCAGCAGGAAGTGCCTCTACCACACGTTGTTAGTCACCCACCAGATGATCACCTTTTTAAGGTTCACAGCCAGACAGATGTGAATATCAAGATGACCTCAACTGAGGTGTAAATGACTCTAGGCTAGAAATATTTAATGCATTTTATAAGATTTCATCAATTTCAGTATATAAAGTCTATTTTTTAAAGGTACCTTCAGTCGGCCAGAACTCAAGTTCATTTTCATTGTTGTCGTATATTTAAGTTACCGTACATTGTCACCTGCTGTCACTTTGAAACCTGGATCGCCCCCCACCCCTAAATGCCAAAACAAAAAAGTGTCCCGCTGCTGGAAGGATAATACCAAGATTAGACCCTGACTTTTGAGCTCCGGCAACACTGCGATCCAAATGAATGTCTGACGGATAACTTTTCAAGGTTTTGGGTTCCCTCATTTTGTTACTTGCTTCTCTTGATTATTTTGTACTCTAGATATCTATTTGGTGCAAACTCTAACCAATCCTGACTTTGCCTCATTAACAATATATTTAAGGATAAAGGTGATATCACATTTATCATATACCTTTACTTTCCAGTTTTCCACTGCCCACGTTCACTGTCAACTCTACTTGCGACCGTTACATTTTTACAGTATGGTCTTGTAGAGTAATTCTTCATGAGACCTAATCGTGACCCTGTTCACATACGCGTTAGTGCAACTGCATCATGCATTTTCTCGTTATCACACTGGAACCACGTTACAAATAATTGTATTTAGGAACCTTCAGAGAGAAGGATGGCAGTTCATGTTGGGTCTCTCTTCAATTAGTCAATTAGTAAAATCTCTCACCACAAGAGTAATGTCTACATACTTCTCGTCAATAGCTTCGAACAAGCTTGAAGGTATTGGCTGGTAAGTCGGGAATACCCTAACAATGCCATAAATTTGTTGCCTCGATGTTATATTTCCAAATCTAATCTCAAGAAGGATTGATCTACTTCAGTCATTGTCTCAGTCATAGTGTTATTTATTACGACCTACTAACATATGATTAAACCAATTTCCATTCGATTTTGTGACAGTAACACTTAACAGGTGGAGGCCCCACCCAGTAGTACCGTAACAGGGCGACTGAATGACATAAAGGTTAATGGGATTGTTGATGATATCTAAATGGTCCACCAGCCAAACCATAAATCATATTGAAAACAGGATAAAAGAAGTGACACAGATTATCAAAGTTTTCCAGAAGTTGAATTTTTTTACGTTTCCACCCAGCATGAGAGGCAAAGGTAGTTAGTTAGTTGTTCGTGTTGGCTCCCAGTGCTGCGGAGTCTGGAGAAAGGTAAACTTAGCCTGGTTAGCCTGAGAGAGTGAAAAATACACAAGTTTTCTACAAATGGTGAAAAAGCATCCACGCAGTAAAGTTTAGTAGGCCACTTGACTGTAGTGCTGGAAAAAAAATCAGATTTGGATCTGAACAAATTTATTGACAACTAATGTAGGAGAAAAAAGATAGAGCTCTTAGCAAGAGAGAGCAGTAAAGATGGGTACAGTGAACTCTATGGTAGAGAGGCTACACTACACAATGCCATCTCAGTACTGCTCTCTTGTGAAGTTTGACATTTAAATCATAATAATTACCCCAAAGGAATTATAATCGACCTTGCCTACTGAAGTACCCAAATAAGCAATACAGCGTACCCTGCATCTCCATCAGGTTGGATAAATTTTTAGAAAATAAAATTCTATCATCCCTTTGTAAAGGTAGAGTAGTCCATTAACCCCATCAACATAAATTATACTAATTTAGGCACAATATAAATTTTCACATTACTTTCAACCTCAGATACATAATCCTCACATTAAAATCATATACAAAATAGCCAGGTATCAAGGTTGTTCTGCTGCAGTGTATTTTTGTGAGACTGACAATTCAATTAGAATATTATGCAAATGCCTATGATTATCTTCCGTGGTAATTTTTCATTTTCAACTTTCACATATATGTAGGAACACATTGGGAGGTGCATGAAACCTATTGCTTTAATTAACATTATTACATGTTTTATATTTTTATCTTCATAATTGTTTTTTTTTAATATTGCAATGAAAGGTGTTGACGAAGCCCTGGTGAGGCCAGCCATGACTTCATGAAGAAAGAGGGAGGTGTACAGTTATCATGACCCAATGAACATTACCTGAGTTTGATGACTCAGTAACAGAGAAAGTTGTTATCGCGGTTGTTGCTAGTCTGTTTTCCTTAACTGTTAACAGCTATATCATATCATGCTTTGTCTTGAACTGTATCTGACCATACATGTAGTGTGTGTATGTATGTATGTATGTATGTATGTATGTATGTATGTATGTATGTATGTATGTATGTATGGATGTATGCGTGTATGGAGAGTTAAAAGTGCAGCATATCTTAATTAAATACAAAATCTAAAATAATAAAATGATTCCAAATAAAACATCCTTACACACATTTGGTAAATATCGCCATTAATGATAAGAGTAGTTGCTGATATGCTGACCCATGACCATTTTTATCCTTGAGTATTGACCATGACCATATCTCCAAAAACTAGGTCAGGTTAGCGAGTCAAGATTATAGGTTATCCAAATGACGAACACGCGACAACTAGTGAAAGATCGTGTAGTGGGTTTTCTCAAGGTTTAAGGAAAGTTTATTACGTATTACCCAGGTCCTGACTTTAGTCAATTCAGTGTTCATAGCTCTCATCAAGGAATGGAGGTCTGAGTTGCTGAGTTGTGTTTTATGAGTGTGCTGGCGTGGACTATGTTGTTTATGTACAAAAAAATAGTACTGGACCAAGAATGGAACCTTAGGGGACGCCATATAAGATTGGCGAAGAGTCAGATTGGTGATTATTATAGCAGACATACTACATCCTGTTGGACAGATATGAGGTAAACCAATTGTGGGACAGGCCCCTAACGCCGTAATGTTCAAGCTTTGAAATGAGGATGGTATGGTCGACAGTATCGAAGGCTTTAGAGAGGTCGAAGAATATACCGACTGTGCACTGACTGTCATCAAAGAAATTTAAGATGGCATTAGTAAGGGATAACAGAGCACTCTCAGTCGACCTTCTAGCTCTAAATCTAAACTGGGAGTCTGTAAAGATGTTATTGGCATTGCAGAAGGAATTTAGTCTACTACATGCTAGCTAGCTACTCCAGTATCTTACTCAAGACTGGTAAGACTGATATGGGGCGGTTATTCTTGAAGAGACCTTTGTCCCCAGATTTTTTATATGCTGGGTGAACTTTAGCAATTTTCAGTTTATCCGGAAAGACACCAAAAGAGAAGGAGTAAGTTACAAATGTGTAGGAGAACAGGTAGTAAGTAATAAGTGGGCTACTTTCTTAATGATGCTCATTGGTATATTGTCTTCGCCTGCTGCTGCATCTTTGGACATTTTTATGATGTCCAGTAATTCATCTGCTGTGACAGGGGATAAGAACAGCTCATTTTGCTGTCTGTTTTGCAGGTAGGCTCTAAATTCCTCATAGTGATCAGGGATGCTCTCCGCAAGATTTTTGCCAACTTTAATAAAATATTCATTGAAGTGGTAGGCAATGAGGGAGGGTTCCGTAACAACTGAATCACTTATCATAAAAGCTGAGTGGGGGGGCCTAACGCTGAGTGTTCCTGTTCTGAATAGAATTTAAGACATTCCAGGTTTTCTTACAGTCGCCTGATGCTGACTGGAGCTTATTTGTATAATAGTTACGTCTGCCATTTCTAACTGCTTGATTTACTCTATTTCTGGTACTTCGGTAAGCATCACCGAAAGTTATGAATCTTTTTGCAAATTTCCTTTGCAGTTTGGGTTTTCACTGACCTATTCTTGAGCGGGAAGCATTTATCAAAGCAAGCATTGAAGATGCAAGAGAAGTTGTAGCTGTTCACGTTAGGGTTGTCAGACGTACAGACAAAATCCCAGTTAGCATTCATTAGGTTGTTTTAAAAAAGGAGCATGTTGTCGGTGCAGTAGTCTCTGTATTGTATTGAGACTCTACTAGACCTTTCAGGTCTTGTGGCTGTTATATACATGGCAAAAACTAGGAAGTGATCTGACATATTGCAAGATTGTTGGAAATATTGTTAGTTACAGTGGCAGTTACTCTAGTGGGTTTGGTTATAGTGTTGAAGAAGAGTTTAGAATGACAAGTTACAAGAAGATCTATTACTGAGGTGTCGGTTTCTGATTTTAATAGATCGAGGTTGAAATCTCCTGTAATGTAGCAAAGTTTCCTCTCTGAACTTATGATAGAGATAAGCTCCGAAAATTTATCCAGTAAATTTCTTACGCTAGTGTGGGGTCTTCTGTAGATTACTCCTACTAGGATATAAGAACATAAGAACATAAGAATGGAGGAAACTGCAGCGGGCCTATTGGCCCATACTGGGCAGTCCCGTTTACACCCAACCCCTATTGCTCATATAAGCATCCAATCTATGTTTGAAGCTATCCAGCGTATTCGAGTTAATGATGATATTTGGTAACTTGTTCCATTCATCCACTACTCTGTTTCCAAACCAGTGTTTACCTATTCAGCGGCGCAATCTAAATTTGTCTAATTTAAAACCATTGCTACGAGTTGGCTCCTGGTTGGATAGTTTGAGTACCTTTGTAATGTCCCTTTGTTTGGCCCTGATTTCCATTTATACACCTCTATCAGGTCACCCCTCGCTCTATGTCTCTCGAGGGAGTGCAAATTAAGATGCTTTAACCTGTCTCTATACTCATGGTTCCTAATGGCCGGGATTAGTCTTGTCATTCTCCTCTGAGTTCTTTCTAAGGATTCTATATCCATTCTGTAATACGGTGGCCAGAACTGAACTGCGTAATCCAGGTGAGGTCTCACAAGCGCAAGATATAATCTTAAGATGACCTCACTAGTCTTGTAACTAACACTCATTTGTATGAACCCAAGTACTTTATTAGCCTTGTTACGAGCAAAAACACATTGTTTAATTAGCTTAAGGTTTCTACTTATCATTACTCCTAAATCTCTCTCGCAGTCAGATTTCTCAATGGCATAGTTGTTCATCTGGTAACTGGTTTCCCTGTTTATGTCTCCTATACTGAGTACTTTACATTTGTCCACATTGAATTTCATCTGCCATTTTTCAGACCATTCGCAAATTTTTTTTAGATCCTCCTGTAGTTTTGCGGAGTCCTTGTCAGATTTAATAACACGTCCTATTTTAGTGTCATCAGCAAATTTACTTATGTTGCTGTCTATGCCGATATCTATGTCGTTTATGTATATAATAAATAATAATGGTCCAAGTACTGAGCCTTGGGGAACTCCACTAGTGATGTTGCTCGCTGTTTCCTGTCCTGTAACCATGCCCTAATCCATTGAAGGATATTACCTTTCATGCCATGTGCTTCTACCTTTCTAATTAGTCTATCGTGGGGGACTCTGTCGAAGGCTTTGCTAAAGTCGAGATATACCACATCATAATTGTGCCCCTCGTCCACCGATTCGAAAACTGATGAAAAGAATGTTAATAGATTAATTGGATATGAACGCCCACTTCTGAAGCCATGCTGGGAATTATTGATTAATTGGTGTTTCTCCAGGTGATTTCGAATAGAGTTTGTAATGATTGCTTCCAGTAATTTGCCTACATTGATGTTAGACTGATTGGGCGGTAGTTAGAGGATAGTGATCTATCCCCCTTCTTCCCCTTCCTACCGGATTCTGGTACTACACCTGTTTTTAAGGACATGTTAAACAACTTTGCTAAGGGCATATTAAGCTCTTCCTTACATTCCTTTAATACTCTGGCAAATATCTCATCGGGACCAGGTGACTTATTAGGCTTTAGTTTGTCTATTTGCTTACTAACATCGTTACTAGTCACTACTATCTCGCTTGATTTGTTTTCATAACTGTCTCTGAATAGAGTCGGTGCCTCGGGTATCATGTTTAAATTTTTGGTGGTGAAAACTGTTGAAAAATATTTATTCTTAAATGGAGGCGTGAGAAAGGATCCAACTTAAACTATGCGCAATAACGGGATCAAAAGTGTACTGAGGCTACAGCGGCTTGATGTGTTGCCGAGTGTTCTCTCATCCCTAGTTTGGGGGAAAAAATAACTAAAATGTATACTTACATTTCCTATATACATGCTGACGATTTTACTGAACAAATTTCGGATCACCTGAAGAATTGTCACCCCAGAGTTTGGCAGGGTGATAATTCTTCAGGTGGGATATCCTGGGGTGACAATTCTTCAGGTGGCAACACCTGGGGTGACAATTCTTCAGGTGGTGTCAGGAACCTCCATGGTTAGGTTAAGTTAGGCTGGGTTATGTTAGGTGTATATTATTCTTATTTTGTTTTCTTTAAACTTTTCACAATTAAGATGCATAACACAAAGGAATATATTTATGTTATCCTAAGTATACAAATTTTATTCACTGTGGGCTGGGGTGACGATTCTTCAAGTGGAGCAAACTGGGGTGACAATTCTTCAGGTGGGATATCCTGGGGTGACGATTCTTCAGGTGAACCCAAATTTCTATCCATCTAATCCTTGAGATTGTAATGATTGTTTATCAGACCACAGCATACAACCCAAAGAAATACAACACATATAACAGTAAGTAGATGAGCAGGGGTACACCCATAAGTTGACACACCCTATAGTGACAGCAAGGCCTGTCCCAGTAGGGCAAGGCTACAACTTACTTAAGTTAACCATGCGATATGATCGTGTTAAGGAAACCACACCTTGCCAAAACACACCCGGGTAGTAATAATTAGGAAGCATTTCGTGTGTCGTTACGTAATTCAGTGAAAACACTTTCCTGTACAGCTGCTGAACCTTTAAGTCATCGTGACGTGCTGACGCAGTGTCTATTATAATTATGAATGTTATAAAAATTTTCAACATCGTTAGTGAGATTGGTCTCACAGAACACAAGCACATCAAATTTGTGGGCAATAGAAGATAAACACTGATCTAAAAAGGTATCTAGATGAAGGGGAATACTGCTGATGTTATGGCTAATCAAGGAGAAGGAATGAGGTAGTAGATGACTAAAACTAAACTCGGGAGAGTCAGGAAAGTAATATTACAGTTGGGGTTGGTGTAACCCAGTGAGTTTTGTAGAAAGGCATCAGGATCGATATGAGGGAGTATTGTGTCGACACCATGGGTAAAGGGGGTGTAACACATACGATCTAGCACATCTAAGGGAATGACACTAGCATCATCATTGTAGGAACATTGATACTGATTAAGGAACAGTAAAAACTCAGGGTCACTGAGGTGTAAAAAAGGGAAGATCTAAGAAAGTTATAACAGTGGGGGAGGGGGGTAACGTACTCACAAGTGCTTCAACTAACACAATTAAGATGACCGGTACTGATGAGAGTGATTCCCACATTGAGTGGGAGGTGCGCCTGTCACTTGGTTTGAGGGTTGCTGGTTTCCACCACAGAGGGTAGACGTGTAGTTCTTGAGTTAGCCGGCAGGGAGGGAAACTCCTCAGGTGATAGCGACAGTTTCTGGTTCCCCCTCAGTGAGGAGGTGGTTCTCAAGTGGCTTGTGGAGGGAGGGGTGGTACAGCGGGTGGGTGAGTGGGCGGGTGTCCACTTGCCCGATCCCTCACAACAAGGGTTTTATGACTGAACGTCACGTGTTTCCCTTGTTTCCTGACTTCTTTAAACTGGTCCATTTGCTGTAGGTGGGCTTTAGTCGTACCTGGCCAGAGGTCCTCGTTGACGAAGATAGTGGTGCCTTTCAGTTTACTGCGTTGATAAAACACTTTGTCACGGTCAGAGGGGATGAGAATTTTGTTATGATGTCGCGGGGGCGGGAAGGGTTGGGTTTCCCGACGCGTTCAACAAGGTCAAACTTTACTTCACAAAGTTTAAAATGGTCATTCAGCAGGCGTGAAATTTTGCGCTGGGGTTGGGATGACTCCCAGTTCTCGTGCGCATATTCTGCGACTCCGGCAATCCTGAGGTTGTTTCGTCGCCCTATGTCATCCACATAATCCACCGGTCTGCTGTTGTGGTCAGTTCCGTTTTGAGCTTGGAATTCTCCTCACTCAGCTGTTGAACTTGGGTCTTGAGTGTTCGGTTCTCTTTAGCTTCAACGTTGAATTTTGCTTTTAAGTCACTTATTTCCCCTTGTGAGAATTCCAAGCTTCTTTTAATCTCACTTAGCTGGTCAGTGACACGTCGGTTAGCCTCTTCTAGCTTCCTGATGGTCGCCTTATTCATTTGTTGTATGATGTCCTGTATGAGAGTCCGTTGGACTTGCATTATCACATCAGTCAGCTGTTGTTTCGTGAAATTTGAATGTTTGATACTTGCAGCCAACTTAGACATGTCGGAGCTATTGAAGGCTGAGTAGCTGGCAATAGGGAGAAGATCAAGTTGTGTGGTCAGCTGGGTGGCCTGGTGGGACGGTGGGGGAGGGTGGACTGTGGGGGTGTACAGGGCTCAAATTACAAGCCATGGCACTGAGGGAATTTTGGTGGGCCTACACCTCACATGGTAGTCACAGATTCACCAGTAAATTGACAAATATATTTACTTAGGGGGATCACGATAGATATTTTACTGGTCACCACACTCATGAGTCACTCACGAATCATATTTCCTAGAAATCAGACGGGGCACTCCAGGAAAGACCATGTTTTTCGACGAAAAACAAGGAGCTCCCACACACGTCCCACCACCACACACACACACACATCAGGGAAAGAGTAGATAAAGCCAATCAGTGAGTAGATGATGTCAGTGAGTAGATAACATCAGATAAGAAGTAGATAACGTTCGGGAGGGAGTAGATAACGTCGCGGATGGAGTACATAACATCAGGGACAGAGTAGATATAGTCAGCGAAGGAGTAGACACAGTCAGGGAAGGAATAGATAAAGTTATGGAGGGAGTAGATAAGTTAGGGGGAGTAGGTAACGTCAGGGAAGGAGTAAACAAGGTCAGGGAGGAGATATATAACGTGAAAAGGGAGTAGATAACGTGAGGGAGGGAGTAGATAACATGAGGGACGGAGTAGATAATATGAGGGACGGAGTAGATAAAGTGAGGGGGAGAAGATAACGTGAGGGAGGGAGTAGTTAACGTGAGGAGGGAGTAGATAACACGAGGGAGGGAGTATATAATGTAAGGGAGGGAGTACATAATGTCAGGGAAGGAGTAGATACCCTGGGAGGTAGTAGATATCGTCAGGGAGGGAGTAGATAACGTCAGGGAAGGAGTGGATAACGTGAGGGGGGGGAGTAGATAATGTGAGGGAATAAACAGCAAGATAACAATATAGTCTAAAAGGTATATGGCTTAATCAAATTTGGGGTGATTATGGTTTAACAAGCCTATTTTACGAAAAAAAAGAGGTACTGGTTGAAAAGGGTATTTTTAACCCCTGGTGCGATAAAACGGTAATTTCGGCCACTTTTTGGCCAAATATGGCCCAAAACAGAGATTTTGAACGGACGATGTGATGTTATCTTTGTGTATATAATATAGTCCTGGGTCGCTTGCCCGACCATTTTAAGGGCAAGGATTGGTCAAAGAATAATTATCTGATTAATTTGGGCAATCCTTTGCCAGATTTGGCCGAAATTTGGTGAAAACCGGTCATTTTTATAGGAATATTTTTAACGTTGCATCCGATATATTAATAACTTGTTAAATACATTTAAATCAAATTAATAATATGACGAATAGAGAAAACACATAATGGCATTTATAGCTATCCATGGTCAGTCCTAACCAAAATACTATACCTAGAGTTTAATAAAGAAAAACTTTTATACAATAATCAAATCATACATTTTGAACTGAAACATACTGTATAAGTGGGTTTAGTCACAAACAATTAGAATTGTAGTCTCTAATGGTAGTTATGATTATTATTTTTATGGTAGAAAATGTTCGTATATGGTTCCACCAGCTCTGAATATCGTGTTCAACATCACTCCCTTCAATTTGAAAGCAAAAAACATAAGAATGAGATCTAACACAGTGTATTACGGTAATGTGTGTACTTTTTAATGTCATTTGGATATGAGGAAACACACAAAGGGCCTATGCTTAGTATTTGTAAACTACAGCACTTTTAAACTTACCGCATTTTATTAGTCATCATCATCATCATCATCATCATCATCATCACTGTCATCTTCGTCCTCTGAATCATTATCGGCAATGCTATCATTGTCTTAATGCTCATCTCCATCAGCGATATCCTCCGGTCTCATGGTCTCAGAAAGCATAGTTGGCATTTGGTTGCCAGTAAACCAGACTGGTAGAAAAATTCTAGTAACCTCTTTGCAGCCATGGTGAGTGGGTCGCATGCTCTCTAAACTCTGAAGGATCTCTTAGACGTGCATGCTTTCAGTGATATTCCACATGGCTGCACCTCGCAAACTTTAAATCCAGAAAATCTTTGCAGGGAGGAATCAAGCCCGCATCAATTCCTTAAACTTTCTCTATAGGACTGTCTGGGTCATTTGGTTTGTAGCTTTCCTGGAATACGAGTATCTTCAGTACATTGTTTCCTTCATCAGTAAATGTGGTCTTCTCTCCAAGGCTGCCGAGACCTTCAAGATGTAACAGGTACTTTTCAGCATTCTTCAGTGGAATTACTGAAGGAGGATCATGTGTAATCACATTAATTTAGAGCATACAACCTAGCAATGCCTAGCAGAAAACTGGACCAAGGTGCTCTGCTAGATCAATGATGTGAACATATCCCCTGGTGTTGTCTCTAGAATATCCAAGGTCCATCCACACATTGGCTTTGAGTTGTCTGGTACGATACAGAAGAATAACCATGACATCAGTGTCCGTTTCACGGACAACAACATTCTGTTTTTTTTCTTGCTTTTGACAGCACTCTGAGATGGTAGTCATACTTAGGTTCCTCATTGTGTTCCACTTTTCCTGATAAAGTTGCTGTATACTGCAGACACTGCTTCTCACATACATCAACAACTCTCTTTTGTTTTATGATTGGTGCATACTTATTATCATTTTATTCCTCCATAAAGAGCTTGATAAGTGCAGTTTTAAAATGTGGTGATCTCAAGGTAAGTCTGAAATCTGTAGGACGTAACTAATCTGAGCCAGTTATGTGAAATGATCCATCATTTGCACCTTCTGCCTGTTGCTCAACATTCTTTATTGTTTTTACATAATTGTCTCATACAAAGTGTAGTTCACTTGCCTTGCACCACCGAAGGGTCAAGACGTACCTGGCGCTCCTCTCGGAGCAGCCAGGTCAACTGTTAAGTTGGCCCATACCAACCCCCTCCCCTGAACCCTCCTCCCCACCGGAATATCAACAAGTTCTCGCCAGAAGTTATAATTTCATTTAGGAAAGGAACGGAACCAGTGTTAAACAGAGGTGAACAGTGGTGAACAGTGCTTAAGTCAGTGAGAACAACTCAACAGTAACAGTCGTACCCAAGTTAACCTTCACACAGTGAGGTCCCAGGTACCCAGTGATAACGGCCCACGAGACCCAACAACAACCACCGATGTATTAATCCGTCTATGATAGAAAGGCCTGGGACCAAACCTCACTCATATAACACCATCTGTGAGGGAATTACTACACCACATGTCCCTCATAACACCATATGTGAGGGAATTACTACACCACGTCAAGTCCCTCATCACACCATCTGTGAGGGAATTACTACACCACGTCAGGTCCCTCATAACACCATCTGTGAGGGAACTACTACACCACGTGATGCCCCTCAGAACACCATCTGTGAGGGAGCTACTACACCACGTGAGGCCCCTCATAACACCATCTGTGAGGTAATTACTACACCACGTGAGGTCCCTCATAACACCATCTGTGAGGTAATTACTACACCAAGTGAGGTCCCCCATAACACCATCTGTGAGGGAATTACTACACCACGTGAGGCCCCTCATTATACCATCTGCGAGGGAATTACTACACCACGCCAGGTCCCTCATAACACCATCTGAGGGAACTACTACACCACGTGAGTTCCTCCTAACACCATCTGGGAGGGAGTTACTACACTACGAGTTTGCTGTTCAACACCTACATTAATCTGTATGTTCACTGTATGTTCCTTTACCTTTCTCTAACGAAGGCTTTTGTTAAACCACCAATGTATGTAATAAGTCATTTATGTCCAATGTATATTTTCAGCCTTCGGGCTGCAGAATTTTTTCAATAAACCGTTAATTATTATTATTATTATTATTATTATTATTATATATGATCTTCAGGACCAGCTCTTCTACATTTCCGAAAGTGGGAGGCAAGTCTGAGGGCAGTGACTGGATTACAAACATGGCGTCAAATTGTATTAACTGTTATCGGTTCTCTGTTTGTAATAAAATCTTCAAGATGTTTGGAGAGTTTATACTCTGTTGACTTCATCGTGCCATAAATTCTGGCCAAAGAGGAAGGAACAGGAGTAAGTGGAAAAGGAAACACCTTATAAAGTTCGTTTTTTCTGGGACAAGCAAGATAGACTACTCTGCCGAGCAAATCCCGTGTTGGCTTCAACACCATAACGTTTTCATTTTCCCTCGTACTTTGCTCTTGACAGCAGCACTGGCAAATTTTTTTTTCACTTTTTGGGAATAAAATGAACTTATCTTTCCTCTTTTACTTGAACTGGCATTTTCTTGCATCTGCTAGACAGTACAGATTGGTAGGTCTTCAAGCAGAAACTCAACAAAAGGATGCACATTAGTCTCTATCATTTTGGATACGCTGTCCATGTCTCTTTGAAATTTATTCACTTTCAACTGCCCTAGTTCATCGCTTGGATTACTGTAGTATCTTTCCTTATTGCTGCTTTTTTTTTCAAACAGATGCCTTACTATGGTACTTCTGGCTGATCTCGTCATTATCCAGCGTCTGGTTGCTCCTTGACTTTGATGGAAAGCAGTGATACCATGTTGTCTGGCGAAGGAACTGGATGACATTTGGTATATCTTTCAAGTTGTTGTCTCATGTTATAAATATATCACGTACAATTTTATAAGTATTCCTATAAGAATGACTGGTTTTGTCCAAAAAATGGTTATATCTTGCCAAAGGTTGGCCATGTTGAACAGGTAATTATTCCTTGGCCAATCCTTGCAAAGGATTGTGAACCTCAATATATACGAAAAAATCTCTGATTTTTGGCCAGATTTGGCCAAAATGGACATTTGTCATACATTGGGTCAATAAGACATTTGTTGTTATTAGCACCCTTTTTTACATATAATAAGCTTGTCATACTATGATCACCTAAAATCCTGATTAAAGCCATCTACCGCTTAGGGTGACAGATTTACACATTAGCTCAGAATCGTAAAATTAAAAATTAATTACTCGTTGTCACAGATCATGAAAAGATAACAACAAGGAAATAATAATTGACAGCAGATAAAAAGATGACAGGAAAAACTCCAACAAAAAGTAGGAAAATTTGTAGTCTCGAAATTAATAGCTGTTCTACTTTTGTTTCTCCACATGCTTCTTCTCTTTCTTCATATGTATATTGTTTCATTATTATTATTATTTCCCCGGGGTTCCTTTATCATCATCATCATCATCATCAAATTTTTTGGGTGGTGGAGCAGCTGTAACGAGACTGGTTTTTATTGGGTGTTTCCAGGATTTCTTACTTGATGTACTGTAAAGGGAGAGTAGAGAGTGCTGGCTCATACCGAGATAGTCACATTCACTCCAACTTGTTACCTGTAAGAAGTGTATAATTTTCCTAATAGTATTGCTTCATTCTATTGCCTTTCGTTCTACCACCCGGAAAAAAATCTATTTATGTATCTAACCGATATGTTGTATACTTTTGGGTACGAATAATTTTGCGAAATATGAAATATTATGACATTATTTTGGTGAACTATATGGTAATGCTTGAACAAGTTTTTGCGTCTTTACAAACGTTCACCTTGACGAACCTTTTATTATTTATGGAATCGAAGTGCTGATGAGAACATCCATTCTGTTGATGTATCGTAACTAGGAGTCGTTTATACTGTTGACATATATGCAAATTAAGCGTTAAAAGAACCGAAGGCTTGACTGGAATGTTTATGAACATCAATCAAGTTCTCCGCCCAACCTTACCACTACGTCGCACCTTAACTTATTTAGAGATCAGCTGATCATGAATAAACAAAGAGGGATGAGTATTTTTTATAACTGTGATTAGAGTTGAATGTTCTTGTGTTCGGCGGGGAAGAAATATTATCTCAGTGTGTCAGTCAGTCAGTCAGTCAAGGTCACATGTAGAGCTGTTGATCTCACCTTAAAAAGATGAATAAAAAAATTTGATTTTGGTATTACTGAATGATCACATATAAACAACTAATGGATTGTTTGCATGTTCATGGTGGTAGTAGTCCAGAGTTTACTGAATAACCCAGAGCCTCCAGGCCAAAACGGGTACAACCGGTGACCACAGACCCAGGGAGAAAGTAAACAAAGCAGCTGCCCGCGCCATCAGCGCTAAGATCAAATTTATGATGGCTCCTGCTACCGTAGAACAAGTTTTCTTCACCTCCCTGGTGTACGAGGGGTCCCTCTAAGCCGGATAAAAACGTGTGGCGTTAGCCAAATAAAATAATGAAAGTGGCGTCCTGTAGTGAAAGGGTTAAGAGAGTTTGAATTGTTAGTTACTAGATTACTACATATGAACCAGTCTACAAATATTCCTGTCATTCTTCAATCACTTCAGTGATGTAAACAAATTTGTCCATAGGCCAGGTATCGATCCTCCCCGCCTCCCTCCCCGAGGATTGATTTTTGGAGACCATGATATGTGGGCTGTATGGACCATGTCTTTTCAGCATCTGCTTGGCTGCCAGACATATTCCCCTGGAATAAGAAGTAGGCCCATGTTATGTAAGAGCAACATGACGTTCAAATCTTCTTAGCCTGATAGTTGAAATCATTGACAGAGACAATAAAAAGCTGCCTTGGCCTATTTTACGAGAATAAAAATTAAATGTTTTGCATTTCACAATTATTATTAATGTAATGCGTAACGGAAAATGCAATAGGAAAATAAAGTACATGTACTTCATAGCATGGCCTTACTCAAAATTGAGACTGGAAAAATGAATTTACATAATCTAGTTCCAAAAAAGTTTGCCCTCATAGTCTTCTGGACTTGTGGCTCCTTCAACCTTGAATCTGTGATCCAATGTGGGGCGGGCGTCCGCCAGCTCCAGGTATGGACACTAAACTGAATAGTGCTCTTTGAGATTGTTATAATCTTCAATTAGGTCACCCCTTATCCGTCTATAGTATACTCGTAAGCTAGGCAGCTGAGGGCGTTCTAATCTCTCTGGATAACTGAGGTGCCGTAGTGCAGGCACCAGTCTGGTCGCCCCCCTTTGGATATTTTCAATCAATTGACAGACTCGAACATATTTAGGGGACAGTACTCCAAACGGGAGAACACTTCACTCTTGAAGAACGTTAGAGGGATGGACTGTCTAGATATATGAAAGATCTTCTTATAAGGCCTACTAGTTTAGTTGCTTGACTCACTTTCTTCTTACAATGGCCCGATAACATCAGTTCGTAGTCAACATATACACCTAGAACCTTCCAATGTACAGGCAGTGGAGCACAATCTTTGTGTCTGCCCACCAGTATCCATAAGACAAGAGCACTTGTCTGCACAAACAAAGTAGATCTTTCTGCCCAGTAGCTTCTGTACATATTTATTCTTTTTCCCATTCGTTCAGAATGGGGCCTTTGATCAAATATGCTGTGGATGAACCTCTTCGATCTTTTTCAATAATCATGATTGGAAGAGGATGGGAGGTATCGGTTATAAAATCCGAACATGGTTCTTTTGGAAGCTGATCAGTAGACTCTCTGATAGTTCCCCAAATATGGTAGGTATGGTCATTTGTTCTTGGAACAAAGCATTTCCATCAAAGACGTAGTTGTTTTTGCTTTGGGGAGGCTATTCCGTTGTGTAAGTTTCTCCTTCTAACAGGTGCATATCAAAATATATATAATTATATATACAATATATACAAAATCATAAAAAGAATTAAATAGACAACAGTTCTTTAAGCAAAGAACATAGTCAAGCTTACTACAAAACCTCAAAATACTTTTAATTTATGTCACCAAGGTGTAAGTAACTTGGAAACATATAGACTAATAGACTACAATAGACTGTAATGATATAATAGACTAATAATATAAGATTAATATGTATG
Source organism: Homarus americanus (assembly GCF_018991925.1). NCBI lineage: Eukaryota > Metazoa > Arthropoda > Malacostraca > Decapoda > Nephropidae > Homarus > Homarus americanus. Next base: position 21,044,667 of record NW_024737042.1, read on the forward strand.
TAATAATATTTTAATGTGAATATAATTAATATGAATATAATAATATAATAGAATATAATACTGTCATCAACCCAGGTAGAACTGGTCAGATTTGGGACAGTGCCTAACTTCAAACGTGTATTGTCGCCACACACAGAGGATGATTTTTTACAGACAACCCGAATTCAATAGCTAAGAGGCCAAGGTGTATGTGAATCACCATCCCATAAAATAAAACCATATGATGCATGAAGGGCCATTCACTCATTATATAGCTTTTAAAATTATAAATTAATGATATATTTACAGCCCAAAAGACAAAATGCTTACTTATTGTGTTTGTTGACTATGGAGTGAGTTGTTAATGGGATGGGCGACTTTGTACTTGCTGCACTAAATGTGTAATGTCTGGCTGGATGGATGACGTGGAAACACGAAGGGTGTTTAGTAGGATCACATCAGTAATGGAGGACTTTAATTTCTTCTTAGTTATATTCATTTTTTATATAAAAAAATTGTGCGTAAGTAGAAAGTTGTGAATAATCTGCCCCCTTGGGTGGTGGGGCCGCAGACAGGGTTCATGGTAATTTCAGAAGTAGGCCGCATTGAAAGGCTTCGAGGGCCACAGTTTGCACAGCTCTAGTCTAAATGTATTTCCTCAGTGCTGATATAAATAACACTGTATGACTGAGAGCCGAGCTCTGAACGCAATAATCCCTTAACTTGATAAGACATTCTCGCTACTATCATATCATATGAACTGAGAAAGAAATCCTGACTAATGTCGAATGAATTATAAAAATCAGACAAAATTAAAAAAAAAGAAAAGATAGACAGAATTCAGTACTAGGAACCTAAACCCCATCTAAGGAGTCCCACTAGATATTGGGTCTTGCTACATTAATAGAAAACTCCTCATAGTCTAACCTCCCATCTACCACCATGTTCATTCACTGCAGGTTGTGTCTTTATCAGCGGCCACTGTAGCATTAGCGGCCCCTGTCATCTCACTACAAGTGGGGAACTGTGATGCATACGTGGTGTTGTGTGACCCTCCTGGCTGACGCTGGTAGGGGAGTGCCCTGCTTATTTTTGTAACTTTATTTTACCTACTTCCTGATCATTAACATTTTATTTACTTTATCTATATATCTATGTATATAATCTGTTTGTTCATTACTCTACCTATTTACCTTTTCTGACCTCTCCCTTTGTATTTCTATTTGTCTGTCACTACATCTACTTATTTATCTATCTGTCTGTCTACCTCTCTTTCTCATTGTTTTTCTGTCTCTCTTATCTCCATAGTTGTGTCTTTTGATATTTGTATCTTGGTATTAATTTTCCAATCTCTCTCTCTCTCTCTCTTTGTGCTACGTCACTCTCTAACAACACTTTACTGATTTCCCAATACCAGTTATCTATCGGAGCGTTATAACACTACTTTTCAATCTCTTCTGATACTATCGTGTTGAGTCCTGACGCTAACAGTTTGTTCCCTGGTATTATTTGTTTTTTTCTTCCTGACTTCCTTGCGTTGTTTACCCTTTTCTTGTTGCTTTTATGGTATATTTTTCGTGTTATCCCCCTCGGTCTCTCCCTTGGTGTATATCTGTCTTCACTCTCCTTCCTTCTGACAGTCTGTCAGTTTATCAATACTCTGTTACTGTCTTTTCATAGTATATAATTCTGTTTTCCACTATTCAATATTTCTTGTATTTTGACATTCTATAATTCTTTTTGCACTCTTTAACTCTAATTTTTCTACATCCTATAGCTTACATCTTCTAACTCTATCTCTGAATAACATATAACTTTCTCTCATCTCTATAATTTTCGCTCATCTCCCTATAGCTATTTCTCGTCTACCTATAATTATCTCTCATCTTCATAAATCTGTCTCCCATCTCCCTATAACTATTTCTCATATCTCTATAACTCAATAACATGAAACATTTCAAAGATTTTAAACTCCTAAGTGTTCTTAATCTTTATTTTGTTGTTAGGAATTGTTTAAAGGGGTTATTATATATATATATATATATATATATATATATATATATATATATATATATATATATATATATATATATATATATATATATATATATATATATATATATATATATATTCAAGCAGATCCACAATGAAATTAGTTTTGTCTTTATTCAAGACATCTTCACAGGCCTCTGAGAGATGTGAATAAAGACGAACAATAGAATGTATTTTATATATATATATATATATATATATATATATATATATATATATATATATATATATATATATATATATATATATATATATATATATATATATTTGCATTTCTCCATTTTCCTCGCATTTTCTTCCATAAGGTAATTATTGTTTTTATTACTCCATCTTTTGTTAATTTGTGTTGTCTCCTATACGAAACAATGTGTAATTTTTCCTTATATTTTTCGTTGGTGATAACATATTCTTATCGTACACGACAGAGTTTTCTTATGTTTACTTCAGAGATGATTTTTTCTTTTTACTTTACTTTTTGAGCACGAAAGGGTTAACATTTAGTTCTTAAAGGGTTATAGTATTACTCTCAGTGGGTTAAATGGGAGCTGAAGGACTGTCGTAAGCAACCCGCCCGAGTGATTAACTCAGGTGAATAAGTCAGGGCCCAGCCTCGACTTTGTTCCTGCGGAGCTAGACGGTGGCACAGAAGCCCATCAGGCCACCACCAGAGGGTCAATTATCGTAATTCTGGAAGTTCTGTTAATGTTAACTATGATATTGCCTGCAAGCTGCAAGACTGTGGCAACTTTCAAATTCTTGTTGTCCCCGAGGAGGATAATGATGATTCAGATGAGTTTTAGTCAAGACAATTGATAATATGTATTTTTTATATATTTGATGTTATCCTCCAAAATATGGCTTATTTTTTCCATAGACCTTTGTTTGCTGAGTTAAGACATTTGACATATTTATATGCTGTTAACCATGTATTAGTTTATTTGTTGCTATGGCAATTTTGTTATAGTATTCAGACATTCCTAAGTTTTGTAGAGACTCGTTCGTTATTGACATGTATTTAGATCTAGTAAAGATATAAAATTGTGTTTATTGGAAGGCATAATTACATCGACCCCCACAATATTTGCCAATTTTTAAACATGACTTTGACCTTTTCCTCTAAGGGTCACGATTAGTATTCCATCATTAAGGCCATCATAAAATCTATGGGTTTACCTTAAAAAATCATGTTGATAGCCCCCCTGGTTACCTAATTATGATACTTTCTCTATTTTCATAGATTTTTCCTTTCGTTGCCACGTTGGTTGTTATAACAACCTCAAATAGCACAAAGCTGGATTTACCAGATGGTTCCCATCATTTTTGTAAACCATGGGCAGTATGGGCATTGGGCTTTCAGAAAAATTAGGCCCCGCTTTGATGCCAGAGATGATAAACATTTTCACTTTGGCCTAAGGACTTATGGTTTCTCTTTGACTCCCTGATTTTTGTGTATTCACTAAAGGCGTTATTTGATTTCCTTCTGAAATTTATTTGACACGCCTTGATAATTTATTTTAGGAACTCTGAGAATATTTACACTCCTGATATTTTGATCTACATTGCCTTGTTTTTTTCAAACCTCCTATTCATCATTACACTCCCTGAGATGATTTTAGGTTTCCTAAGAATGTTTTTATGCTTTTTAATGCCCATCTAAGCTCTGATGCTCTCTTAAGGTCTATCATGTTCATTTAAGCTCTGATGCCTATCTCAACTCCCTGATGCTCATCAAAGCTCTCTAACATTCATCTAAGCTCCCCCATGCCTATCTAAGCTCGCTCATTCTCATCTAAGATCTCTCATGTCCACTTTACCTCTGACGCCTATCTAAGCTCTCTGATACTATCTGCTCCACTCCTCTCAATCCACACCTCTCCTCCACCCTAGAGCGGAAATGTCCCGTCGACACCTTCCGCTCGGGTGTGTGTTATCAGCTGTACTAAGTGAGTCCCGGTGGCATAGCCTTCCTGTTTCGTCTTTGTAATTCCCTGACGCTGTCTCTTTACGACTGTACACACACACACACACACATACACACACACACACACACACACACACACACACACACATTCTGCAGAGAGGGGTGGTTGGAGGTCATGTCTGTCTTTTATTTATTTTTGATGGTTGGTGTTACTCTCTCTCTTCCTTTTCTCACCTCATCTCTCATCCCCGCTCATCTCTTAACACCTATAACACCTACTCTTTTTTGTACGTGTGTTGTGTCACCCTGTCACCCTGGCAGCAGCAGGTACGATATTATCTGGTCGAACGCGGCCCTCCCCTGCCCCAGGGAACAACACTAGTAATTATACCCCATTGACAATTTGCTGCTTCCTTCCACCTGCCGGGGTTCTCGTATTCTCTGCAATTTTCTCTACGCTGCCCCACCCTACCCTGACCCACTGGTTCTCTCTCTCTCTCTGTGGGCCCCTTTTAACTAAACTTATTACGGCAACCAATTCATCCGGTGAGGTTGTTACGCATAATCATGCAGACCCGATCTATGCTTACCTGCAGCTTTTTGCTGTTACCAAAGTGTGTTTTGCTGTTACTGCCATGTGTGTTACTGTTATTGCCGTGATTGTTATCTTTATTGCCTTTATTTCTATTTCACACTATTCCGTTGTTCAGTATAATGTGATGGGGGAACCTGCAGTATATGAACAAGAGTCAACACGATAATTAACGAAGAACAAACATTAGGGCAACAAGTGTGTTGAAAGAGAACAAACATTTGGAAACAGATGGAATACAAGAAGAGACAGATATATGGCAGAACGTATGTCTTAAGAGAGAATCATCTGCTGGCGACACGGGAAGCGACATAGGAAAACATATGGCAATAGATGTACTAAAAAATAAAAAAAAAGCGCTAGGTCAGGTAAGGAAGACAATGTTATAAGCAACTCCCATGAGAAAGGAAACAAAAAAATTATACTAAATGAGACAAAGAGAGGTCTAGGGGACAGAGACAAGGCGACACAAATGTTATAAGTGAGCATACCTTTGGCCACAAGTGAGCAGCTAGATGATGGGTGACGAGCAGGTGAAGGTGGCTCTCCCCTCTCACCTCACACGTCATAGGGTTGTTAGCATGTTATAGTGGCAAGGTAATGATGGTGGTGCAGGTGGCGCGGGAGTGAGTGATGGCTCCTATCATCCCACCACTCACCCACTGCCCACAACGTTATTCACATGACTCACACCACCGTGGGGGTAGGAACCTTGGGGAATGACAGTGCTGGAGGAGATGGTGCAGTAGAGGCGAGAGCAGGTTAAGAAGATGGTTCCTGATGACCTCTTCTGCATAAGAAGTAGCTGGCTGCCAAACCCCAGTCTTAGTTTATGTGTTCGTGTGACCGGAAAAATAGTTATTTCTCATAAGTAGTATCTATCTGAGGTAAATTGATCCCTTTTCTAGCCAACTTATCAAGAGATAATCTCAAGATGATATTATGTAGTAGCTGTAGCAGGTGAGGCGTGTTCAAGTGATAGAGGCCATTTTTCACGGTTGTTATTAAAGCAGAGAAAATTTTCCCCTCCTGGCTGTTGAAGGACCGAGGTGGACCGATCCCTTCTGGATAATGCGTGAGTTGGAGTAACAGTTGCCACCTTACCTGGCATTCCAACATACCCCCTGTAGAATGATAGAAAATAAAAAGCTGTACAAATTTATATTGCGTCTCATTCTTAATTTTCTTTTTTTCTTCTTTTCTAGTAAAGGTAGATTCTTGGTGTAATTTTTATTTGATTTTGGGACATTGTTTTTTAATGCTTTAACTTCAATCAAACATTTAAGTGCATCCTTAACTATAATACGTAGTTAGGAGGAACATTCTTTCTACGAATCTTTATAAATCTCAGACCAGAACAATGAGTTAGAGAATGTGCTGCCGTCTGTCGCCATAGTTTGTGTGTCGAAGGTGACGTGGCTTGATCTCATGAATAGTGAAAACAAATATAATTAATATATTTGTTTTATTTTCCATTACATTTCATTCGTTATGTTAATTTTTAAAATCTTTTTGAAAGTGCTGTACACTTTAGTTTCATGCATTCATCATCATCTGAATAAATTTTCTTTATTTCCTTTTTTTTTTAGATAGAGATTCTTAGTGATGTCTTCCAAAGATAAACGGATGATGCAAGTGGAGGGAAGAAACTAAAATCAGAATCAGAAAGAGATGGATCACTAACAGGTAGATAATTGTACACCGTCACCTCAGGTCGCCGCTGGGTGGTGTTTAGTACCTTAGACCTTAAAAGAGTTTTGGTATTTGTAGGTTAGGATTTGTTTAATTCATATTGGTTGAAAAATGGATGGCTTAACGATGATGCTAGTGTATATGTTCTGGGTACCAAGTTCTATCTACAGGAGCGAACACAAACACCTGTAGAGTTTTCGTAGGTTCTATTTACTGGACAAACAGAGATACACAAGCGAAACGGCTCTCCCTACTCTGTCTGGGGGTCAACTGGCCTCTCAGGCGACATGTGGCAAGTGATACATTAGCAGCTTCCATATGTCGCCAGGCACATTAATTAAGCGTGTGGGACATGGTAAATACATTGCCACACGCTGCTAGCTAGGCTGAATAAATAATGTATATAAATGGAGCACATACATAATATACATACAGCTAGCAGTACTGTTATCAGAATTTGCAATTATGCAATGTTCCTGTTGTAGCTGCAGGAAATGTGCATGTTGGGTGCCACCTTAAGGATTAAGTTAGAAAAAACGCCACCAATTATTGTTCTCAGCCCGTTGGTCACTTCCTTTGGTTTATTATCTCTCACACATTGGTTCTGACATAGGCTGGGTGATCTGCGACACATGCCGTTAACATGATATCACAACCCCATGCTTAACTATTATTAGTCTAAGTGTAATACTATATTGAATTACCGGGTAATACTCACCATCCCGACCACCACTCACTCACCATCCCGGCCACCACTCACTCACTCACTCACCGTCCTGGCCACCTCACACTCACTCACCATCCCGGCCACCTCACACTCATTCACTATCCCGGCCACCACTCACTCACTCACCATAAGAACATAACAACATAAGAAAATAAGGAGTCTGTAATCGGCCGGTTGGCCTGTGCATGGCAGCTCCTGCTCCTGTCGAGAGTTATTACAACTCTCTATCATCCATGAATCTATCTATCCTCCTTTTAAAACGTTACAGCATTCCATCACTTATTACAAAGTTGCTAAGATTGTTCCACTCGTCTACCACCTTATTTGTGAACCAGTTCCTTCCTATCTCCCTCCTAAACCTAAACTTATCCAACTTAAATCCGTTGCTACGAGTCCCATCCTGCTCGGATATTATAAGAACTTTATATATATATCTCCTTTATTAAATACTTTCACTCACCTAAATACGTCTAGCATATCTCCCCGCACTCTTCGTCTATCTAGGGAATGCAAGTTTAGTTTCTTTAATTTATCTTTATGGGGAAGGTTTCTAAGTCCCGGAATCATTTTCGTCATTTTTCGCTGCACCGGATCCAGTAAATTGATCCATTCTATAATAAGGGTACCATAACTGAACCGCATAATCGAGGTGCTGCCTGACTAGCGCAAGATATAGTTACAATAGGTCCTCCGCACTCTTATTACTTACACTTCTAGATAAAAAACCTAATACTCTGTTTGCCTTATTTCGAACATTAGCGCACTGTTTTATAGGCAGTAGGTCCGGGTTTACAAGTACCCCCAAGTCTCTTTCACAAGTCGACTTCTCTAGGTTGATGTTGTTAATAAGGCTGTATACATTGACAGTATTTGTTCTTCCAATATTAAGTACGCTGCACTTGCTAGTGTTGAATATCATTTGCTATTTTCTGACCACTCCTGCAGTTTATTTAAATCCTCCTGTAGTGCATTTGCAACCTGCCCTGAATTAATCAGCCGCCCTATTTTGGTGTCATCCGTAAACTTGCTCATGTCACTGCTGATCCCAGTATCTAGATCGTTTATGTAGATTATGAACAATAGTGGACTCAGTACTAATGCCTGGGGAACCCCACTGGTTACACAACCCCACTCAGATTTAACACCATCTATGCTGACCCTCTGTGTTCTATCGGTGAGCCATGATTTTAACCAATTTAAGACTTTCCTCTCGATAACATGAGCCTTAACTTTTCTCATAAGCCTCTGATGAGGTACTCTGTCAAACGCTTTGCTAAAGTCTAAGTAAATAATATCGCAATTTTCGTCATTATCTACTACCTCGACGACTTTCTTAAAAAACGTCAGCATGTTTGTTACACAAGATTTTCCCTTTGCAATAATTGATTCAAGAAATTTTCCCACTACTGACATCAAACTAATCGGCCCGTAATTTGACGGTGATGCTCTGTCTCCCTTTTTGAACAAGGGTACTACATTTGCCTGTCTTCACAAGTCTTGCACAATTCCCGTGTCTAATATATTTTTTAAATCAATTTACTAGGGGTCCTTACACTCTTTAAAAACTCGAGGGAAAATTTCATCCGGCCCTGGGGATTTTGTCTTCTTTAATTTATTTATCTGCTTAAGAACATCCTCTTTTCTGATAGTGATATTCTTTAATTTATCTTCTTCATTTGCTCTAACTATCAGTTCCACCCCTGGCATTTCTTCGTAAATTTCTTCTGTGAAAACTAATAATAAGTTGCTGTTTAATGCTTTGCTTATTTTCTCACTATCATTAATCACTTCCCGTTTCTCTGACTTTAAAGGCCCCACTTTGTCCTTGACCTTTCTCCTATATTCCTGGAAACATCCCTTGGGATTTGCCTTAAATTCTCTTGCTATCCTGATTTCGTAGTCCCTCTTTGCCTTCCTTAAATTTTTCTTAACATTCCTAGATAGTTTATTATACCTATCTCTGAGCTGCTCCTCCCCTCCCTTTAATTTCTTATAAATTCCTTTCTTTTTTCCAATGTCATGTTTAAATTTTTTCGTCATCCACCTTGGCTCATTTTTATTTGACCTAAATTTTCTGTATGGTATATTTTGTTCCTGTGCATTACGTAGTACACTCTGATGGTTACAAGTGTTCCCTGAAGGATGCAGTGATGGGTAGGGAAACACCGGGTAACACTGAAGTCCGTTTATTATGGATGAGAGAAATACAAGTGGTGACTAGCGTGTGCCATGCACGGCTCACACAGTCACACTGAGACTGCCTTGCCATATGGCAGCCTTGGGGCAATGTTGCCACATAATACGTGCAGTGTTGCCACGTAATTATATACATAGGTGCTACTCGGCACAGTAGCTTATATACAAGGTTGCTACTCGGCACAGTAGCTTAGATACATAACCTACATCTCCCTCCCCCCTCACGCTCATAGTCTTTGTCTTGAGCGGACTTCTTAGTCCTAATTCGCTCTGAGCGTCGAGGTGCACTGTGGGGCGGATCCTCGTGAGGTGTAGGGGGCTCGTCCTCGGTCAGGGGGCCAGCAGGAGGGGGTGGGACTGGCTGGAGGAAGCGGCGGTTCCTCCGCCAGACACGGCCGCTCGGCATCCTGACCTTGTAGTCCCGCGACCGGCCGACGCCCATCACTATGCCCACCTTGTCCCAACGTGTCGTCGTCGGGTCCTGGACGCGGACAAGGGCACCAATCTCCAGTGGATGAAGAGGGCGGGCACGGTCGTCATACCGAGCCTTGGCGTCCTGGGCAAGTGTAGCGGCGCGGCGGTAGCAGCTCTCCGCTCTGGTCTGCCAGTCCTTCGCAAAGGCCTTGGCGTGCGCAGGAACGCAAGAGCAGAGAGGGTGACCATACAGGATCTGGGCAGGGGAGCGTCCTGTGCGGGTGGGAGTGGACGCGGGTTCTGGGCAGCTCTGTGCGGCAGTGCCAGGCGCGTTGCTCGTTGACTCACGCACCCTGCTGGCGGTGTACCGAGCAGCTGTGATCTGCTCGGGAAAGTCTCTGAGCACCACGCCTAACTCCTTGCAGTGCTCCCACGACAACAAGGGTGTAGCAAGAGTAGGCTGCACGTCAATCCATCCGTGACACGACCTGTCGCCGTAAGTGATCTCCGCTTGAAAGGAGCCCACAGCGTCCAGCATCTGGGAACTGTCCGCATTGTAGTACAGCAGCTGCGGCGGTGATCCCAGGTCACGTTTGGTGAGGCCCAGTTTCTGGAGGTGCTTCAACCCAATCACCGTAGTATCAGCGCCGGTGTCCGGTATCACCTCGATGTGACCTGACACATCACCGTATGTGACGGCGACGCGGATGGTGGGGGAAGGGGTAGCCCTGGGGCGTGTGGTCGATTCCACCCTCCTGATTTGACTCTGCTGCTGCTTGGGACTGCATGGGCCATCTGGAGGGGGCTGCGTGCGAACCACCCCGAGGGAAGTGCTCTGCTTTCCTCCTCGTCTCGGGCTTTTGGGCTTGGGTTGGCGGCAGCACTTGTCGTAGTGTCCATAGCGACCGCAGGCCTGACACTTGCGGCCTCGTGCAGGGCACCTGTCTGTGTTAGACCAGTGGCCCTTACGGTCACATCCACGACACAGTGCGTCGGCGGCCGGGCAAGTCTTGGGACCATGCTGCTTTCCACAGCTGCCACAGGAAGCACTAGGCGGAGGCATGGAAGAACGTGCGGCAGCTTTCACGTTGTTGGCCGCCTTCTTACCCTTCTTGTACTGTGAGGTAGCTCTCACAGCAGGAGGGGCCCGTAAGGCAGAGGTGGCGGACTTGGTGGCCTCGTACGACCGACATTCAGTCACTACCACCTGGAGTGTGGAGGAAGCGTCCAGGGGGATGAGTCGCTGCACCAACTCTTCCTGCCTGACACCTGCCAAGATCCCGTGCTTGATCCAGGCTTCCTCACATTCCTGGCTGTGCGCCTTGCAGACGTCGATCTCCTCTGACAAACTCTTCAAGTGTACAAAAAAGTCGTCAAAGGATTCATTCTCCGCCTGCTTGCAGCTGGTGAAGGCGCGGCGACGCAAAGCCTCGTTATTCCGACCCTTAACGTGCTCCTGTAAAAGGTCGAGCACATCCGTCACTGAAGATGTAGAATCGGGAGGCACTTGCAACGTGTGCTCCAAAACTCTCTGGGTCTCCAGCGACAAACACATCCGCAGTTGGATGAGCTGTTTGTTTGGAGGCATGTTGTCAAGGTCCACCATCGTGGAGTAATCTGTCCAACGCCGCCTCCACTCACGAAAAAGCTGAAACGTGACGTCTGGTGAGAGGGCGGGTGGGGGTTGAACAGATGCCTTGGGAGCTGTTGGGGTAGCAAGAGTGCCTGCAGGAAGCTGGTGTGGTGGAGGAGGGAGGGTACTGGCGCCTATATGCGCGCTACCTCCGAGTGAAGGAGGGTGGGTTAGCGCCAGGGTCGCCAATAGTGCCTCAAAACGCAACTTTTCCTCCTCTCTTCGTGTCTCCTCCCTCTGAAGTTCCATCTCTCTACGTCGCTCGTCCCGGTCGTCCATCCACCTCAGAATTGTGGCAATGTCCGTCACTGGAGGTGGAGGATGAGAGTCTGCGCCCGGTGGAGGAGAAGGTGGTGGGGAGTCGTGTCTCCCATCTTGACGTTGTCCCTTCTTACCGCCCATCTTTGTGTGTGCGTGGACTGCACTGTTTAGTATATAAAGTGGCGCCTCAACAGCTCGAACCACATATATATGACATAAACAGCGCAGAAATAACGCATAGAGTCCACTGTTCTGTCCGTGAGTGAGTGCGTGCGTGCGTGTGTGTGTGTGTGTCTGAGAGAGCACTTCGTGGTGGCCTTAATGCCGGTGGCTAGAGACGCCGCGGGGGTGAGACCGTCAGTGTCTCCCGGATGTCACACGAGAAGGGTGTACGCCTGCGTGCTCCGTGGGTACCACAAAAAACAGGCCAATGCTCAACTCTCAGCTCTAGACACACTAATACACTGACACTAACACTGCCACCGTCACTAAAAAGCACTGTGACGGCCCAACACTGCACATCGCGGCGAAACACAGCGCAACACAACACAACACACTATGAGTCGACGCGCATACATCGCCGGCAGATGTAACGTCGGCATGTTCACACACTTGTAAGTCCACAGATCCTAGTCACTGCGCCATGATGGTTACAAGTGTTCCCTGAAGAATGCAGTGATGGGTAGGGAAACACCGGGTAACACTGAAGTCCGTTTATTATGGATGAGAGAAATACAAGTGGTGACTAGCGTGTGCCATGCACGGCTCACACAGTCAGACTGAGACTGCCTTGCCATATGGCAGCCTCGGGGCAATGTTGCCACATAACACGTGCAGTGTTGCCACGTAATTATATACATAGGTGCTACTCGGCACAGTAGCTTATATACAAGGTTGCTACTCGGCACAGTAGCTTAGATACATAACCTACACACTAGTGAATATATTATAGTCATGATTAATTGTTGTGTCGACGGTGACCTCACCCGTTCCTCCCAGAAACTGACCTGACTGTTCCCAGGCGACCTTACCTAGGTACCTTCTTAACCCCTCATAATCCGCCGATCGAAAGTCTGGGACTCTGACCGTATTGTCGTTGTTTTTTGTTTCCCAATTTATGGTGAAACTGATTTCTCTGTGATTACTGTTCCTTAGTTCTTCCCCTATTGTGATATCTCAGATAAAATTTTCTTTATTTGTTAATACTAGGTCTAATATATTGTCACTTCTTGTAGGTTCTGTAATTAGTTGTTTTAAAAAATTGTCCTGTACTGCGTCAAGGAAGTCTTCAGATTAATAGTCACCTATAATGTTGTCCCAGTCAATATTTCTGAAGTTGAAATCCCCCATAATGCTCATAATTAGTTTTTCTCTTCCTTCCGCAACTTCTACCCATACAGACTCGGTTCCTAGTTCACCCTTTATTGAATTATTAATACAACATTTTAATGTATCCCTGATGAAGAGTGCGTCTCCTCCCCCCTTCCTACCTTCCCTGTCCTTATGAAAAAGGTTGTACCCTTCTATGTAGTACGCTGATAAAAGTTCTAGCTCGCCAGATTCATCCAAGTTTTGGTGATTGCTATGACGTCTACATTCTCGGTACATACAACCGCTCTCAGCAAGTCTTTTTTATTTCTAACGTTCTGGTCACCACTCACTCACCATCCTAGCCACCACAATTCACTCACTCGCCGTTCTGACCACCACTCGCTCACTCACCGTCCTGGCCACCACTAATTCACTCACTTACTCCCTGTTCTGGCCACCACTCACTCATTCGCCATCCCGGCCACCTCTCATCTACTCACCATTTTGGTCATCAATTACTCACTCATACCTTGTCCTGGCCACCACTCACCAACCCGGCTACCAATCACTCACTCTCTGTTCTTCCCATTACTCATTCACTCACTCATCATCCCGGCCACCACTCACTCACCGTTTTGGCCACCATTCACTCACTCACTCATTCACCATCCCGGCCACCACTCACTCACCATCCTGGCCACCACTCACCCATTCTCCGTTCTGGCTACCACTCACTCACCCATTGTTATGGCCACCACTAACTCACTCACCCATTGTTATGGCCACCACTAACTCACTCACTCGCTAACCGTTCTCGCCACCACTCATTTACCCACTCATCATTCCGGCCACCACTCACTCTCTCACTGTTCTGACCACCACTCACCTACCGTTCTGGACACCACTCAATCACCCACTCACCGTCCTGGCCACCATTTCCTGACCACTCGATGCTAATGACTCAAAAAGTCTCGCGTGCCATAAATTTTTTTCGTCAGGTAATTCCTTTCATTTATTCCTGACACCTGTCATAAAAAAACGGGCGTCTTTGGAGCTTTACCCTCCACTCTGCCGTTAAAACGATACTACTGTTTCCACTAAAAGGTCGGTAAGTGATAGGGAGGAGGTGGGGTGGGAGTGAGGGATATTATTGAGAGAAGGAGGGGTATAGGAGGGGGAGTTATTGAGCGCGTGCTCATGTTTTGTGACACCCCTTATGGTGGATTTTGGTGGGCAGGTGCTGGCTGGCAATACCTGGCTTCTGGGGATTACATCTTGCTACTTAAGCTTTGTGGTAGGTGCTAGTTCCTACTTTAAGTACTATTTATTTCTAGAGCTGTGTGTTGAGAACTAGTTCCTTATTACTAATTTTAGCTGAAGTTGCTTATACTAAGAACTCGTATCTCGGCCTAGATGCATATTGATTGTTGAAGACAAGTGCTAGTAGCTAGTTGCTACTCCTAAGTACTTGTTATTGCTGAATCTTTGCCTACTTGGAGTTAAATCCTAGTCATTAATATTTTTTCTGCTTGAAATGGATGTTTGGTGCTAGTTCTTTAATTTGGTATACTGTTTACTATCTGTTTTGGGAAATGGTTCCTAGGCTGACAATAATCATATCTCCAAGTGATTCCACGAACTATTATGAAATCTTGTTCACCGCGTTAGGTAGATAGTTCCTTAGTCGATAATATCCTCACAGCATGGGTTATCCTAAGATACGTCGTGGGTTCCAGATGATCTATGGCATTCAGAGATATGCTTCACGTAAATTGGTAAGTTAGTGTTGCTGTATACTGATTGGAGAAGTCAACTACAGAGGTAATAACTGTTTGTCCGCGGCCATCATAGTACAGTACGTCTGGTTGGCGCGAGAATCAGATACGGAGAAAAATATGAAATTGGTGAAGTTTATACTTGACTTATACACTGAAATTTCCTGTATTGAAATTGTTTCTCGACTATGCCTCATTTACTATATGGCTACTGTTACGAGTGTCCACCAATAGTTTCTGTTCTTTGTATAAAATTCGTTGTTCGGATGGTGTGTGGGTGTCTCGGGCAGCTTCGCTCACGACTCGCCCACACCAACTGAACCCTTATTTAACTTTGTGTATTACATTGTAATATGTTTTATTGAATTGTTTTATTATATTAGGTTTGTACATATAGGTTAGATAAGTGGATATATAGGTTAAATAAGCGGAATTAATGTCCGTAGGGTAATTTATATAAAGTTTATGTTTTAGCCAATCAGGATATGTTACATCAGTATTTGGCGGTAGAGAGGTGACGTCGGTGACCAGCTGGTAGTCAGTCGTCAGTCTAGGCACAGCTGTCTTAAGTTAAGTGGTGTTTTGTGAGTTGGCATTTGATTATATTGATTTGTTTTGCTTTTTATTGATTTTGTGTTACCCTGTTGGACCTTCAGTCCGTAATCAACCACTTCCAAAAATCTTGTTGTATTATTATTGCTATTTATTTTATTCTATGTACTATCGTGCACGAAAGTCATGTCTACTACCCATCTACAGTGAGGATTCGAATAGCCTTGAGTCTGAAGTTTCGAATCAGCTGGGGGAAGCCGCAAACAGAGAGAAGCTCGGGAAGCAGCCATTCCCCTGGACTCCCCGCCCACCTGGTATGATGTCCTCCGTAAACTTCCTGACCTCTCGTACGTCTATGGGAAAGGGTCGCGGAAAGGGGACGTGATTGCTGCCCGTATCATCATTGGGCATGACTTTGCTTGGGTGATTGGTATTCCCGCATCCTCTGAGCAACGCTCTTGTGCATTATGCAGAAGACCCGACAGCAGCACCCTTATCCACTACCTCCTAAAATGTCCCCACACACAACGCTTCCGTGACGCCTGCTGGACCACCACTCCACGACCCCCTGACGGAGACACGATGATCCTCCCCATACTGGCCAGATATTTTGTAAATAACATTGATTATGTATTAAAGGAATATCCTTCCTTCCTTAGGCTTTAGTAAGCCCCTTTATAATATTTATATTGTATATACTTGTCACACTTGCCAGATGCTTCTGGTGTCATTGTACAGGGGTACCAAGTGACAGCACTAGGATCCCGCTTCCTCTATCAAGGAATAAACAATTGAAATAGAACAGCTGGGGGAAATGCTATGGTCGGCCAACAGATGTCACCTACTGTAGTGTGTGGGGGTTAGTCTGGTAACAGGCTGTGTGTAGGTGGAGCATAACATCATGAATTCCGCAATCACTGAGAACAATAAGAATGTCATGAAGATAGTTAATATTAATAAGCAAGGTGTGAGATGTGTAAAGGGAAAATAAAAGCACTACAATGACCATATCTCTGCCGTTCATGGCTACGACGGTGAGACTGATGGGCACACCAGTAATTAATTCTCCGTGACTACCAGTAATGGTAGTCACGGAAAATACACAAGTTGTTACCAAGGTTGGCGAACACTGAAACAGGCCGAGCTCTCATTCCTACCATCGTCGTCACCAACAAGTAAGTCACATTAATTTGTCAGCATATCCCATGTTCTTATACCATTGCAGGGTGTCCCATGAGTGACGGCAAGATATTTGTAGAGGTGAAAGAATATGTGATATTGAGTTGAAAAACTTCTATACACATAAACATTTTTCGGTTTACTTTAGGCGTGAGGTGGGTTGTAAAAATTACGCAGGGCAAAAATTTTGCTATGTTATATTTTATTTTTCTTACCGATTGCAGCCATACTGTGTGCTGTTATAATCCTTATTGGTGGATTACTTAAGGCCTATTAATAGCGTGAAAACCCGTTTCAAGATACTGTAATGTTTCATAACTTGCATTTAACATCATACGTTCACGAGTTCCAACTCCGCGCCTAGCTTCCCCCACCCCCCTGCCTCTAGCCACCCAACTATAAAACCTCATAATTTGAGCATGGTGGGTTACCACACCTAAACACTAATCGACTACTTATTCTCTCCCCACAATCCACCATCCCCCACTCCACTCCTCCCTCCCCCACCTCTTCCCTTCATCCCTTCCCCAAGACTAACGTCAATCGAACATTCCATCCCATCACATTACCTTCCCCTGCATTCCCCAACCCCCCTCCCCCTATTCTACCCATGGCGACGAATTGGACTAATGTAATGAACCCTCACATAACCGACGACATGGCTACCCTTGTATTTAGAGTTAAAACCTTTACAACAAAGGTCAATCTCACGTAACTTGAGCCGGATTAAGATACGTGGGAAAAAAAAACCAAGCAACACCCATGGTCACCCCCCTACCCCAACCAAAAATCATAGCCACCACGTCTCTATCTCCATCCGTTTCCCTCTATCTATAATAAAAAGTGTAACCCTACTCAGAAAAAATAATGAATGGGCCCTCCAAACAAATTAAAGATGAGGTGCACCCCACCCAAATAGGGATGGGCCCTCCATTTCCTTTCGCCTTCTTTTCTCCACATCCTTTCCTCCCTCCCATCACCCCAGTCACCCCAACCTACCACCCAATACCATGCAGTGGGCAGAAGGCCACACACTTTCTCTCCTAAAAGTCTGTTCCGTTTAGCCCACATTCTTTCACTACTAAACCTTCTTTCCTATATTTCGCTTTCGGTATCTCCCGCCTCGACTCCACCATTTGTAATGGTTGCCTTGCGTAATTTGTAAAATCCACCTCACTGCTAAACGTAAACCGAAAAATCCATATATGTATAAAAGTTTTATGCTCGGAATCACATATTCTTTCACCTCTACAAATATCTGCTGTGATTAGTGGGACACCCTATTATAATTATATGACAGTTGTTATATGAGCTCCTTAGTTAACTTCACCATAAAAATATGGTGTTTGATGTGCCGCACGTTACCTTACTCGGTTATGTTACACCCCCAGTTGCAACCTGGGAGTTTGGGTTGGGTAATGTAGTATTTTGAACAGAAATGGAATTCAGAACGACTCGATGAACATGAAGAAAAACGTTTTATATAACGAACCTTAACGTAATGTAACCTTTTACAGTTGTATGTAATCTAGGAAAAAACATGTCATAGATGAAAATTGTCAAAGAAATATGTAAAGCAGTGGAAAACCATATATTTTGATTATCGGCGAGGCTAACCACCTATAAACAATTTATATTTGACGATTGGCAAAAGTTCTGGGAAAATGAACCAACAAGTCATAAGCTAAAAATGATCAAATCATCAGTTTATCCTTGGTCACCATCAAAACAATCCTCTCGACATCACGAAACTATTCTGAATCGTCTAAGAATTGGGCATACGCTATTGTCCCCTAATGGAGCCCCCACCTATATGCTCCAACTGCCGAACACAAATAACAGTCCAACATATTCCCATTGAATGCCCTATTTATAATCGGTATCGAACAATGTGCTTCACTTACCCTACAATGTAAGATATTTAACAGAGACCCCAAAATTTTCCTTAAGTTCAGTTTTGACCTTTTTTGAAATACTGTAATCTCCTCCAAACAATATAACACTAAATTATAGAAACACAAATATGAGTTAACTAATCCCTCTGGCCAGCCATAGGAGAGACTCAAATGGGTGTCAGTGGTCTGGTTAAACTAAATCTTGATGATGATTATTGGCGAATGTTCACTCTACAGTCGCAGGGGTGGTGGTGGAGGTTTGGGGGTGGGGGGGGGGAGATCCACTTGCAGTTCACTATGAATACATGAAATAGGAAGGGTTTCTTGGGCAGTTGATCCAAAAAGATTTACCAAAACGTTATGTCAGAGTAATAATACTTAACCTAGGTGTTACTAATACCATTAATTTACTCTAGT
Source organism: Homarus americanus (assembly GCF_018991925.1). Lineage (NCBI taxonomy): Eukaryota > Metazoa > Arthropoda > Malacostraca > Decapoda > Nephropidae > Homarus > Homarus americanus. The sequence continues at coordinate 21,063,263 of NW_024737042.1, forward strand.
ATATAAAAGCCTGCATCAGTTACCACAACATAATATTACTCTGCCATTTCAGATATGCCTGCAGGACGAGCAAATTCGTCGGCAGTGATTGCTGAGCGAGGCCAAATCATCGGGATGTGGAGAGCCGGGGCAACTGTGCCGAACATTGCTCTCGAAGTGGGGAGGAGCACCAAGACGATTAGGAGGTGGATCCGCCGGTGGGAGGAAGAGGGCTCAGTGGAGACGAAACCTCGAAGCGGGAGGCCACGAGTAACGTCGGCAAGGATGGACGCCATGATCGTGGCAGCTGCAACGGCATATCCAATGCGAACATCAGTGGAGCATACAAGAAATCTGGGCCTCAACTGCCATCACATGACGACGAGACGCGAAGCTGGGATCGACTGCCATATTCCAGCTCACAAAGGGTGGCTAACACCTACTCACAAGGAGTGTCGACTCGGCTTTGCATTGGAACACCTTCCACATAGAGAAGAATACTGGAGAACCATTATATTTACCGATGAAACGGTGTTCAGGTCAGTGGGAGCCGAAGCAAGGCAGTGCTGGCGGCCCCCCAACACACGCTACCATGAGAAACACATTCAACATCGCGCAGTGAGTGGTAGGGTGTCAGTGTCATTCTGGGGGTGGATGTGGGCACATGGGCCAGGTGAACTGGTCAAGATCAATGGCCGTTTCACTGGTGAGCAGTATGTAGACATCCTGGAGCAAGTGCTAATTCCTACAGTCTGGGCTATGGCAGTTCCAGCCCCCCACACTATCAGGGTGGTTCATGACAACAGTCCCATTCATACCAGCAACATAGTGAAGGACTACCTCCAGGATCACCCTGAAATTGAGGTCATCGACTGGCCAACACTAGGATGTGATATTAATCCGATTGAACATATTTGGGCCATGATGAAACGTGATTGGGATATTAGTGAGCAGCGAACCTGTGCAGCAATAGAGGCCAAAGCTTACGACGTGTGGGAGTGTATACGTAGACGACCAGGGGTGTGCCTGAAGCTGGTCGACTATCCCTAATCGCCTTGATGAAGTCCTGAATGCAATGGGTGGCTGGACCAAATACTAAAATGTGTGTATTGGTGTATTGTTTGAATTTTAGTATTGTTTGTAAATACAATTAATATATATTAACTCACCTACAGTGTTATCTTAAGTCCATATCCTTAATGATGTCTTAAACTATATCGCATGAAAATTCATAACAAAGTAAATTAACAGCCTTCGATTCCCGGGCCGGTGGAAGTTGTTTGGACTTACTTCCTAGCCTCCCATTAGTCCCTGTTCACCTAGAAAGTAAAGTAGGTACCTGTTGTAAGTCGAAAGTTGCGAATTCATATCCAGGGAGTTGTTGGAGCTTCCAATAACTTGATGACATAAACCACTGGCTCTCCAGGCTTCTATGCCCTTGACTCTTCGGGCTTCTACGCCTTTAACTCTCAAGACATAAAGGCAAGCATGAACTTAGCATGCTTCCTTGTTGGGCACTGTAAACGCTTCTGCGCTTCACCTTACACAAGGATGTAGGGGAGTGCCCAATAAAAAAAATAAAACAGCCACAAATTATGTATTGTGTGGTATACAATGATCTGTATGACACGTCGTGGAATGTGTTGTCTTATAACACAATATAATTATATAGTTACAATTGCTACCATCATTGAAATGCTCATGATGTTCAGCATACACTATTAACGGTAAGTGAGCACACTCCTAAATATATGAAGCTTGCATATTGTGGTGGGGTGTTTAAACACTGGAGACCTAATGACGAGTTGTCTAACTCCTGGGTCTTCACTGTGGGTGTTCCAGTTATGGGTTGAGGAGAACCCATGCAAGACAATGAATAATGTTACCACGGCCACCTCACGTTCCCTTATGAGAGAAGAGGTTGGCCAAAGCCTTATTCTTCTCTATCAGCAAGAGCTGAGAATGGGATGTATAGAATACTTCGAGGTGACGGTAACCCGAAACAAAGTTCACATGGATTCGATGTGGGTCACTGAGCGTTACTGTAGTGGTGGTGGTGGTGGTGTAGTTGTGCGTGTGTTGTGACGGGCGGCCTTCCCCCCCACCCCCCCACACACACGGCCTTTTAAGGTCATGAGGGGTAGGGGTAGGGGTTGGAACTTGGAAGAATTGGAACACTCCCCTAGATAATGTCTGAATACTATTTTACAATACTGATAACTTTTTCACTCCACTCTTTTTAACATAAGTATATAATTATATAATATTGCATATTATCACAAATACTTATTAAGCAAAGGATGGGTGGAATATAAATAAATATTACCATAATCTCTTTGTCGGAATCCTTATTTCACTTTTATCCTGAATATACTCCATTCTTTAAAGTATCATTGTGACCTGAGCGGCAATAAACACCCAGGGCACTGCACCTGTTCCATGAATCCGTAACCTTAAAGAAACAACTGTAAGACAAAACGTAGTTAAAAAGGCAGCTTGAAATTATGGTGGTATAAATAATAAATAAACCTGCCTTTGGGTATGACTTTGCTTGGGAGATTGGTATCCCCGCATCCCCTGAGCAACGCTCTTGTGCATTATGCAGAAGACCCAACAGCAGCACCCTTATCCACTACCTCCTAAGATGTCCCCACACACTACGCTTCCGTGACGCCTGCTGGACCACCACTCCACGACCCCCTGACGGAGACACGATGATCCTCCCCAAACTGGCCAGATATTTTGTAAATAATATTGATTATGTGTTAAAGGAATATCCTTCCTTCCTTAGGCTTTAGTAAGCCCCTTTATAATATTTATACTGTATATACTTGTCACACTTGCCAGATGCTTCTGGTGTCATTGTACAAGGGTACCTAGTGACAGCACTAGGATCCCGCTTCCTCTATCAAGGAATAAACAATTGAAATTGAATTGAATTGAAATAAACCTGCCTCTCATCCAGCCCCCACCTCCTCTATTCCACCCTCCTCCCCCACACAAACACACACTACAGTGGGCGACATCTGTTGGCCGACCATAGCATTTCCCCCAGCTGTTTCGAAACTTCAGACTCAAGGCTATTCGAATCCTCACTGTCGATGGGTAGTGGACACGACTTTTGTGCACGATAGTACATATATGGTGGTGGGAATAAGTTAATAAATGTTTATATTTTTTTTTTACTTGTTTAGGTTTTGACCTGTTAACTTGACCTTTGTTGGGAGAACTTGGAAATAAGAATATAATAATAAATTGATATATATTTGAAAGACTTAGTAATTTGTGTTTATGTAACGATCTACCCAAGGGTCGTAACAGCGAATATCAAACGACGTAATGGCAATGATGAGAGAGGTGAGGCAGTTGTGTCTGTACAATTAAAAAAAATTAGGTGTCGCTAATGACTCCTTACAAACAATTTATGAATTCGATTAATTTTCTACTGAAGGCGCCACACACTGGTCCAGACTACCTATTAGAAATGTGCCATCAAGCTTATTATCGCGTTCGATTGTTTTTGTGATGAAGAAAAGGATCTCGACATGGTATACGATTATTACCCACGCAACTAAAGTCAACAAGAAACACTGATGACAGGTCGTCTTAGTCGTCTTTGATGGTGAAATCATAAAGTAGGTTAGGTTAGGTTATAAAAGAGGTTAGGTACTAACATCCAAAAAAACGAATGTCTAAATAAGCATAGAAATAAGCTGTAAATTGATAACTAAAAAAAAAAGTGACAGGAAATGTCCCCCAAATCGTAAAGTCGCTGTTTAACCAACAAATTGTGTTTATCATCTGGGTACGTATAGGAGGACGGAGAGGCGAGAGGGTTGCCAGCTGAACACTCCCATACTCGAGAAGCTCTGTAACCAAGAGCTGTTTCTACCTACCATTACTAACTTCCTTGGTGTTCAGGTTCAAGTTATAGTTAAAGGGTTAACATGGCCGTATGTCATTTAGCGCAACATAAATGACCGGAAAAACACCTTCTTTGACAAAACAGCCTTACGTCTATGATTTTGTATCATCTGTCGCCATGTGGTAATGATTGTTATTTCTGTAAGACTTTTTAGCAAATAGATCAGTAAATATTTTAGAAAGTGCTTCAGGCCTTTCCAATTAAATACTGTATATGTGTTATTGACATTGGAATTTAATTCCGTATTTCACGGAAACCATCAGTCGCGACAACGAGTAAAATCAAGAGTCTACTGGAGTAGTGACACATGACTCAGCTCCACCCGTAGTCACTAATGAGAGTATTTACGCAGCTACTGGACGCCTTCTTGTTGCCACCAAGCCCCTCCGTTCACATTGACCTGTGGAGTCACGCAGATCTTATTCCTGGTTGGAAGTGGACATAGTGTGTAATGTATAATGCCGTGCTGCTGTGCCATCGGAGAAGGGATTTAAACCGTACAGATTTCCTCCAAACCCAGAAAGAAGGAAAATATGGGTAAACAAAGTCAGTCGTCTGGATTGGAAACAGTCTCCCTCATCTTATTTGTGTCAGGTATGTCTTATGGCTGTGTTGTCATGCACTAAGTGAGCAGGTTCACTAGTTGAGAAGCTCGCTCTTATTTTCCATAGAAATCAGTATAAAATATAAGAGATACACGAGGAATAAGGACAAATGAAGAATCCGTGTAGCCTATTAAAAGTTGCAAAAACAAATTCTAGTCGCTTATTATGCTTTATTTATTTCCCTTGTTTTATATTAGCTGTGTCCTTGTGTTATTCTTGCCTGACTGAAAAATTACCTGCACCAGCCTTCTAATTGTCATAACACTTTGCAGGAACACTTTGAGGGTGATCAATTTGAGAACAAGCGAATAGATGGCAAACGGAAGCTCAAATGGACTGCAGTACCAACTCTTTTCTCTCAATGCAGTGTTCCCAAGTGTTGGAAATCTCCTGTTATGTGAAACCGCTCTGGCTCTTCTACAGAAGAACATATGAAAAGTTATGTTCATTCTGATCACAAATACTGTGACATGCAACCAAGTGATAAGACATCGACTGTCTGTAAGTTTCCATTACAATATTATAGAGTATTGACAAACCAAATATCCACAAATTATATATATTTATAATTACTACTATCTATCTATAGATAGAAAGATAGATTTATAGATTATAAGCTTTGGGTAGAGCTCCCTCTTAACTTGGCTTATATATAAATAAGTTAAGGGGTAAAGTTACAAACCCAAAATGGTCTTTTCTCCATTTATTGATAAACTGAAAATATCACAGGCTATTAGCATAAGCACCGTAAATAACACTGTAAGCTGTGAGTGTTAGTTAAAGGACAGGGCTCAGCTGGGCTGAGTTAAGTCACCCGTCCGTTTCTCGTGAGAGTCAAGTGTAAACTGAGGTCCTGAGGACTGGTGCCTGTGAGGGGAGGTGTCTCTGAGAAGAGGGGGGCCTCTGAAGGAGATGCCGGGTTAACCCTAAAATCTCAAGGTCAGCCTACTAAGGAATTTCCCCTCACGTGAACAGCACAAGGCTCCTCACAGCTTATGGAAGATTACAGTAGGGTGGTTGTATTATATAAACTAAATGAATTAACCCAAATTTATATAATTGTTATTGCCATTAGACAAGGGCTAATACATCGCATTACTGCCAATATTACACAGTAGTGGGAATAGTTGAACTGAGTATAACAAATCCTGTGAAAAAGAAATAGCAGTTTATCTTCAATATTAGTAAAAAGTTGACTCTTTCAGATAAGGAATAATTTTAATTTAGCTAATATAAGATTGAATTCATTGAGTCAAAATAGAAACAAAAAACAAAAAAAAACAACAAAAAAACACACACAACCACCCAAAACCAAACAAACACCACCACAAAAATTCTTCAGGAAAAGAAACAAAGTTAATATGTATAGATTCGGCGCTGTACGAACGTTAGTTTGTATGATCGCCAATTCGCATATTCCGTCTGAGAATGAACGCGCACACGTAGGCTGGGCATATGTTAAAATGTATACGCGGAAGCTTACACCATTGATCCTTACCCCAAAGATCATCCCTTTCAAGGTAGTCTTCATGTGGTAAGAATGGGTGGTACATCCAGAGTAAACAGTGTATTATCAGAGTATAATAGGAAAGGTTCACCATACCATGCATTAAAATTGCTATTTGTAAAGGCTTCGAAAGGTACCGCATACACATGCTGTGCATCCACTCGTCCTAACCCTGCATCAACCATACTTGCAATTAGTTCACTTTCGTTAATTGATATAGCTTGAGTTGAAGTTTTTGTAGCATGCATAATGCTTGAAAAAATAATCATTCCAGTATAGGCACTGAATTGACGAAATTATATAAAATTAAATTAATGATTAGACTCAGAAATCTTTTCGTGTTAATATCATTGTAAAAATGTCAGGAACATTATTATATGCGTTTTGCCGAACGTAGTTTTAAACAATAATCATCAGATACACTGGGTGTATTTGACGTGTTTGCTGTTTGAACAGTTGTGTCTGGGACAACGGTGTCTGGGATATCATTATCATTCGTGGGGAATGAATCTGAATGAACCATTTTAAGTCTGTCCGCATGAACAAAGTCTGAAGTTTGTGAGTTTGGCTTCAAAATTTTTAATTTCTTGCACACTTCTTTAGCAATAATGCGGAATGGTCCGTCAAACTTGGATGAAAGCTTGGACTTTCATTTAGGTTCTCGCACCATAACAGCATCGCCTATTTCTAGTATAACAGGCTTCGCTTGTTTATGCTGCTTGTATATCATTTCAGCACGTGACGCTGTTAAATGTTTAGGTACTTGGCCATGAATATCCGTGAATACGTTGATTTGCCCCGTAGCGAAATCGTCCACGTTATACACTGGGCATGGCTTGTCTGTAAGTACGTCATACGGTAGACGTTTGTCTATGCCATAAACAATATAATAGGGTGATTTGCCTGTAGAGCTGTTGATCGACCGATTAATAGATGCAGCGACTTGCGGTAACCAATCTTCCCATGCATAATGCATTTGAGTAGCTATTGGACGAAGAATCTCTAGGATTTTGCGATTGGTTCTTTCAACAAGGCCATTAGCCTGTGGATGATAGGCTGCGATAAAACTTTGTTGGATGTCGTATTGTCGACATATTTGCGCTACAAGTTGGTTCTTGAACTCTAATCCGTTGTCGGAGAAAAGAACCTTGGGCTTAGTAAGAGGACATATAAGGTGAGTAACTAAAGCATAAGCTACAGATTCGGCTGTTTTATCCTTCAGTAGAACTAAAATCACAAATCTAGAAAAATAATCCACACACACTAGGACGTACGAGGATCCTTGATGACTCCTCGGAAGTTGTAACAAGTCGATCGCGACTGTGTCAAACGGACGTTCTGGTGTAGGATATTGTAGAATTGGAGCCGGTGCCCTTGTAGTACCCTTTTGTTGAGCAAATGACAAACACTTAGCAATATGCAATTCTATGTCTTTCTTCATAGTATTCCAAAAATACTTCTTTCTGACCTCCGCCAAACATTTGTCACGACCGGGGTGACCTGTTTGGGGAGCATCGTTATACAACAATAATATCGTTTCACGAAGTGTATCAGGTACGACAATTTGTGTAACAATACCCTCAGTTGTCTGCTTGGAGCGAAGGAGTATGTCTCGTCGTAGTTCAAATTGATTGAACGGAAGAGGTAACAATGGAAGATTAGCCTCCTCCCCCGACTCTAGAGCGATAATGACAGTAGACCACAATGGATCGAGTCGTTATTCATCCCTTACTTGCGAGTGGGAGAACGATGATAGAGGCATCACTGGTGCTATGTTTCTGGACAAAGCGTCTGCGACCACATTCGCTCTTCCCGGTAAATACTTGAACTCGGGTTCAAACTCTTGAATGGTCAGATACCAGCATACTAGTCTACCTAAAAGATTTTTGACGCGGAACAGCTCTGTCACTGCCACGTGATCTGTATAGACAGTTATTTTATAACCAAAGATTATGTCTTTAAACTTCTTCAGTGCCCAAACAACAGCTAACGTTTCTAGATGCGTTACTGAATAACGTGTTTCGCCATTGTTAAGTTTACGACTTGCAAAAGCAATCACTCTTTATTTTCCTCGTGTGTCCAGCTGCATAAGTACAGCGTCGATTCCCTGTATTGAGGCGTCGGTACACAGAGTAAATTCTTGAGAGTAGTCAGGAAATGCTAAAACTGGGGCATTGGTAAGTGCAGTCTTCAATGCACTAAAACTATCTTCTTGCTCAGCATTCCATACAAATGTTGCATCCTTCCTAAGTAGCTTAGCCAAGGGTGAAGCTAATGTCGCATAACCTTTAATAAAAGAACGACAATATCCAGATAAACCAAGAAAACTACATAATTTATCAACAGTTGTAGGACGTGGGAACTGGGCAACAGCCTTAACTTTGTTATCAACTGTATGAATGCCATCACCGTCAACTACATGACCAAGGAATTGGATTCTGGATTTTAAAAATTCACATTTAGAAAGTTTGACTTTGAGTCCTGCTGTAGAAAGTTTTTGGAAAACTTCACGGAGTTTAGCAATAATGCTTATCTACATCCTTACTGACTACGTTGAGATCATCTAAGTAGGCACATACTGTGGTCCCTATCAACCCTGCAAACAAGGTGTTGATCATCCTTTGAGAAGTCAGTGGGGCATTTCTGAGACCAAAAGGCATCCTCAGAAATTCAAAATGGCCCAAACGAGTGCTAAAAGCAGTAATCTCTCGAGATTTTTCATCCAGAGGTATTTGCCAATAACCGCTAAGCAAATCAAGGTTGCTAAATACAGCATTATCCTTGTCTAAGGATTGTAAAATATCACTCAAGACAGGCATTTGGTACCTATCTGGGAAAGTATTTTCATTGAAGCGCCTAAAATCAATTACTGGGCGCCAACCTCCATCCTTCTTAGGGACTAAAAATAGTGGACTATTGAAAGGGGATTTTGAATGTGTGATAACCTCTTGATCCAACATATCCTCAACCATATCCTGGACTACAGCGTGCTGGCTATGAGGTAGTCGGTAAGCTGGTATGTAAATTGGGTTTGTGCCCTGTTTTAGAGATATGTGATGTGAGGTTAAATTTGTGTGACCTAGATGTTCCCCTGATAAAGCTACAATGTTTCGGTAGTCGGCAAGCAACTCAACGAGCCTAGTCTTGCCTTTGGGGTACTCAATCACCTTGACATGTGGTGTTATTTGATCTATCCTCTCCTGTCTGGTTTCTTTAATTGAAGGTGAAACACTACCAATTGGGAATTGAGTAGGCAGTTGGGCAACATGGTTATGATAAACTAGAAAATCACACGAATAACATCCTTCTTTCAATATTCGTAACGCACCTGTTCTGTTGAGAACTATAACGTCTGTTAAACCACCAGGACGAATCGTATTTAATGTAGATTCACACGATAAGCCTTTATACCTTGCATGTTTCCGTAAGACAGACTACTTCCGCCCACGTGTACACGTCAGGTAAAACAACAGTGGTTCTGGTGATTTCCTCTTTCTGAAAATGGAGAGTACCAGTTAAAATTGCAAGGGACGATCGTCCAACTATTTCTGCTATAAACACTCTGGGGAAGTGAGTCTGTGAGGTCTTGAACTCACTTTGACTCTGTTACGACCGTGTTGTATTTTTCTATTATTTTTTATAACATGCTTCCATGTTGTTCCATATTATTCTTGTAATGATGTGTAATATTTACTATTATATATTCTGGTCACCTTACCCTGTTCTGTTAAGGTTTTAACTATTATTATTTGTTCAAGCCCATCTTATTTCTTCATTTAGTATTGTAACAAGCATTCTTTGTTTCTCTAACGAACATCTGCATCGTTAAACAACCCATGTTTCACCTGCATGTCACACTGGTGGGAGCCGACCTTATATATAGTACCCCACCAGCAGACTGAGTTCAGTCCAGTCCTCTTGTCATTCAGTTCACGTTCTTTTGAGTGAGACCCGTCACCTGTTACTTATACTTTATTTTATTTCTGTGTTGTTCCTGTCGCCACCAATGTGGTATATCTATGTGAGTACCTATTCATGTCTCTTATGTGTCCATCAGTGCTTGCTTAGTAACATTTAAGTAATTCAGTGTTGTTTCACGATAGTTAATTTCAGTGTTAGTCATTTTATATGTTTATGCAGTGCTAACGTAATCCAATGCTTTATTTTTATTCTATATATTTAAGCAGTTCTTTTGATGTTTCGATGTTTTAGTATCATTTGTGTCTTAAAAGTTTCGATAGTGAATAAATTTGTTGTGACAGCCTACGAGGCTCTTTATTGTGTTAGTAATTAATTTAATTAAATTCTTAAAGGTTTACTTTATTTATTTTTATTCCCTTTTGATTTACTTCGCTTTTTTTTTTACGCCTAGAACCTGGATATTAAAGTAAATTAAGAGACGGCGTAACAGTTTTGGCGACCCTGCCCAGATTCACTTACGACCTTTTGACACTTGTGATATTCTTTTTGTGTTTTATTTTTTTTTCTTAACTACCCATCATGATTATCATTAGCCAAGATGATGTGGCTGCATTTGCATCAAGTAATCCTTCCATTGAGGAAGTTTCAGAGTTAAATGCACATGAGTTAAGATGAATTTGCGAGTATTATGGTGTGGTAATTTCGAGCAGCGCCAGTAAAGTAAAGTTGTTTAGCCAGGTAAGAAGTCAGCTGTTTGGAGATAGTGTTGATGTTGGTTTAAGAGAAGACCATGGTGAAGCTGGTCAAGTTCACGTAGCTGAGTCACGTTCAGTGAATGATGATTTACGTCTTCTCTAGTCGCAAATAAAATTGAAAGAAGTTAGGATATGTCAGGCGGAAGCTGAAGCTAAAGCGAAAGAAGCTGAAGCTAAAGCGAAAGAAGCTGATTCAGAAAACTTGCGTCTGCGTATACAGCTCGGTCAGAGTAACCCTTCTGACACCGATGGCCTCACCCCCAGATCTAGTTTTTCTCATTTTGATCCAGCACGTGCTGCTAGGCTAATGCCCACATTTTCAGAGGAAACAGTTGATGAGTTTTTCAAGCTTTCGAGAGACTTGCTACCACTTTAAAGTGGCCTATAGAGTTTTGGCCCATTTTGCTTCAATAAGCGTTTGCAGGTAAGGCTCTGTGCTTTTTCGTCTCCTACAGATAGTGACGCTAATGATTATTTATGTGTTAAGGAGGAAGTTTTGAAGTCTTATGCCCTTATTCCTGAAGCGTACAGACAACGTTTTCGTGGCCTCCGTAAGAAGGCAGAGCAGACCCACCTTGAATTTGCTAGGAGTAAGAGAGAGGTGTTCTCAAAGTGGTTACACTCCAAGGAAGTGAGTGAGTTTGACTCCTTGACTGAGTAAATGCTCACAGAGGAATTTTTGAGAACCATCAACGAAGAGGTTGCAGTATACTTGTTAGATAGGGAATTTAGTACTATTGAAGAGGCTGCTAAGCATGCTGATGGATTTGTTTTGAGACATGGTAGGACTAACAATGATGTTATGTCCCCACAGGTTCAAAGGACTTTTAATCCCTCTCTCCACAGAGCGAGACAAGGGAATACTAATAATGGTTATTTTGTGCGTGACAGGAGGAGCTGGACGCGTTCGCCGCCTAATGGGGCATCCAAATTTTCTACATACGCTTGTAGTTTCTGTGGAACGCCAGGTCATAAGGCAGAGTTTTGTTGGACAAGGCTGCAGCCAGATATGGGCAAACCAGCTATGATTGTTACTACGGAGGCTAATACGTCACCAGTCGGAATGATGGCTGGTTTGAGCAAGGCTGACAACATGCCAATAGCGTTGGTTTCCACAAAAGGTGAAGCACGAGAGAGTGCAGTTTCGGTTCTCGCCTCACGAGACTTTGATCTTTTCCAGGAGAGTTTTGCGAAGGACCCAGACGTTGGTACCTTTCGTCCCTTTTTGTCACAAGGCACGGTAGAAGTTGATGGTGTCGAAACACCAGTCACTATTTTGAGAGACTCGGGTTGTCTCCAAACTCTCATCAAAGAGGGTGTTGTTGCGGCGAGGAAGACTGACAAATACGTCGTTTTGGGGTCCCTTTGGGGTCAAGGTGTAGCTCCTTTGGTTTTAGTACTTGTCAAGTCTTCTTGTTTTTCAGGGATAGCTAACGTAGCCTGCGTGCACGAGCTGCCTGTTGCTGGAGTGGACCTCATACTCGGTAACGATTTGACGGAAGGTCAAATGGGGAACGTAACCCCACCTCCTGTGCTGCGGGAAAGACCAGAGTCTACCGCAGAGCTGCAACAACTTGAAGATGATATGCCCGGTGTTTTCCCTTTGTGTGCTGTGACTCGTTCTATGTCAATGACTAATGATCATAATGTAACTCCTGATGTCGATGATTCACTTTCCTTAGAAGAACTTTTTGCTAACCCAATTGCTTCCCAAGACATTTCTTCCACAGTTAATGCTGTGACCGGGAGAGTTGCTTTAATAGCTGCGCAAGAGCAAGATGATTCATTACGGCTCTTGTTTGACCAGGTGTCCGATTCTGCCAATGATTCAGGTCCTACCACGAGATATTTCAGTCAAGACGGTGTTTTGTGCCGCCTCTGGCTCCCACCGACTATGTCAGAGGGAGACGCGGACTGGGCGTGTCACTCAAATAGTTCTCCCACACACTTACAGACAACATGTTCTAGCTCTGGCCCATGACGGTCGCTTTTCTGGGCATCAAGGTGTCCGAAAGACATTCAACAGGCTGGCCAGAAAGTTCTATTGGCCAGGTATGAGGAGAGATGTCACTAAATATTGTAAGTACTGTCATTTTTGTCAAAAGGTAGGCACAGCCAATCAGGCTATTCCACCTTTTCCACTTGTAAGATTACCTCACGTACCTGAGCCCTTTACAACAGTACAGTGTGACATTGTAGGCCCTCTGCCTAAAACTTCTAGTGGGTTTGAATATGTATTTACAGTCATTGATACCTCTAGTAGGTACTTGCATGCTGTACCTCTTAGGAAAGTTACTGCTAAGGCCCTTGTTAAATGTTTGCTTAACTTGTTTATCCACTTTGGGTTGCCGTACCGTGTTCAAACGGAGGGTGCTTCATATTTTGTAGGAAAAGTTTTCAAGGAAGCCCTAACAGAGTTGGGAATAGTTCATTGTGTATCTTCTCCTTACCACCCCCAGACTCAGGGTGCAGTAGAACGTTCACACCAAACCTTAAAAACTATTTTGCGCAAGTATGCTTTGCAGTATGAGTCTTCTTGGGATATAGATTTACCTTATATTTTGTTTGTTCTTCGGGATGCCCCGAATGAAACCACAGGTTTCACCCCTTACGAGCTTGTTTTCGCTCATCAAGTAAGAGGTCCTTTGCACATAGTTAGATTGTTAGGTAGCAGTGAAGAGAGCATTAGCGTATTAAGCTTAGTAGGAAACGTTAGAGAGAAGCTTCTAAGATGTTGGAGCCTTGCCACAGACCACTTACAGCAGTCGCAGTCCAAGACCAAGACATGGTACGACAAGCGTGCCAGACACAGAGAGCTCCAGATAGGAGATCAAGTTCTCATTCTCTTGCCGAGACATGGACAGCCGCTCCATGCGAAGTTTAGTGGGCCATATAGAGTGGTGAAGAAGGTAATCCCCACAAATTATATTATCTCTTCCCCTGACAGGCGCCGACTACAGTGCTTATGTAACGTCAACACCATCAAGCTGTACCACACACGCCCAGCATCCCCATCTGTTGCTGATGATCCAGTTTCCGTGTGTGCTGTTGACACTTTCTCGGTAGACGGTGAGAAAGAAGAGGAAGAAGAAGGGGCAAGTCCACTCGCCCTGTCATCAGTCAGGGTTTGGCAGTCCAACTCCGTGGAGTTGCAGGAGAAGCTACAGCATCTACCGGGCTGTACCACTGCCGTGGTGCATGATATTGATGTTGGTTCTGCTAAGCCTATCAAGCAGGCTCCCTACCATATCCATCCGAGCCAGGTGGAGGAAGTGAAGCAGGAGTTGGCCAACATGGAGTCCATGGGCATCATTGAACCAGCGACCAGCGAGTGGTGCTCACCAGTCACTCTCGTACCGAAGAAGGACGGCACTCTTCGATTCTGCATCGACTTCCGCAAGGTCAACGCCGTCACCAGCAAGGACAGCTTCCCTCTACCAAGAGTCGACGACTGCATCGAAGCAATCGGGAACGCCAAGTTCCTCTCTAAGATTGATTGCCTTCGAGGGTTTTGGCAAGTACCATTGACCCGTCGTGCTAAAGACATCTCCAGTTTTGTGACATTAGGTAAAACCTATAAATTTAATGTTATGCCTTTCGGGCTTTGCAATGCCCCTGCCACCTTTCAAAGGGTGATGTCACAATTCACGGCAATTTGCCTGGTTGTGTAGTATATTTAGATGATGTTGTAATTTTTTCTGACACTTGGTCAGACCATTTATGTCAGCTAGACGTTCTCTTCACTGAGTTAGAAAATGTAGGACTTGTTATAAACTTTGCTAAGTTAGAATTTGTGTGCTCAACTTTTGTATCTGGGACATGTAATTGGGTTGGGGAAACTTGCTCCTCCCACAGCAAGGTGTGACACTATTTCTCAGATGCCTGTTCCATGTAACAAACGACAAGTCCGCAGATTTTTGGGTTGTGTGGGTTATTACCGGAGATATACTTGTAATTTTGCCTAGTTGGCACTACCCCTTACTGAATTGTTGAAGAAGGGTAATATTTTTTGTAGGACTTCAAGGTGTCAGGATTCTTTTCAAAGCTTGGAAAATGTATTATGCTCATACCCTATTTTGAGAGCCCCTAATTTTTCTAAGCCTTTCAAGCTAGCCTGTGATGCTAGTGATCTTGCTGCAGGTTCTGCCCTGTTGCAAGAGGATGATGACAGTGTAGACCACCCAGTGGCATTTTATAGTAAAAAATTCAATCCAGCTTAAACCCGCTATGCAACAGTGGAAAAAGAATTGCTGTCAATTATCCTAGCTTTGCAACATTTCAGTTATTATTTATTATCAAGTGGGCCTATTGTAATTTATACCGATCACAAACCATTGCAGTTTCTCAAAACATTCAAGTTAAAAAACCAGAGATTAATTTGCTGGAGTTTGTTCCTTCAGAACTATAATTTATATGTTACACATGTTAAGGGTTCAGACAATGTGCTGGCTGATCTGTTATCTAGACCCACAGAATAAACACTTATGTCATATCAAAATTTGTGCAAGCAAAAATTTTATTTTATGGGGGGAAGTGTTACGACTGTGTCGTATTTTTCTATTATTTTTTATAACAAGCTTCCATGTTAATCCATATTATTCCTGTAATGATGTGTTATATTTACTATTATATATTCTAGTCACCTTACCCTGTGCAGTTAAGGTTTTAACTGTTAATATTTGTTCAAGCCCATCTTATTTCTTCATTTAGTATTGTAACAAGCATTCTTTGTTTCTCTAACGACCATCTGCATCGTTAAGCGACCCATGTTTCACAGGCGTGTCGCACTGGCCGGAGCCGACCTTATATATAGTACCCCACTATAGTTAATTTCAGTGTTAGTTATTTTATATGTTCATGCAGTGTTAACGTAATCCAGTGCTTTATTTTTATTCTATATGTTTAAGCAGTTCTTTTGATGTTTCGATGGTTTAGTATCATTTGTGTCTTAAAAGTTTCGATAGTGAATACATTTGTTGTGACAGCCTACGAGGCTCTTTATTGTGTTAGTAATTAATTAAATTAAATTCTTAAAAGTTTACTTTTTTTATTTATATTCCCTTTTGATTTACTTCACTTCTTTTATTTTTTTGGTTACGCCTAGAGCCTGGATATTAAAGTAAATTAAGAGATGGCGTAACTGTAGTGATGGTTTGTCAGACCACAGCTTACATTGCGAGGAAAGCCAGACTTGACCCGACATTAGGGAGGTCAAAAGTATAGGGTATCTCTTGCGGCTGACCAGGGTTACAAATCAACTAGCTCCCCTCCCATGTGACATGTCACCACAACAGACATGTAAGAAGGCACCAGCCGACTCTCTTCCAATATACAATAACCTACTCTCTGAACAAAGGCCGGACCTGACCTCACATTAGCCAGGTCAAATGTAACCCTCGGAGCCCAACTCAAGGGGCCACAAATCAACCAGGGCCTCTCATGTCACACGGCCCCACCTGATGACTTCTCCAGAAAGTACGTCTTAAATCTCAGAAACTCCAGTCTGACCCGACATTAGGGAGGTCAAGTGTAGGGGAACTCTCACGGTTGCTCTCCCAATATACACACGGCCCCACCTGATGACTTTCCCAGATAGTTTCTGAAAAGTCCAGACCTGACCTCACATTGGCCAGGTCAAATGTAAGGAGACCCTTTGCCGCCCCCCCCTCCCCGACCAGCTGAACCTGACGGCTCGCATCCCAATATATAGGACGTCCTAGTCCTCCCTCAGGGAATTTGGCAGAGTCAGAGAGAGAGACACACAGGGATCGGAGGAGGAGGTCCACCTCAGCCGAGTCCCGCTCACGGGAGGAGAGTCATGCAGGACTTTCCTCCCCGACTTCCCTCCGGTGTCCCAGCTAAGCAGTCGCCCTCCCGACACCAGTGTCCCAGCTAAGCAGTCGCCCTCCCGACACCAGTGTTAAAGCTAAGCAGTCGCCCTCCCGACACCAGTGTTAAAGCTAAGCAGTCTCCCTGCTAAGCCTTCCCCTAGGTCACGTGAGTGTTTGTCAGAGCTTTCCATGGGATGAGTTACCTACGTGGGAAGTGTATTCATTTCATGTTCGTGTCCGAGAATCAGTGTCTAGTAACGTAATATGATGTCCTAGTAACGTAAATATAATGTCCTAGTAACTTCAATAGAAGGTGTTATTAATGTGTCCATGTCATGTTCGTAATTAATAAAGAGTTGTAACGAAGCAGTGTTTGAGAAGTCGCCTTTAAGAACGTGATAGATGTGTATTGACGTGTAAGACACGACCAGTGTACGATAAGAGTAAATAACTATCACGGCCACGCTACCAAAATCTTCCTCTCTTTATACTCTTATACTATCAATATTCTATTTATATGTAATCTTCTTCTTGTGAATATTTTGTAGCATTACAATGGCGGCAGCGCACTTAAAGTAAGAACTCACGCCTCTTAACTTTAGTGTTCAGTACAGTGATAGTTAGAATCTTTTGAAGTAATCTCGTAACTATCTTGACGAAGCAGGCAGTACAAGGGTGGTTGCATTCGTAACATTATATTGGCGGCAGCGAACTATATGTAATTCACGCTTTCCTCGTCCCTTGTTATTGGTAACAGTGTACTTAACGTAAACCCATGCCCTCCCTCATTTTAGCCATAACACCTGACTCGTTGTTTGAGTATTGTTCGAAAGTGCGTGATAAGGAGTTCATGCAAGATATAGTTTCATTATATTGGCGGCAGCGTACTATATGTAACTCACGCCTTCCTTGTCCCTTGTTATAGGTGACAGCGAACTATATATGTAATTCACGCCTCCCTCGCTTAGTTATTATAATGGTAGCAGCGAACTTAACGTAAACTCACGCCTTCCCTCGGTTAGCCATAACACCTGGCTCGTTTCATCCTTCATTTGATTCAGTCTAAGTATTGTCTACAATTGTGTAATAAGTAATTCCTGTGTCGTAGCGTCGTAGCGTGAAAAGTGTCCTAGTGTGTCACCGTTACAGCTCAAGTAAATGTCTCTCGTCGTGGTATGCGCGAATTTTTTTTTTTTTTCTAGAAATATGTTCAGTGCTTAACGTAATTTCTCAGTGTTCCCCGCGTTCTGTGAAGTTCTCAGTATCCCAAGTGCATTTTAATTGTCGGTCAGTGTTAAATGTACCCATTGTGTTTTAGCGATAGAAGCGGTGTCTGTACTAACTGTTATAACTTAACATGTCTTTTAACCTACATCCTCCTCCCTGTCCTAACCCTCACCTCACCCTCCGTACCCATCCGTTCCCGCCTCGCTCCGCCCTGCCCTGCCCTACCCCGCCCCACCCCGCCCCGCGCCCCGTCCCGGTTACGCCACTCTACACCTCAGGCCTTCCCTAGGTCACGCGCGCATCATGGCCGAATGTTTCCCGCCCCGCCCGCCCGTGTGACCACCAATGTTTTGTCCTGTGAGTTATGCTTCGAAATTGGTGGTTAGTGTTACTTAACATTGCGATAATTACAGAGCTTCACTCAGTGTGTATTTATGCTAGTATGATTTGTAATGTACTCTTTGACGCGTAGTGATAAATAATATTCAATGTAGTGAGCAGAGCTTCACTCCCCGACCCAGCCTAATGAGAAAATTGTCGTGACGGAAATAATAGTTACCAAACATTGACGTAACGTATAAAGTAAATATTTGTTTTTTTTTGCGAATGCACTTCCAACTAATCCATCATCCCTTTAGGATTGTTTCTGTCAAATGTCACACACAGTACCGCCCCATGGCTAGCCGGAATCCGGCCACAGCACATATAAGAAGAGAAGATGCAGCGTGAGGAATGCAGCACCACACCCGCCACACACCACCCCACTTCTTTCAAGTCCTACCTGTCTAGGATTAAGAAGAGTTTATATTTTTCTACTAGGAAGTTAAGGAGTGTGGAATGAAGTGCCACACAACGAACCCTGGTGAGCCCAGCCAGGGAGGGATTCACCACTGTGGAAGGTGTAAGACAGGACGGTCTTTGGTCTCGCCGACACTCACGTACGGAGGGCGAGGCCTGGTCCGCGGAACCTGCCTTACGAGTCATCTAAGGAGACGACAGCCCAAACAGTGGACCGGCTTTCATCCCAGCCGGAGAGGGCCGACGGCAGATGAACAGAAAATCGTCTGGAATATGTTGAAAACGAAGATGTATAAAGGAATACAGATGGAGCAGAAAAATTCATCTGGAATATGACGGAAAACGAAGATGTATAAAGAAACGCAGATGAACAGAAAAATCATCTGGAATATGAAAATGCTCTAAACGTAGAGGAAGCGCAGGTGAACAGAAAAATCATCTGGAATATTATAGAAACCAGGAGGAAGTGAGAAGAAGTCAGATGTGGTGACACGACCTACAAAGTGCGGTATTGAAGAAAGAAAAACGTGCTATGTGAAGACAGAAGAGACGCTGTGCTGACATCAGAAGAAAGTCGACGATGACAAGATGGATAATCAGAAGGACCAATCGACTACCGTTGTTGTGCTGCCAGCATTCCTTATTTTCAGATACCAGCTGGATGGAGGACTTGAGCCATGCTGAACCCAACAAATGTACTGATGTTGTTGATGTTGCTGATGTGTAATAAAAAGATATAACACCCTAACATGTTAAGCAGGAGCATTTTGTATGAAGTATTTCATTCTCTGATTTTTGTTAACATGTACTACAAAGAATGTTTTTTAAAAAAAAGATTAGTCACTTTTTCTATGAGTTCATTTGATCAATGTTTTGCACTACGAAACACAATGTTGTAGCCATTTACTGACTGAGATGAATTATTATTTTGACACGGCCTGGTTAGGCAATGTAACACCTGTTTTTGTTTGTAGAATGTGATTTGCAAGTTTGCCTCGGACACTATGCTAGATATGAAGGATCTTTAGATCACTCTATGTTCACTTACTGTGTATGTATTTTATTTTTTTTCTCCTGTCATAGAAGCTTTAATCTTGGCGGGAGGTATAGTAAGCTTTGTCAGATCAAACTATGCCAGTAGAAAAACATACATCTCTAATGTTATAATTTATAAAATGTAAGGATGCATTATCGCCTCAGGGACTATATTAGATACTGCACATGATGTTACTGTCTACTTTAAATGTATCATCAGTTCTCTGAGCATGAAAGCTTTGGTCTTGGCGGGAGGTGTAGTGATGGTTTGTCAGACCACAGCTTACATCGCGAGGAAAGCCAGACTTGACCCGACATTAGGGAGGTCAAAAGTATAGGGTATCTCTTGCGGCTGACCAGGGTTACAAATCAACTAGCTCCCCTCCCATGTGACATGTCACCACAACAGACATGTAAGAAGGCACCAGCCGACTCTCTTCCAATATACAATAACCTACTCTCTGAACAAAGGCCGGACCTGACCTCACATTAGCCAGGTCAAATGTAACCCTCGGAGCCCAACTCAAGGGGCCACAAATCAACCAGGGCCTCTCATGTCACACGGCCCCACCTGATGACTTCTCCAGAAAGTACGTCTTACATCTCAGAAACTCCAGTCTGACCCGACATTAGGGAGGTCAAGTGTAGGGGAACTCTCACGGTTGCTCTCCCAATATACACGGCCCCACCTGATGACTTTCCCAGATAGTTTCTGAAAAGTCCAGACCTGACCTCACATTGGCCAGGTCAAATGTAAGGAGACCCTTCGCCGCCCCCCCCCCACCCCGACCAGCTGAACCTGACGGCTCGCATCCCAATATATAGGACGTCCTAGTCCTCCCTCAGGGAATTTGGCAGAGTCAGAGAGAGAGACACACAGGGATCGGAGGAGGAGGTCCACCACAGCCGAGTCCCGCTCACGGGAGGAGAGTCTTGCAGGACTTCCCTCCCCGACTTCCCTCCGGTGTCCCAGCTAAGCAGTCGCCCTCCCGACACCAGTGTCCCAGCTAAGCAGTCGCCCGCCCGACACCAGTGTCCCAGCTAAGCAGTCGCCCTCCCGACACCAGTGTTCCAGCTAAGCAGTCTCCTTGCTAGGCCTCCCCTAGGTCACGTGAGTGTTTGTCAGAGCTTTCCACGGGATGAGTTACTTATGTGGGAAGTGTATTCATTTCATGTTCGTGTCCGAGAATCAGTGTCTAGTAACATAATAATGTCCTAGTAACTTTCAATAGAAGGTGTTATTAATGTGTCCATGTCATGTTCGTAATTAATAAAGAGTTGTAACGAAGCAGTGTTTGACAAGTCGCCCTCAAGAACGTAATAGATGTGTATTGACGTATAAGATACGATAAGTGTACGATAAGTGTAAATATCTATCACGGCCACGCTACCAAAAATCTTCCTCTCTTTATACTCTTATACTATCAATATTCTACCTATATGTAATCTTCTTCTTGTGAGTTTTGTCTCATTACATAACACTCATAATCCATCGTCCTTGTAGTAGGAGCGTTGGACAACACATTCACCCTTGCGGAGAGCACTGGTACAGATGTGTGCATGGCACTGCAGGAAATACCATTAACAGTGATAGTATGTTTGCTTGGCTGAACATCTATCAAATTAGATTTAAGAGTTGGAAGACCTATTAAACCATCAGCTGATAAATTAAAGTCTTGGACCACATAAAAATCTGCAGAAAAGGATATACCACGTCTAGAAAAACGTAGTGGTAGTGTTACCATTCCTGTTATGTCCAGCTGAGTACAGGAAACTCCTAAGAGATCTGTGTCAGTAGGTCGAATCAAAAATTCTCTGTGAGGGAATCTTCGTTGTAACTCTTGATAGGATACCAAAGAAAGTACGTTTGTACAAGCACCCGTATCAATGTCTAACGCTAACTTGACTGACCCAACCCTCGCCGGAATTGATAACACTTCCGCTTTGGTTAGCGCCTCTATTAACGAGGCTGTAACAGAAGCGTTGTCGCGTGTTGGTAGTGGTGTAGCTACCCTATGTCGGTCTGGGACTGACGCTGGTCTTCCCCCGACTTCTTGTGAAAACGACGGTTCAGCTTACCGTGGTGGGATACCTGGGGTAACTCCATCCCTATTTGTCGACATCGTCGGACTGCTGAACAATCCTCCGTAGTATGGGTGGGAGAATCTAGGTATAAACACTACACATCAGCTGTCTGGTCTGAAGCAGACCTGGTTTGAGCAGCTGTTGCATAAGTCTTAGGTGGGCCTAGTCGCTGTGGTGGTTTGTTTTTAAACTTAGCACCACTTCATTGAAGTTGGTAACAGAAATTAACAGTATGACCATTTTCTTGCAATGAGTGCATACTAAGTGTTGCTTCTTTGTTGCTGAGTTCTTAGGAACTCGTTGCTGAAATGACGCTACAGGTGTTTCTGTCGTTGCTAGGGGAGTACGTGATAATTTAATAGCGATCTTGACTGCATAATCCAAAATATCCTTATTGGGCTTATAATCATGTGTCTTTGCATGAATATATGCCGGGTCACGGATTGTTAGGAGGAAACCAAGGAACTCCATTAATTGTGCAAAATTATCTAGAGACATATTATTCTGTTCGTCCACTCAGGGTGAACCACCAAAATTGGTTAAGATATCTTGACTGACCTCGCCAGCAAGAGAAACACTTCTCATCGTTTCTTCTGCACGTATCGTCCGTGGTAGGCGATCATCCCACCAAAACATCCAATTCAGGTGACTCTGCTGTGCGCCTAATTCAAATAAACCATTTAAAGTCTTCCTAAACTTCGCATAAGTGGAGTGAGCAAGCCACTCTCCTCCAGGTGCTTGCTTGCTTAAGTCCCTTCTTTGATATGACCGCTTTGCGTTCATCATCACCTGTTATTTGAATGTTTTTCATTACATCTTCACATGACCTTAAAAATGTGGTTACACGATAGTCATCCTCCGCCGTAAACTAACGGATGCTATCACTGCGGGTTAATACTTTAACAATGTTAGATTTGTTAGATGACATGTTGATGTTAGATGTAGCCATGGTTCGTGAGTTGCTAGACAACTTGGATCTAATTGGAAGATGTGTGGCTGCAAGAGGGAAACTAATCTGACACACTGTGAGATTCTGTAGACTGAGAGGTATCCTGCCTGTAATCAGGTTTTGTATTGTACGTATTGCCTGACCTTAGGGTTCCACGACATAAATTGTCATGCAATTCATCACTTAAGTGTTCACTGCTCTCAACAGAAATGTCTCGCAGTAAGGGCGCTTGGGTTTCTTGCGAATCTATTAATTCTGTGTTCAGTATTGACATTAGTACCAGTAGCTTGTACAGTAATGGACTTGAGTGCATCTTCAGAATTATCTGAAACGTTATTATAAATCTCCTTCAAATCGGCAATATCTGAACTCATAAAATTAAAAAAAAATCATCCATCTATGTTAAATAGACATGAAAAGTCAGTCTACACAAAAACTTTGCCTAGCCATTTACAGTAAATGTTTGAAAAATATCTTAATAATTGGCAAGATACAGAAAAATATTAATATATATTACTGGTTTTCGAAAACTTCAGTATATATATATATATATATATATATATATATATATATATATATATATATATATATATATATATATATATATATATATATATATATATATATATATATATATATATATGTATATATAAAGTAAGACACTTAAAAATTAAACATCATCCTACACGATGTATCCTAACATGTGATGCTGTGTTGGAGCATATGTTAATGTGTGTGTAATATAATGTGTCCTGTATAACCTGTGGCTTGATTGTAGAATTCAGGGAATTTCTTGAAAATCTGGCCATTGATCCCGTAGACTTCAGTGGCTTGGATGACAGTCAGCTGGTCGAGATTCAGGGTTGCTGGTGTAGTTTAAAGATGACGTCCTTGAAGAATTCTTAATGGTGTCTGGTGTTGACAAGAGTAACCACGGTCAACCACTAGAAGGGTGATGGATGGCTAGTCAGTGAACTCGGAGTTCTGTTGTCAGACGATCCTGTGAGGTAGACCTCTTGGAGTTGATTGAGTATGACAGGTCAAGTGTTGGCCTGTACCAGATGTAGCTGGGTTCACAAAGAATTTACCACACTCTGTTTTTACACACTACAGAGACATTTATTTAAACAAGTTGGGATGTCTAAGCAGTCATTTCTCAACTGTGCCTTGGGGCACAGGGTTGTAGGTGTATGGGCTGGTTGTTCTTTGAGAAGCGAAAAAAATATACAGTGTCTCCCAACCAGTGCCGGATTTAGACCTGTGGAGGCCCATGGGCAGTCTCTTTGTGGAGGCCCCCCCCATTATAACTACCCAAGAGGGTGGGGTGGCGAGTGAAGCGAGCCTAAACATCTGGGAGTTCCAGGGGGCGCTGTAAGCCCCCCAGGAAAATTTTGAAATTTGAGCACTTCTATGGAGAATTTTGAAGCCATGTGTAGTTATATTAAAAATATTAAAAATATACGGTTCATAGGAAAACCAGGTATTCATGAATTTCAAGGAGTAGCTAGCCTAATTTCTATCACGCTTCTTGCTGAACATAGTTTTATGTGATGGAATAGATAAACATGAATTTTAAAGAATGAAAATAAAAATAATCCAAACGAATAAACAAATAGATAAAGTATTGTAATATGTGGAGGCCCCCAGATTGTGGAGGCCCCTGGGCAGCTGCCCACTTTGCCCATTCCTGAATCCCGCCCTTCTCCCAACACTTGAGCGTTGTGAAGAAGTGAGGTGTCTGTTTGAGTGTTTGTAGTGATAAACACTCCCCACACGACAGGTTAACGACGTATTGGGTCTTGTCCACTTGAGATGAGGACTTCAGTCATCTGCTTGTCGAGGTGTTGCCACACTACAGTGAATTGTGCTTAACTCACTTGAATGTTATTTGAGTAAAAAATAATTGTATGTCGATCTAGGGATGACATTTAATTATATCACTTGACATATAACGTTCACGAGAAAATATTCGGTGTATATATAGTCTGTTGCCTTGGAGAACGACACTTGGAAAATTTCACTGTTACTTAGGTTACAGTGACGTCGGTTCTTTCACAGTTAGTTACACTGCTTCACTGGTTCATTTAATGGTTCTATCTGTTCGCTGCCACCTTCATATATAAGCTTTGGGTAGAGCTCCGTTTTAACTTGGCTTATATATATATAAATAAGTTAAGGGGTTAAGTTACAAACCCAAAATGGTCTTTTCTCCATTTATTGATAAACTGAAAATGTCACAGGCTATTAGTATAAGCACCGAAATTAACACTGTAAGCTGTGAGTGTTAGTTAAATGACAGGGCTCAGCTGGGCTGAGTTAAGTCACCCGTCAAGTGTGAACTGAGGTCCTGAGGACTGGTGCCTGTGAGGGGAGGTGTCTCTGAGAAGAGGGGGGCCTCTGGACTAGATGCCGGGTTAACCCTACAATCTCAAGGTCAGCCTACTAAGGAATTTCCTCTCACGTGAACAGCACAAGGCTCCTCACAACTTATGGAAGATTGCAGTAGGGTGATTGTATTATATAAACTAAATGTATTAACCCAAATTTATATAATTGTTATTGCCATTAGACAAGGGCTAATACAAGATAGTATTAATTACAAATATATGAAATTTGTGGATATTTGGTTTGTCAATACTCTATAATATTATAATGGAAACACTTGGTTGCATATACATATATATATATATATATATATATATATATATATATATATATATATATATATATATATATAGAGAGAGAGAGAGAGAGAGAGAGAGAGAGAGAGAGAGAGAGAGAGAGAGAGGATGGGTGAGTGAGCGGTGCGGCAAGCAGTGGATACAACCTGGTCTTGAGTTGTTGCTAGTCACAGCGTGACACATATTTCGCGTAATCACACCACAGTGACGCTGTGTGTGCATGTATGTGTGTTAGCTTACGTATGATTTCATGCATATGCATGGTATATGTGTGCAATGTTAGGTTCTACCTTATGGAGTAGCTCCCTACCCCCCAATGTATGTTTTGCAGTTCGCAAAGGCCGCTGTTTTTTTTTCCTTTTTCACCGCCTCTCTTCTCTACTGACACACTCAATTAGGAAACATCATGTACTATAATATGATTTTAAGGCATACCTGATGTATGGGCGGTAATGAGCAGGATGGTTGTCGCCGCTCGTTTGCTTGTTCGCGTCCCCCACTTGGGGGGGGGGTAGATGGAGGTGAAAACGTCGCTGCTGCTCCGTCACTCCTCAGACGCTACCCAGACTCTACCCAGATAGTACCACAGCTGTACTCCTCCGCTGTTCGTCCAAATTCTGGTTGTGTTCTCATCTGAGGTCCTGGACTCTTGGGCTGTTTCCCCAGACCTTCACTATTCGGCTGTCTTTCTCCGGACACCTGCTACTACCGCGGCTGTCTCGTCTTCGCCACTTCCTCCACGCCTTATCCACCGTCCGTGCCCTGGCGTTTCTTCTGTGTAATAGGACATCGCCCTACAGCGCCAAGTGAGGTAGCTGCCTTGACCTTTCCCCTGAGAGCGGATCACCGTTTTACTAGAACCTTCCATCGGGGCCGCCGCCATAGGAAATATTCTGTTAATTGTTTGACTCCCATAATTGTTATTTAATATTTGTGTGTTGTCAGTTTTTGTGTTATTTTCTTAGTAAAGAGATGTCAATCTCTAACGGTTTTTTGTTCCTCCTTGGAAACCATGGTTCTTGACTTTCCATTTATAAGATCCTGATTAGGCTGGCTAGGGATTTCTATCCCAAGGTCCCAGGCCTTTACACCTGATATACTAGCATTGGCAATTAATGTTCTCAATGAAACATAAATCAGTTATCAAATGAAGGAAATATGTGACTTATGAAATTAATTTTGTTTTGTATTACCAATTTATAACTTTATTTCAGTAGTTTTATGAGATACTGAGGTAAAAATGACGTATGTTGCTTCACGGATGTAATTATTAATATTGCCTTCAAAATTTTACACACGATTGTATGTTAACAGTCGAATCTTTATATTTTCAGGGGAACTGTGTATATTTAACTTTTCTTATCCTTGGTCTTCCCTACACTATATCATCAGATATCTTGTACGTATTCGTACATATTATGTCACATACTGTAAACACACAACTAAATAACAGGTTAATTAACCATATATGTTATATGGAACATAAATACAACTTCTAAAATTATACTTTTATACTTCATTACCACGGCCTGACAAATTAGTGCAACCGCATTGTTCTTTCATGGCTCAAGTGGAGGCTCATCCGTATTGATCGTCTATTTGTGTGTGGGTAATAATAATTAACGGCTTAAGTTAACATGTCAGCCCGAGGGCTGAAAATATACATTAAACGGAGATAATAAGTTACATATAGTGAAACTGGGGTGTGGGTCACTTGATTGACAAAAGCTTTCAATACAAAAATATAAGAAACAAGGAGTCGACAAACAGATTAACTATACTGTAGATCTGGTACTGTGGGAACCTTTCTTGTAAAGTCCTGTGACCTGATATTGGTTCGGATGGCTGTCCCTCACTACAGCTGCAGATGTTAGCACATCCACCACGTGGTCCAGGTAGGTCCTTTAGCTCACACGGTGTTGGAGATGGTTCTTGTTCCTCATGTGATGCAGTTAGGAATACACAATTCCTCACCTAGAAGTCCTCATTTCTCTCAAGATGCAGTTTGGGGTCTTTCTTCTCTTCTCATCCAGTGTTGGTGATGGGTGTACGGCGTACCCTGTGTGTGTCACCTCCGCGTCAGGTCATCATAGTACTGATTTTCACTAAGTTTTCTTTTTTTAAAGTTGAAATTTTCACTTTTGTATATCAGTTGTGGGTTGATGGTCAATCTTTGCACTGTACTATTGGTGGGAGGATGTTGATAAATCCAGTTGGGGAGGAGGAGATGGGGAAGGGGAGAGCCCGACAAACCAGGCTGGCAGCTGTCTCCATGGCGGAGTAGCGCCGAGTGTGTGTGTGTGTGTGTGCGCGCGCGCGCGGAATAATTAACGTTTTATTGAAAAAGTTCTGCGGCCCGAAGGCTGAAAATATACATTAGACAGAAAATTACCTATTACATACAAAGACATGGGGTAGTTGGGTCGTTTAACAAAAGCTTTCATTTCTAAAAGAAGGAAAATTAATTGAACACACAAATTATTATAGTTTACAGTTAATGGTTCGGGCTTGTCTCTTGCCATACTGTGTGAGGTCACATTGGCTACAGGGTGTAGTGACTCGTCCGTAGATGTTGACACAAAGGACCTCACGCGTTCAGGGAGACACCGGGTGTTGTGGTGCAGTAACTCGTCCATAGGTGTTGACATGAAGGACCCTATGTGGTCATGGAGACATCGGGTGGTGTGGTGTTCACGTGTAGTAACTCGTCCACGGGTGTTGATATGAAGGACCTCACGTGGTCATGAAGACACCAGGTGGTCTAACATCAATAGTAGGCTAATTACTGGAAGCAATCATTTCAAACTCTATTCGAAATCACCTGGAGAAGCACCTATTGATCAATGATTCCCAGCATGGCTTCACAAGCGGACGTTCTTGTCTAACTAATCTATTAACATTCTTATCATCAGTTTTCGAATCCGTGGATGAGGGGCACAATTATGATGTGGTATATCTCGACTTTAGCAAAGCCTTCGACAGAGTCCCCCACGAAAGACTAAATAGAAAGGTAGAAGCTCATGGCATCAAAGGTAACATCCTTAAATGGATTAGGGCATGGTTACAGGACAGGAAACAGCGAGTGAGCATTAATGGTACTAAGTCCCATTGGAGCAACGTCACAAGTGGAGTTCCCCAAGGCTCAGTACTTGGACCATTATTATTTATTATATACATAAACGACATAGAAATCGGCATAGACAGCAACATAAGTAAATTAGCTGATGACACTAAAATAGGACGTGTAATTAAATCTGACGAGGACTCCGGAAAACTACAGGAAGATCTAAACAAATTTTTAGAATGGTCTGAAAAATGGCAGATGAAATTCAATGTGGACAAATGTAAAGTACTCAGTATAGATGTAAACAGGGAAACCAGATACCAGATGAACAACGATGCTATAGAGAAATCCGACTGCGAGAGAGATTTAGGAGTAATGATAAGTAGGAACCTTAAGCTAAGTAAACAATGTGTTTTTGCTCATAACAAGGCTAATAAAGTACTTGGGTTCATACAAAGGAGTGTTAGTTACAAGACTAGCGAGGTCATCCTAAAACT
This sequence comes from Homarus americanus, assembly GCF_018991925.1. Taxonomy (NCBI): domain Eukaryota; kingdom Metazoa; phylum Arthropoda; class Malacostraca; order Decapoda; family Nephropidae; genus Homarus; species Homarus americanus. The sequence goes on from NW_024737042.1 coordinate 21,092,122, forward strand.
GTATGTTGCTCTTGTGAGACCACACCTGGATTACGCAGTTCAGTTCTGGTCACCGTATTACAGAATGGATATAGACTCATTGGAAAGAATTCAGAGGAGAATGACAAGACTAATCCCGGGCATTAGGAACCTTGAGTATAGAGACAGGTTAAAGCACCTTAATTTGCACTCCCTCGAGAGACGTAGAACGAGGGGCGACCTGATAGAGGTGTATAAGTGGAAGTCAGGGCTAAACAAAGGGGACATTACAAAGGTACTCAAACTATCCAACCAGGAGCGAACTCGTAACAATGGTTTTAAATTAGACAAATTTAGATTTAGGCGTGAAATAGGTAAACACTGGTTTGGAAACAGAGTTGTGGATGAATGGAACAAGTTGCCAAAATCATCATTAACTCGAATACGCTGAATAGCTTCAAACATAGGTTGCATGCTTATATGAGCAATAGGGGTTGGGTATAAACGGGACTGCCCAGTATGGGCCAATAGGCCCGCTGCAGTTTCCTCCATTCTTATGTTCTTATGTTCTTATGTTCTTATAGTGAATCGTCCTCTGGTGTTGATATGTGGGACCTCCCGTGGTCATGGAGGCATGGCGTGGCGTGGTGTGGTGTTCACGTGGTATAATGACTCGTCCTCATGTGTTGATATGAAGGACCTCACACGGTCACGGAGACACCTGGTGGTGTACGGTGGTGTCACAGTACCTCACTCTCTGCTAGGTGGTGTTGTGTTATCTCATAGCCTGGTGTAAGGCTGGCCCACTGTTGTTTTCAGGATGGGGTGATTAACACCTACTGGAAAGGAGATGGTGGTCAGATCCCAGGGGTGCTGTCTCACTGGTGAGTCACTGCTCTCACTGGTACTGTCTAGGGCTGAATTCACTGGCTTAAACACTGTTCAACACTGATCCCACTTCTTTCAGAAACGAAATTGTCACTTTTGATGGGATTATGTTGATATCCCTGGGGTGAGGATCGGTCGAGGAGAAGGACTTGTGGAATGGACTGACTTTGGCCAAGGGAGGCAGGTGAACAGCGGGAGCTGCGCCTGAGAGGTCTTGACCCTCCTGTGGTCAAGGATATAGTGTGTGTATGTGTGTGTTTTACTGTGTGTAATCAAGATGGCGGGGATACACCCTTTGCAACAAGCAGCGACTAGTGTATTGTGCACCCCATAGTCATCCTGTGAGAGGTAGCTCAAATGGTTTACAGAGCAGAGGTCACAAAGGGTGTGTATGCCAGACCCAAGTGGTAGGGATATTATTGCCTTGACTATCGCAAAGTGTTTCCAATACATTGCTTTTTTAGTTCTGCATATCGAGGATGTGGGATGCACGCACGCACTGTTATTCACATTTTCCAGAGAAGCATTCAAGCACATATGTGTGTTTAGATGTATACATGGAAATTGACTTAAATACCAAGTCCAAAATTAAAATACAATTAAAGCCAACACACACACACACACACACACACACACACACACACACACACACACACACACACACACAAACACACACATACACACACACATGCACACAAACACTCAAACACACACACACTACATCCTTGACCACAGTAGGGTCAAGACCTATTCAGGCGCTGCTCCTGCTGAGCTACGGAACCCCATTTGGCTATGACGTCCCTCTCCCCGATCCATTCTCACTACTGGGATATCAACATAATCAAAAGTGGCAATTTCGTTTTGGAAAGAAGTGAGATCAGTGTTGAACAGTGATGAACAGTGCCACTGTAAGCCAGTGAATTTAGCACTAGACAGTACCAGTGAGAGCCGTGACCCACCAGTGAGATAAGCACCCTTGAGAACCAGAAGGTGTTAATCCGCCCACCTTGGGAACAACAGGGGGCCGGCTAAGCACCTGACTATGAGATAACACAACACTACCCAGCAGAGTGAGGTACTGTGACACCACCCCACACCACACGGTGTCCCCATGACCAAGTGAGGTCCTTCATGTCAACACCCGAGGACGAGTTACTGCACCACGTGAACACCACACCACCTGGTGTCTCAATGACCAGCCCAGGACCGGACTGTCACCTATAAACTATAATAATTTGTATGTTCAATTATTGTTCTCTCTTCTTTCGGCAATGAAAGCTTTTGTTAAACGACCCACCTAACCCATGTCTTTTTATGTAATAAGTAATATTTGTCGAATGTATATTTTCAGCCTTCGGGCTGCAGAAATTTTTTAATAAACCGTTAATTATTATTATTATTATTATTATTATTATTATTATTATTATTATTATTATTATTATTATTACACATACACACAGTTCACCAGCATGGTAGTAGTAATGTAATAGTAGTAATGAAGCAGCCAGCGCAGCGTGCGTGTGGGTGAACATCTCTGATCTAAAGATGTTATTGGTGAGACATACTGCTTTATTATTGGGAGCGAAATTCCACAATCGTCAAAATGAATATCAGGTTTCATATTGCCTGCAAGGCTTCTTCTCATCCTTGGCATAAATTGTAAATACTCTCCGTGTGTTCGGGCGTTCTCAGAAATTAATTGGTGACCTGTGCTGGGTCAGTGGTGGGATAATGAGGAGGCTCAGCGCCAAGGTCAGTGTCGTTAGGCCTCTCTTGTTGACAGAAGGTGGTCCAGACTATCCTCTACAGGGTAGGAAATTCTTGTGGTCCTTTTTACCCGTGTGGACCCAATGTGGTTATAGAACCAGTGGTACACAACTGATATTACACAGTGAGACCATATATAAATAGTTGTTGTTTGAGGATACCTGTTAAGTGCCTGGTGTGACAAACTCTTGTCACATAGTGTATGAATTACATTGAATGGATGGTCATGTGAGGAGATGTATACACACGCTTTTACGTATGCCCCTACTACCTGGACACAGCAGTCCAGCCTGTCCTCCTTCCCTTCCTCATAAGAACCAAGTGTCTTTGTGCATAGAGCTAAATCAGATAATTGAGGATGTGTCGCCAAGGTGCTGTTCACTATACTTTGTTGGCATTCTTTTGCATCCATGCTAAGCGGAGCAAAACTACTGTGGGTGTGTGTTTGTGAAAAAATAAAACCATATTGTGGATTGCAGGAAGCTAGACCAGTGTCGGAACCCACGTCATGAGGGAGCCGACACAGGTGGCCACAGTGGATATCATGGGTTGGCACCCGATGATAACAAAGCCGTATGATAAGTCTATAAACCCGAAAATGTAGTACTAACAATGCTGCTCCTTAGTGTGGGGTATTAAAGGGAGGGCAGAGACAGTCACCTCAGTGGAATGTCGTCGATGAAGTGCAGACATATGGGTCAAAAGAAACCCTACTCAGAAATTTGTCAGTGTATAACTTTTAGACACTGACACCAAAAGAAATGGTTAGGAATGACTCCTTCATGACTGATTACTCAGGACCGCCACTCTGCCCTAAGCTCTTCAAATACTGGCAATAATACCACATCTATTTTGTCAGAGGACACACACAAAGGCTAAGCTACAAAGAAAGAAAATGTGGCAGTAGAAGATTGACAATGTATGTGGCGAACTGGGGCCCTGATTGATCTCCTATGTGAAGCAAAGAACACTGCAGGAGAGACTAAAGTGCGGGTGGGCGGAAATAGCCACGATGATGTGGCAAGAAAATTTGGAAAAGAAAATGCGTGTGTAGGAAGAAATTAATGTCTCTTGGCCAAGATCCTCCACAGAGAATCCGGTGAAATTGATGCCAATAAACGAGACATTAAAACTATTGAAAGAAAACATCCCCCTGCAAGCAGAGATGAAGGCATCAGGTTCGGGGTGACTATATCCCACACCGTCTGTCACCAATTGAGAGAGAAAATAACAGGAGATGGTGTGGAAAAAGGCACTGAAGATCGAGGAGAGCCGGCCCACAGCCTTCAGGTCTAGATGCAAACAGTTGGAGAGTCATCCTCAGCACAAGAAGTTGGCCCACTGTAGCAGGTCTCATCACACCCAGTGCAGCATCCTCTTACTATATCTTACTCCCAGGCCCTGACGGCCCTGCCGCCTTATTCCTCTGGAAAAGAAGGCAGGATGTAGACCTATAGGGGTGAAGTGCTGAGGCGGATCATCAGAAGGAGGAGTGCAATGGAGATGAGGATGATATGGGGCAGCCTTGAGAATCTACTGGTGGCATTTTTGATGGTGAGGCATGAGATTGATATTTGGCCGTCGTTGAGCCTTGCGTTCCTGGTCGGATACTGAGCACACAACATCAAGATCAGTGTCCAAAACTGCGATGTATGTTGAAAATTCGTATAAGTATTCAGACCTCTAAATAGTAAATAACAAAATCTACGAATTGTTTTGTCTAAATTAAACCGAGAACAACACGGGGAGACTGATTTAGTAACGTGTAATACAATTGGCCTATCGGTGCTCAACAAAATAAAATTTGAAACAACTGGGGTCAAACAAGTGGCATATGCTGATGACGCCTTAGAACGGGAAAAGTGGAGTGCATCAAAATGTGGTGGGACTTGGTAACAGGTCCTAAATGAGGTGCAAACATAACCAAGTCCTTCCTCATCGTGAAGCTTTAGAACATTATGAACGGGCATTGGAGGTTTTGGCGGAGAGAGTGAGGTCAAAATAACTAAGGGCGGCCAAAAAAGACATCTAGGCGCAGTAATTGGCCTCACGGACTTCAAGACCAGGAAGTGCGTGGCAGGGAAGAAGGTGAATGAGTGGAGTTGAAGGAAATCCAAGCTCTGTCTGAGATTGCTAACACCATGAAACCACATGCAGCGCGCATTACCCATGGAGTCAAGCATCGCTGGAACTACCAGTGCTTACCATCCCTGAAGATCGGACCCCTCCTGCACCCTCTGGAAAGCTATCAGTGTCAAGTTCATTCCCAAACTAGTGAAACACCTGACTTAACCCCAGCAGAAGAGCATATGTGCACTTCCACCCAGATTGGGAGGGATGGGACTAACTAATCCAGAGGTGCACCACACAGACATCTAAAATTCACTTAAACCACAGCAGCCCTCACAGACCACATAATAGCCCAGAATGCAGCAACAGAAATGGATACCAGCAGTAAATAAGATTCAGCCAGGTCCGTGCGACAGATCGACAGCACTGCCAAAATGAAAAGTTGCAGCAACGATTGCTGCAGGTTCAAGAAAATTTGAAAAAAAAAAGTAGCTATAAGGAGAATTGGGCGCCTCAGACTGGTTAACTCGTAACCGATAAGAGACGATAGTTTCAGTCTCAATAAACAAAATTTAGATGCCATTGCTCTAAGGTACGGTGGCCAGTATGAAGGATGCCCTCCCAATGCGATATTATTGCTCTTCCTATGATAGCGATCACCATATGTGCGAAGGGCTTCATATGCAGGCATAGCGAGGTAAGAGATCTCACAGCAAATATATTTGAAGAAGTACCCAGGACGTCATGGTAGAACCGACCCTCCTTCCATTGGATGGCGAGATCTTCCAACACAGGACTTCAAACACATCTAACGAAGCCCGCGTGGACGTCAGTGCTCGAGGATTCTGGACGCCGGGACAGCGAGCTTTCTTCGACATCAGGATTTTTGATCCCATGGCCGCATGTCACCGTAACCTAGCTCTCAATACTGCACATAGGAGGAACGAGAACGACAAGAGAAAGGCATATGGGGAGAGAATTCAAATCGTTGATCAAGGCAGCTTCACTCCTCTAGTGTTCACAACCTCTGGTGGGATGGGCCCAAGTGCAAGATGTTTCTACGCCATACTCGCGGAGTTGATCTCCGAACAGAAGCAGCAGCCCAGAAGTTATGTCACAGCCTGAATGAGATGTCGACTGTCTTTCTCTCTCCTTCGGTCGGCTTTGCTTTGCCTCAGGGGAACGAGAGCTTCTGCCCCTACTCCGACAACTGCTGCAGATATTGACTATGAGGCTACAGTCACTGAATGACGCATAGATCTGCGGCTCAACTAATTTAACACAGATAGAATAGCTACTTATGTATTAGGATATTTAATATTAAGGTAAATAAATGGTGGCGAAGGTGTGGCTATTGGGGGAGGCTGGAGGCCACGAAAAAAAAAAAAAAAAAAAAAGTAGTAGTAGGCTCTTAGTTTACTATAGAGTGCCAATAGAACCAGCAGTGTCGTCCACAGATGCTGCACATGAGGGCTACTTAGTGCGGAAGGGGGGGTGGCAGCGACCAGCTCACGTTGACGCTTGGTCTGCCTCAGTATGCAGTCGGGCTAACTCGAAAGCATGGACATTCGTATGGTCATCCTTCAAGCGATATGGTGTGGCACTTTTTCAGTTTTGTCTTAAGAATAACCTTATACCTTTTCAGTTGCCCGCTAGCATTACGTTTACTATTCGTTAGTTGACTGCAAAGTAGCTGTTTTGGCAGTCTACTTGTCGTCCATGCGGGTAGCAGGGCCAGCCCAACGTAGTTGTTCATGGATAATGGTAGCCTCGATGTTCCTACAGTTGGTGTCAGCGTGAATACTGGCATTTGTTCTCTTGTCGTCCCAGCGAACTCGGAGGATGTAACTTAGACTACGTTGGCAAAAGTTTTCAAGTGCCTTAAGGTGCCTCCTGTATGTGAACGATGTCTCATTGCTATATAGCAGGGTGGGGAGGACCACTGCTCGATATACGTGCAACTTTGTCGAAAATTTCAGCTCCCTGTAGCTGAAGACACAGCCAGGGAGTCTGCCAAAGGCTTGAGATGCACATCTGATCTGATGTTGAATCTCTTCATCGATGTCCGCGGTGGTGGACAAGTTGGAGCCGAGATATTGAAAGTGGGTAACATTAGAGAGGATAGTAAGGTTAACCTGGATGGATGGTGGAGTTGTGGCTGAACCAGGGGCAGGCTGAAAGCGAATTTGAGTCTTACGTGCATACGCATCTGCGTAGGGCTTCAGGATCTCCTGTAGGTCGCGTTTAGTGTGAGTGACAAGGATTAGGTCATCTGCATACTGAAGTTCAGTAATAGAAGCTGCCGACCGTTTTGTTCTTGCCTGGATTCGTCTTATGTTCAAAAGATTCTTCATCCGGTATTGGAAGTCCACTATGCCGGCTGAACTGACACTGGCACAAGTAAGGAAGGCAGCCAAGAAAATGGAAAAGAGAGTTGGTGTCACTACACATTCTTGTTTTACCCCCGTTAGGATGGGGTAGAACTCAGGCTGGGTGCCATTGTGCAGGATACTGCGGTTCATGCTACCGTGGAGTTGAATTTTGGTGGGCAGCTAAAACGGTTGGGGGTAAGTCAGAGGGCTTCTCTGTTGACCGAATCGAAGGTCTTGGTTAGGTGATGTACAGGTCACGACTCGGTTCTCTGCACTTTTTTCTGTAACTGGAAGGCAGCGAGGATCATGTCAGTGGTACCACGTGATGGTCTAAAGCAACATTGAGATTCTGGGAGGAAGTTTTCCGCCTCAGGACTCGGGTGATAATCTTTCCAGCTACGGACAGCAGCGAGATCCCATAATAGCTGCCACAGTCTGACAGGTCTCCCTTGTTCTTATAAATATTGACGATGGAGGCATCTTTCAGAGCTTGGGGGATTTCCTCTTTTTCCCATATATTCTCCAGGAGAGAGTGGAGACGGCTGGTAAACAGAGGTCCTCCTGCTTTATACACCTCACTGGAATTCCAGCAGCCCCTGTGGCTTTGTATTCTTCATCTGTTGGTGGCAGTAGCTACCTCATCCAGGGAGGGAGGATAGCTGAGGTTGCTTAACTCTGGATGCTGAGGGACCTGCTGAGTAGTCAGGCCAGTCACTTCGATATTTCGGTTGAGCAGCGAATAGTACTGCTCTTTCCAGCCTTGGAAGATGCCTTCGCCGCTTTAGGGCGACATGAAGTGAGAGCTTGGCTCTGACGAGCCGATGATCAGTATCATGATCAGTGTCGCAGTGGTTTGAGCCACGCATGGCAAGGGTGATGAGGACATCTCGGCGATCTCTTTCTATGACAATGATGTAGTCAAAGAGATGGCAGTGTTTAGATCGTGGTTGTTGCCACAAGCCCTTGAACTTGTCTGCCTTCCTGAACAAGGTATTGGTGATAGTGATGTTGTGTGCATCATACTTGCTGAGGAGGTGTAGGCCGTTGAGATTACACTTGCCTAGTCCATTTCTCCCTATGATTCCCTGCAAAATGTCAGCATATCTGCCAACTCTGACATTGAAGTCACCTTATCTTCTCTGGGGATAGAGTTTAGTACTCTGCCAAGGTCAACGTAAAAGGCCTCTTTGATGTCATCCTCTGCATCCAGTGTTGGGGTGTATGCACTGATGAAGAAGGATTGACGTGAGTGATTCAGTGGGACTTTGTGCTTCATGAGGTGCTCGTTGATCCCAACAAACATTTTAGTTAGTCTAAGCAAGATTCAATGGCGGATGTCAAAGCCAACTCCATAAATGAGGTTTCTCTCTGTAGCAGGCTTATCCTTCCAGAAGAAAGTATAGCCAGATCCCCTTTCTGTGGATCGACCCTCGTTTGGGAGGCGGGACTCACTAATGGCTGGTTTGTCGATGTTGTACCTTGTGATGAGAACTATGTAGTCAGGTCGTTTATTCTTTTTCATCATTCATGTATTCTGTTATGTTTGCATTGTGTTTGTGATATGTATTGGTGTGGATTATATAGTATATTGTTGTATTGTAAATTATGTATTTTTTGTGTCAAAGTTTACATCCTTGTAGTGAGTAAAGAACAATCTGGCAACTCTGTGAAGTTAGTTGGTAGGTCAACCATACTACTAGTAGCATTCACTCACTCCCTCGAGTCCCTTGGCTTCTTGACGTTGTTATGAACCC
>NW_024737042.1:21101030-21146027 GCF_018991925.1 Homarus americanus
TGAACGCTCAGTATCACTCATGGCGGGGCATTTGAACTTGCTCTGAAATTTCTGAATATACATATATATATATATATATATATATATATATATATATATATATATATATAATATATATATATATATATATATATATATATATATATATATATATTATATATATATATATATATATATATATATATATATATATATATATATATATATATATATATATATATATATTTTCATGGAGATCACCAATGAAAACGTGGATAAGGTAAATCTTGATAAAATCACACAGGGAAGAAACAATGGAACATAGCTGACAATGCTATTCAAGACATCTTCAGATGTGTGAATAAGAACGAAATATATATATATATATATATATATATATATATATATATATATATATATATATATATATATATATATATATATATATATATATATATATGTATATATATATATATATATATATATATATATATATATATATATATATATATCATTCGCCTATTAATGATAGTAAAACAATAGTGACAGATCAGAATTTTTCTTTATATTTACTTTTCAAGTAACATGTTAAAATATTGTCACGTGCCTGTGGCTCAGGACTCGCATGGCGTGAGGCATATGTTCACGCCTCCATTCCACAACCTATTAATAATTTGTTAATTGTACTTATTATATTATTGTTCTTCATGAGTTACTTAGGTTAATTGTATATTTATGTATGTTATTAATATGCATCATTGTGTTACTCTGTTAAGTCAAATCAAGAGTAGTATTAATTAATTATATAAATTATCTAGCAAATGTCCTGGATCACGTAATATGAGCCGCTCCTCCACAGCGTGGGGACGCTTCCCCAGTAGCGAAACCGTGGCATAGGGTAGACGTGTCCATTCTTTCTCTAGCCTTGACCCATGTCTGGTGCTTTGTCCAGTCTTCTGCAATGCCCTAGTGGTATCAGGTATTAGTGATACGTTCAGTTAGGCCTAGGAAGGGATCCTGGTAGGAATCTCCTGTTTGGTAGGAAATAACTATTTTGTAGGGATGTTGTATATATATTGTGTCTGTGTAATATAGTTATGTTAAGTAGTATTCGTTTGGTCTAACTCCTTAACGGTATATTTTCACCCTTCCGCATCATTCTTATTTTAATATACTGTATAATCACTTATTCCTTAAATTCTTGTTTGCTAGTCAGTACTCCCTTTAGAACATAAATTGAATTAATTAATTATCTTCCTTTTGTGATTCACTTACTTCAACTTGCTCATACTTATTCAGTACATTTAGTTGAGTAGTTTTTGTGGGATAATTATTGCCGTGTTCCCTATTTGTTCCTTTATTTGATAATAACTGGGTAGGATTCCCAGGTATAAAGGATATTGGGATCGCGACAATATAAATATATTACATCACGTATGAAACTCATTCATTTGACATTTAACCTCATTTGGTTTAACAATGATCGTAATAATGATAGTGTTAGCGCCGGAACCGTGACATGACATGTAGGGGGTGTGGTAGTGGCAGTGTCTCCAATTAGTCAAAGATCAAAAGTCTGCTGGGGCCTGGCCTGGCTATTAGTCAAGCACATATGGAATTAATTGGTGGTTAAACGTGTTCCTCATGATAATGTTGCCAATATTGCCACAACCCGGAACGCATGTTAGGTACCCAAATATCTTTTCTCTCTCTATGTACAGATGTGTTGTAACTACTTCTTTGACGCAATACATAATGTGATATATATATATATATATATATATATATATATATATATATATATATATATATATAAAAATGTCTGTGTGTGTGTCCATGCGGAAATCTCGAAACTACTTTACCGATCTGTAGTGATGATGGATGGTGTTATATGTAGTGATGATGGATGGTATTATATATAGTGATGATGGATGATGATGTTATATGTACTGATGATGAATGTTGTTATATGTAGTGATGATGGGTGGTGTTATAGTAGTGATGATGGATGGTGTTATATGTAGTGATGATGGATGGTGTTATATATAGTGATGATGGATGATGATGTTATATGTAGTGATGATGGATGTTGTTATATGTAGTTATGATGGGTGGTGTTATATGTAGTGATGATGGATGGTGTTTATATGTAGTTGTTATATGTAGTGATGATGAATGATGTTATATGTAGTGATGATGGATGATGTTATATGTAGTGATGATGGATGTTGTTATATGTAGTGATGATGGATTGTATTATAAGTAGTGATGATGGATGTTGTTATATGTAGTGATGATGGATGGTGTTATATGTAGTGATGATGGGTGGTGTTATATGTAGTGATGATTAGACAATAAAATAATAACAGTTCAATGCTAAAAAATATACTTTGCTGTACCGTTGCGTATGAAATTCATACACCGTTAATGAACTATTGATGGAAGAAGAAGTTTTGGGGACTGAACAGTGAGACAATGGAGCCTCCCGGAGGGTGGCGTCCTAACGTGAGCCCTGCGAATGAGCCGCCCGTCTGTTTGTGGGTGGGTTTGTTTGTTTCGTGTTCACGAGGATCTGGAAACTACTTTACCGATCTGTAGTGATAATAGATGGTGTAATATGTAGTGATGATGGATGGCGTTATATGTAGTGATGATGGATGGTGATATAGTGATGATAATATATATATATATATATATATATATATATATATATATATATATATATAATGACACCACATTGAATTTCATCTGCCATTTTTCAGACCATTCGAAAAATTTGTTTTGATCTTTCGGTAGTTTTGCGCAGTCCTTGTCAGATTTAATTACATGCCCTATTTTAGTGTCATCAGCAAATTTACTTATGTTGCTGTGTACGCCGATATCTATGTCGTTTATGTATATAATAAATAATAATGGTCCAAGTACTGAGCCTTAGGGTACTCCACTTGTGACGTTACTCCAATAGGATTGAGTGCCATTAACGCTCACTCCCTGTTTTCTGTCCTGTTACCACGCACTAATCCATTTTAAAATATCTCCTCCAGTGCCATGAGCCTCCATTTTTTTATTAATCTTTCGTGGAGGACTCTGTCAAAGGCTTTGTTAAAGTCAAGATATACTCCATCATAGTGGTGCCCCTCGTCCACTGATTCGAAAACAGCTGAAAAGAATGTAAATAGATTAGTTAAGCATGAACGCCTGCTTGTCAAGCGGTAGGTTATCAATGATCAGTCAATTCACACCCCTCGTTTGGCCCTGATTCTTTTACAGACAAGGAAATAGATATAACTTATAGAAAAATAGGAATTATTTGTGCTTAGATAAAAGTTATATTTTTATTTACAGTTCACCATCCTTACACAACCAGACGTGCGTGACATGCACCTCAGATACTGCCACAGATTGCAAGCACTATTATTATTATTACATGTTTTATTTACTCTAATAGTATAGTATTGTAGACTGTCGTAGCAAGCAAGAAGCACATGTGAATAGAGAATCATTGCAATTAACTTTAAACCTCCTTTTGTTCACACTATCGCCAAAGTTTAACATGAACAGCATGAATGTTATCTACATGATATAGCAGAAGAGGAAAATAATAGATATGAACTTAAACTTCAAGTGAGTGCTAGTAGGTTATCATTCACGGATACCATTACTGCAGGTTGAGGGGCACCTGCCTCCACTTCCCTCCCTGCTGCCCTCCTTTTCCTACCCCACATTCTCTCTACGTCACTTCACCTCGCTATACCACAGTCCACTTGGCAAAAGAAACGATCTAATAACAGTCTGTTTAATGCATTTCTCATTAAACATATAAACATTTTAAAAATCCTTACATTTATCTATTTGTTTAAATTTGTATTTACTTTGATTCCGTAGTATCTAATCTAATATACTATAGCGCTAGCCGTGCGTGTATCTGGTCTGGGCAGGCGAAACGGCACAATCGTTTTTCACCAAACTTCGTGGAAAAATCGCAAAAAATTCGTAGAGTGAAAAAAACCTAGTCCCATGTCGATGGTGTCTTTAGGAATGCATTAATTAAAGATTTTATTTACGCTAGCAACAGATGTCACTGTACGCTGTCTGCCAGCCAGACGATTGCTGTTATCATACGGCTCCCTCCTCCTTCCCCCACTTTTTCTCTTAGCCTACTTTTTTTAATGTTGTTTGGATTAGTAAAGGAAGGAAGATGAGTAAATAGAAGAAAGAAGGGGAACAGACAATAGTTAGAGATAACAGGTGGGGGGGGGGGAGCTGAGCGACCATGATTATAACAACCACGACTATGATTATAACAACCACGACTATGATTATAACAAACACGACCATGATTATAACAACCACGACTATGATTATAACAACCACGACTATGATCATAACAACCACGACCATGATTATAACAACCACGACCATGATTATAACAACTACGACCATGATTAAAACAACTACGACCATGATTATAACAACCACGACCATGATTATAACAACCACGACTATGATTATAGCACCTACGACTATGATCATAACCACGACCATGATAATAACAACCACGACCATGATCATAACAACCACGACCATGATTATCTAATCTCTAATATACTATAGGAAATTATTTGTATATGACCGATATAGCTACAGAAAAAATGAAATATTTACATGTTGTTGTGTATTCTTATTACTGTTTGACTGCTGTTCGCTGGAAACCGATTTTTTGCAAGTGCACCTACGTTAAATACAGGCGCGAGCGCACTTCCCCAAATATTCTCTACATTACTGTTTTGTCGGATTATATGGCGAACTGGGCACGAAGGGCCCACGATCACTTGTCTAATATACTATAGCGCTCTCCGTCTGTCTGTCTGTCTGTCTTTCTGTTTGTCTGTCTGTGCAGCTGAAACCGCACAATCGTTTTTCATCAAACTTGATGGAAAAATCGCAAAAAACTTCGTAGAGTGCAACAAACCTGATCCCATGTCGATGGTTTCTTTAGGAAGGCATTAGTTAACAATTATATTTACGATGGAAAACAATGCAAGTCTACGGACTTGCCGCACCCTCATTCGCTGTACACTGTCAGCCCACGATTGCAGTTATCGTAAGGCTTCCTCCTCCTCCCCCCAATTTTTTTCTTAGCCTACTTTTTTTTAATGTTGTTTGGATTAGTAAAGGACGGAAGATGAGTAAATAGAAGAATAAAGAAGGGAAAAGAGAAAATAGTTAGAGATAACAGGTGGGGGAGAGCTGAGTTCATCATGCGTCTGGATGCGCAGTTTCAACGTTACCAGACGACCTTACAGCTATGTATACTTATTCCTGTGGCTAACTGTACATGGAAAAGAGATAATAACAGGAATGCATGGAGAAGATGACTACAATAGACACAGGGTGAATATAGACAGTGAAACAAACAGGAGGTTGACAAAAATAGACAGAATCATACATGCACAAATAGACAATATGGCAACAAACATGATAGACAGACAGCTGACTGACTGGTTAGCATTACACAAACAGGCAGACACACGCCAAGAACAGATAAGACAGACAGATTTGACGACACAAAGAGTACAGACGGGCATATATTCAAACACCACGCAGACGAACAGACAGTTGGGATGGCAATAGACAGGATGGATATACTTGAGACAGATTAGAAGGCATTTATAAACAAGAATAACACCAAATTGACCATAGCTGTGTCAGTGAGGGTAGGAGGTCTTACATCCTCCAGCATAAATAAAAAGACGCATTGAAAACTAACACCCTCGTGCGGAAAAACATCCATGGTCGGTCAGTCATGTGATATTGGCCTAAAACTGACTAACGTAGATGATGACTATGCTGACTTAACACAGGTGATGACTTAAGCAGATGGTGACTAATATAACCAGAATCAAGGTCACTTCTCTTCATAATATAATTTATCTTGGAATGATCATCGATGATTCATAATAATTTTTTTTATGATTTTAACCTCTCCTTATGGCGAATATTTCTTTAATTAATTATTCTAACGTTTTTTCTATTCCTTCTTACATTATATTAGATACTGTAAGTATCATGACCACGACCATGATTATAAGAACCACGACCATGATTATAACAACCACGAATATGATTATAACAGCCACGACCATGATTATAACAACCATGACTATGATTATAACAACCACGATCATGATTATAACAACCACAACTATGATTATAACAACCACGACTAAGATTATAAAACCACGACCATGATTATTACAACCACGACAATGATTAAAACAACCACGATCATGATTATAACAACCACGACCATGATTATAACACCCACGACCATGATTATTACAACCACGACCATGATTATAACAACCACGACTATGATTATAACACCCACGACCATGATTACAACAACCACGACTATGATTATAACAACCACGACCATGATTAGAACCACCACGACTAAGATTATAAATTCACGACTATGATTATAACAACCACGACTATGATTATAACAACCACGACTATGATTATAGCAACCACGACCATGTATATAACTCCCACGACTATGATTATAACAACCATGACTATGATTATAACAACCACGACTGTGATTAAAATACCCACGACAAAGATTATAACAACCACGATCATGATTATAACAACCACGACCCTGTATATGACACCCACGACCATGATTATAACAACCACGACCATGATTATCTCATATACTATAGGAATAGATGTGTATCTGTGTGTCTGTCTGTTCTGGGCAGCCGAAACGGCACAATCTTTTTTTTCAACCCAGGAAAAATCGCTAAAAACCAGAGTGGAACAAACCTGGTCCCATGTCGAAGATTTGTTTAGAAGGCATTAATTAACCATTTTATTTACGCTGGAAAACGATGTCGCCAGCACTCTGCCAGCCTTCCGGCGGTTGCATCGCTAGAAACACGAGCGTTCGAACTTTCACTCTTTGGTAAACTGTACCACCGGACTCGCCACCGGGCACGAAGTGCCCACGATCACTTGTAATTCTCTATAAACTGTGTGTCCTTCCACTTATATGTTTCCCAAAGGGAGGGTACATGACATGATTTTTACGTGTTATAGCTTCTCGTTACATCATTTGGCCTGCGGTGATTATGATTATTCTTCTCGCTATTTATCACGCCTAGTTCTTGATGATTCTCGTTTGTTAGCTCTTATTTGTGACCTGGGTTTAATTAAGAACACTTGTAAATGTTTAAAATGTGTTTGTACTTACACATAAATAAGAAATGCCAGCTTCTACGTAAAAGGAGCTCCTTTGCCACGCATGCATGCATGTTGTCCACAGACGCTGTAAAATTATTCATTGTTTTTTCAGAAAATCTACCTTTAAAAGGACTTGGTTTGTTTCCATGAATTCCTCCTCGCCATTGTTAATGTACTGTATATCAAATTCAATATTATGGTAAGTTGCAAAGATTTTTTCTTTCGTGACATTAGTTAGGTATGGTATTGAAGGTTTTTTTTTGCTTACATATAAGTTAGGGTTTGTTTACAGGTAGGGTTTCCTAGGTTCTTTTGCTGATGAGAATCGATAGGTAGGGTTTTCGAGGTTCTTTTGGCCATTATGATGTGTTTTATTTTTTTTTTCACACTATATAAATATTAAACATTAGTCGCACACGATAATGCATAAACCTACTACAACTTACCTAACAGGATGAGTTTGTTAGGTCAGGTTCTAGTAGGTTCTTATGCATTACTCAGTCCATTTCTGTGAAAATATCATATACAAAATTTTTAAGAAAATCGTATATTTCTCTTCAGTGATAACACTTTTCAAATCTTAACACACACACACACACATATATATATATATATATATATATATATATATATATATATATATATATATATATATATATATATATATATATATATATATATATATATATATATATATGTTGATAACCACAAGGAAACGAAAACAAAAGTTCCTAAGGCTGTGTAATCACATCTTCAGGTGTGAATTACACGAAAGCGCTTGGGAACTTTTTCCTGTATCACGCATATACCTGATCACGCGCACCTACAGTGATTTAATTAGTATATATATATATATATATATATATATATATATATATATATATATATATATATATATATATATCTTGATAAAATCACACGGGAAAAGGAAACAACGGAGCACCTTAGCTCCTCTACGTGTGTGTTGGTGTGAGAATTAGTGGATGACATCATTATGACCTGACCTCATGTTTTTAAGGTCAACCTGTATATTTAAGCCTCTCTCTGTCCATGTAATCCAGTTGCGTCTGAAGATGTCTTGAATAAAGACGAAAGCTAAGGTGCTCCGTTGTTTCCCATTTCCCGTGTGATTTTATCAAGATTGATCTTATCCACGTTTTCATTGTGGATCTACATGATATATATATATATGCAACAATCACTGTGGGTGCGCGTGATCCAGGTATATGCTGATAACCACCAAGTCAAGGACAAAAGGGGGCCTTTAAAGTCAGGAAAAGGGAAGTGATCGATGATAGTGAGAAAATAAGCAAAGCATTAAACAACTACTCTTATAAGTTTCACAGATAAAATAGAAGAAATGCCAGAGGTGGAACTGATAGTTAGAGCAAACGAAAGAAGAGAAATTAAAGAATCACTATCAGAAGAGGATGTTCTTAAGAAGATAAATATATTAAAGACAAAATCCCAGGGCCGGATGAAATTTTCCCTCGAGTTTTAAAAGAGTGTAAGGACCCTAGTAAATTGATTTAAAAAATCATAAGACACGGGAATTGTGCAAGACTTGTGAAGACAGGCAAATGTAGTACCCTTATTAAAAAAGGAGACAGAGCATCACCAATCAAATTATGGGCCATTTTGATCAGTAATAAAATGTCTTGAATCAATAAGAGCAAAGGGAAAATCTTGTGTATCAAACCTGCTTACGTGTTTAAGAAGTCGTCAAGGTAGTGGATAATGACGAAAATTACGATATAATTTCTTAGACCTTAGCAAAGCGTTTGACAGAAGTACCACATCAGAGGCTTCTGAGTAGTTAAGGCTCATGTTATCGAGGAAGTTTTAAATTGATAAAATAACATGGCTCACCGATAGAACATAAGAGGGTCAGCATAGATGGTGGGAAATCTGAGTGGGGCTGTGTAACCAGTGAGGTTAGGCGTCAGTACTGGGTCCACAATTGTTCATAATCTATAACGATCTAGATACTGGGATTAGCAGTGACATGAGCAGGTTTGCGGATGACAACAAAATAGGCGGCAGAATTAATTGGGCAGGCTGCAAATGCAAGGAGGATTTAAATAGACTGCAGGAGTGGTCAGAAATGACAAATGGTATTCAACACCAGCAAGTGCAGTACTTAATATTGGAAGACAAATATCTAAATGTACACAGCCTTAACTAACATCAACTGAAGTCGACTTGTGAAAAGAGACTTCGGGGTACTGTAAACCCGGACCTACTGCCAAAACAGTGCGCTAATATTCGAAATAAGGCAAACAGAGTATTAGGTTTTATATCTAGATGTGTAAGTAATAAGAGCCTGAGGACATATTACACTATATCTTGCGCCAGTCAGGCAGCACCTCGATTATGCGATTCAGTTATGGTACCCTTATTATAGAAGGATCAATTCACTGGAGTCGGTCCAGCGAAGAATGATGAAAATGTTTGGACAGAACCTTCCCCACAAAGATAAATTAAAGAAACTAAACTTGCCTTCCCTAGAAAGACGAGGAGTGCGGAGATAGATAAAATTCATAGGTGAA
Organism: Homarus americanus; assembly: GCF_018991925.1. Classification (NCBI taxonomy): domain Eukaryota; kingdom Metazoa; phylum Arthropoda; class Malacostraca; order Decapoda; family Nephropidae; genus Homarus; species Homarus americanus. The sequence goes on from NW_024737042.1 coordinate 21,110,810, forward strand.
AGTAATTAATAAAGGAGATATATATAAAGCTCTTATAGTAGAAGCCTGTGTAACAAAATGGACCAGCTCAGGGCCATTGTTAGTAAAGAGAACAGATATAATTACATAACAACATGGATAAATTCAAACAGAATCTTAAATTGAAAGAAGCATTTTTTAGCAGAATTATATCCCAGGATATAACCTATTTAAATTTGACAGAGTAGGAAGGAGAGGTGGCGGTGTAGCAGTGTATATCAGGGGTGTCATTAAAAGCCACAAATCAAACATTAAAAACAAATAGCCAGCACAGAATATTTGGGCAGAGATTGGTGAGGGTAGTGAACTGTAGTCGGCTAAAAGGCAAGGTTATATATAGACCACCTTAATTTGAGTAGGAACGATGGTAAATTATGGAGTAGCCAAAGAAGGCATCTGATAGAAACAATGTATGTATTCTAGGCGATTTCAACTTTTCAGTAAAGCAGACGGGAAAAATCAACTTAGCTTATTAATGAATTCGAAGATTTTCTAGAAGTAGTGCACAAGATAGTTTTTTATAAATTCACAAATCCGCCCACTAGAGGAAATAATATCCTCTATTTAGTTCTCAGTAATAATGAAAAATCTAGTAAAAGATGTTGGATTGGAGACGAACTAGGAAAACAGCATCATAAAGCCATATTTTAACATAATATGGGATGGCAGGAAGAAGGAAAAATTCGGCCTGATCCTTATTTTAGAAGGCTATCACGGTAATTAAGGAGAGACTCTAAGGGATGACCCTATGGTCAAAAGATTAATCCCCCACACCTCCGAAACTGTCAACTTAGGACGATAACCTAATTTAATTTAGCAGCTACTTATGAACAATTTATTATGCATAATCAATAATGCCTAAAATAAACACATCTCTAAAAGAAAATTCAGATCGATACGTGAACCAACCAAAAATGGATGAATAATAGACTTAGATCTTTCTAGGAAAAAGAAAGGAGTATATAGAAAAGTTAAGAGAGGCGAAAATCACTTTACTTGGTTACTATCAGAACCTAACAAGACAGGTAAAAACAGAAATTAGGAAAAGCAAAGAGAAATTATGAAATCAAGGTAGCAAACGAATCGAAAAATAACCCAAAGCTTTTTTTACCAACTGTATAAATCAAAAGGTGAGACACAATAGGTCCCTAAAACTACCATATATAGAAATGACTGATGATGAGTTAGAAATGTGTAGCACGTTAAATAGTCATTTTTATTCAGATTCACAAAATCGTGAAACCCATATTTCCAGAAGTTCATAAGGCATATAATCTACAGTATAGAAAAATATGTTGATGAATATCAATATTAATAGTAACGTATGTTCTTAAAGTAATTAACAAACTGAAGCTCATAAATCGCCTGGTCCAGACGAGGTATATGCTAGAATATTAAAAGAATGTAGAGATGAGTTGAGTAATCCATTAGCAGTTTTGATGTAATAAGCCATTAGAATTGCCTTAGTGCCAGAAGCTGAAACTGCAAATGTAGTTCCACTAAAAAGGGTGATAAATCAATAGCATCAAATTACTGGGTCCCATTAGTCTCATTGGTCAATCATGTGCGTTGCTAGAGCCAATTATTGCCACAAAATCAGGAAGCCACTTTGAAACATTCAACTTAATTCATTCTTCTCTACGGGGTTCAATGTAGGGACGTTTTTAGTCTCTGGCCAAATTTGCTTAGCTTTTTTTCTCAGAAGTATTTGAAGCGTAGATAATGATAAGTCATATGATATAATTTATTTAGATTTCAGTAAAGCATCTGATATCCCCAGAGAGAGATGATAAGGGCATGCAGAAGCACATGGAATAGGTGGATCAGTATTAAAATGGATTAGGTCATGGTTAACTGGTAGGGTTTCAAAAGAGTCAGCATAAATGGATTAAAGTCAGACTGGGGTGCGGTCAAAAGCGGAGTTCCCCAGGGATCTGTATTAGGCCCTCTGCTGTTTGTTATATTCATTAATGATCTTGATTTAGGCATAACTAGTTGGATTAGTAAATTTGCAGATGATACCAAAATGGGGAGAGTGATAAATTCAGACAGTGACTTTGAACACCTTCAAAGAGATCGAGATACCTTACATGAGTGGTCAGTAGACTGGCAAATGAATTTTAATACTGATAAATGCAAGGTACTACAGATAGGGAAGACGAATACAAACGTTAAGTATAAACTAGGTAACACGGAAATAGAAAACTCAGTTTGTGAAAAAGATCTAGGTGTATTTGTTAGCAACGATTTGAAACCTAGAAAACAATGTATTAGCGTTCGCAACAAGGCAAACAGGATTCTTGGGTTCATATCTAGGTCTGTGAGTAACAGAACTGCTGACGTTATCTTGAAACTTTACCTAGCATTAGTGAGGCCACACATGGATTATGCGGTTCAGTTCTGGTGTCCTTATTATAGAATGGACATAGATTCTTTGGAGAGAGTACAAAGAAGAATGACAAAAATGATCCATAATATTAGAAACCTTCCATATGAAGAAAGACTGAAAAGCTTAGGCTTACATTCATTAGAGAGGCGTAGAGTTAGGGGAGATATGATAGAGGTGTACAAGTGGGTAAGTGGGATTAACAAGGGTAAAATGGAAGATGTTCTGAAGCTCAGTAATAACGAAATAACTAGAACAAATGGCTGTAAATTAGATAAATTCCGATTCAGAAAGGATATAGGCAAGCACTGGTTTGGTAATAGAGTTGTGGATATGTGGAATAGGCTACCGAGTGCTATAGTAGGATCGGGGACGCTAGGGAGCTTCAAGACGAAGTTGGATAGGCACATGGAAGTGCTGGGATGGGTGTGAAAGGGATCTGCCCTGTATGGGCCAGTCGGCCTCCTGCAGTATCCCACTTTCTTATGTTCTTATGTTCTTATAATATCCGAGCAGGATGGGACTCGTAGCAACGGATTTAAGTTGGATAAGTTTAGGTTTATGAGGGAGGTAGGAAGGAACTGGTTCACAAATAAGGTAGTGGACGAGTGGAACAAGCTTAGCAACTTTGTAGTAAGTGCTGGAACGCTGGAAAATTTTAAAAGGAGGATAGATAGATTTTTGTATGATAGAGAGTGGTATTAACTCTCGACAGGAGCTGCCATGCACAGGCCAACCGGCCTATTGCAGACTCCTTATTTTCTTATGTTAAAGAAGAAAACATGAAGTTCCCAAGCGCTTTCGTGTAATTCACATCTTCAGGGGTGAGTACAGACTAAGGAGAAGTACAAAACAAGGTATATATAAACAGAGAAGGGTGAGATCAAGTCCACAATGGTCAGGTATTAGGTAATGACCCTACTAATCTTCAAAAAGCACAGAAACAGTCGGTAGTCAGGTCAGAGGGTATGCTGACCCAACCTTCTCACCTGGTTACAAATCTTCTTAATTACGAAATTATCCTGTTTGTAACCAGGTGAAATGGTTGGATCAGCTTACCCTCTGACCTGACTACCGACTGCTGCGGTGATTTGTGGACTTGATCGATCCGATCCGATGGGATGGAGAGAAGAGAGCCTATTGGCTCAGGAAGATGGAAGACGGTGTAGGATGAAGGTAAAGGTTGGGAAGTGGGAAATAAAGAGGGAGATTGATAGCAGGTGGGCTGTCTACCTTGCGGTGACGAGGTTAAATCTGCCATACCTGCAGTTCATGTCCACTACAGCAAGGGAAGGAAAGCCAAGCTAATCTAAGCTAAGGTAGCTTATGGTGTTTGGGGAGGGGGACCCTCCGTGTCCTTTAAGTATTCTTCGTTTTTATTTCGTGTATATTGGTTCTGGTTCTGTGTTGTCAAATGTTATGCTCTTGGGCCACCAGTTGTGTGTTCTGGCATTGTCTTCTTGCATTAATTGTTGGAATATGGGGTCTTCTAGTTCTTGTAGTTTTTTCCATATTGCTAATGCTTGATTATGCGTTGTGATGTTGATTGTGGTTAGGTTATGTTCTGTGTGTAGCTCTCTGGAATTTGTTGTCTGAGTTTTGCTGCTCTTCTGAGTTTGTATTTTGAGTTTTTTTTATTTTGATATAATGTTAAGTGGAATTGGGGGATATTCCAGGTGTGGTCTGACTAGTGCTTTGTAAAGGTTGTTACGACCGGGTCGAATTTTTTTATTTTTTTTTATTTAACATGCTTCCATGTTGTACCATATTATTCCTGTAATAATGTGTTATATTTACTATTATATAATCTAGTCACCTTACCTGTGCTGTTAAGGTTTTAACTGTTATTATTTCTTCAAGCCCATCTTATTTCTTCATTTAGTATTGTAACAAGCATTCTTTCTCTCTAACGACCATCTCCATCGATAAACGACCCACCGGCTGGAATTGGCCCTATATATATAGTGGTCCACCACCTGACGGTGTTGAGTCCAGTCCTCCCTGTCATTCAGTTCACATTGTTTTGAGTGACACTTGTCACCTGTTACTGATACTTAAATTTATTCCTGTGTTGTTCCTGTCGCCACCAATGTGGTATAGCAATGTGAGTACCTATTTATGTCTCTTATGTGACCATCAGTGCTTGCTTAGTTACATTTAAGTAATTCATTGTTATTTCACGTTAGTTAATTTCAGTGTTAGTTTTTATATGTTTATGCAGTGTTAACGTAATCCAATGCTCTATTTTTATTCTTTTGATGTTTAGTATCATTTGTGTCTTAAAAGTTTCGATAGTGAATCAATTTGTTGTGACAGCCTACGAGGATCTGTGTTGTATTAATACTTAATTTAATTAAATTTTTTAAGGTTTACTTTATTTATTCTTTTATTCCCTTTTAATTTACTTCACTTACTTTTTGTTTGGTTACGCCTAGAACCTTGGATATTATAGTAAATTAAGAGACGGCGTAACAAGGTGTAGTTGTATATTGGTGTTTAGTTTGCGGAATCTTCTGAGTTTAGTTAGTTGAACCTTGGCTTTTGCAATTCTGTCTGTGATATGTGGTAGTATGCCGTTCCTTCTGATTTTGAGGCCGAGGATTTTCCCATTTTCTGCGTATGGAATGTTTTGATTGTTGACCATGATTAGGTAAGGTCTGGTTTTAGCTATGTGATTTATCTTCAGTTTTTGTGTGTTAGTTTTAATTTTTCATTTCCTTTCGAAATTGTTTATGGTTTCTATTTCTCGGCTAGTTCTGATTGCCATCATTTGTTTGGATTTCCCTGGGTAAGGTATAGTTTGTGTTACGTCGTCTGCTTATGCAATGTACTCTGAGTTTCTTAGTTTGGGCATGTCCGTTGTATATATGGTGTATAGTGTTGGTGATATGTTGCTACCTTGGGGTACTCCACTGTAGAGGGTGAAGTTTTGACCTATGTAGTTGTCGATGGTGAGTTTGCATTATCTGTTGTCAAGGAAATTGCAGAGGAGAGCCGTGATGTTGGGTGGCAAGTTGAGTTGAATGATCTTGTATTTGAGCCCTTTATGCCATTCTTTGTCGAAGACTCTGCTGACATCTCTGAGTACTATGTTACATTGGTTTCTGTTGCTGGCTGCATTTGCGATGGATTCATATATTAACGCTATTGCAGTAGGGTGTGTCATAGGAGGGAAGATCAGCTAAAACTAATGGCCCATCACTTTTTTGGTAGATTTTAGTGTATATAAACAGAAAATAATTTCAGTTTCAATATTTTGCAACCTTTTGCTAGATAAATTTTAGCGTGAAATTTATCGAAAATCTAACGTACAGCTGCATTAGTGCATTACAATTAAATAGTGAACATTGCTTTCTGACTTCATTCTTTAACAACCCAACTAACAATATTTTTTTCTGTTTCAGATTCTGATGCATTTATAAGTTGATAATATTTGCGATGGCTGCTTGTGTCAGGACGAGGAACCAAAATCCAGCCATCTCAGTCACTATCTTGGGTCTGGGAGAGAGCTCCTGAAGTCGGAGTTGCCTACATTGAGAGATGCTTTGAGATACAGTGTTTTAATCAGGCAAATCAGTGAAAAGAACCAAAGAACTTACACAAACAAAGACATTGCCAGTGATATGACCAAAGCTGTCTTGGCAGAGTACACTCTGGCTAACGCTCAGTTCAAGCCTCCAGTCATAACAAGTCAGAAGAAGATTAGTGAGAGACTGCTAGCCAGTTGGGAAAAGGCAAGAGATATCTCTCTTGGGAGAGGAAAACTTGCAGTTAAGGACAGCTTTGCCAAGCAACTGGACCAGTTATTTGACATAATTACTTGCAAGTGCCCAATTGTTCTCTGTCCTGAGTTTGGATGCGATCGTGACTGTAAATCCGAGGCCCACATCTCCTGTATTTGCAAGCGTGAACTGAAGATTCCTGTGATCGAACTGGCATTTGTCAAAGCACAGAGAGAAAGACTGGCAGTATAGGGGCTCTCATGATTTCTAGCCAAGATATTCCGGAGTCCAAGAGACAGGAGGCTGCCACAGAGAGACAGAAGAGGAGAAGAGTTGCCGAGGAAAAGAGACTTGAGAAGGCCCAGGGTGAGGTAAAAAAGGCCGATGATTGGAGTCAAGCTGATTCAGAGTTTAATGACTTCCCCATGGCTGATTCAGAGTGCTGACCAGGAGAATGGTGACTTTGTCCCTAACCCAGAAAATAATGATCCCAAACCTTCCAGGCATAAGATTCGAAATAGGAAAGATATCCGAGCATAGCTCTGGCCAGCATGCGACACCACACTGGTCTCAGAGAAACTGCAGAGATAGCAACAGCTGCCTGGATTGACGGTGGTTTGATAACACCTGATGATGTTCACCTGGTGATAGATCATAACAAAGTAAGGAGAGCTCAGGAGAAACTTATCAGTAACCTAGAAGAGGAGTTTGATAAGGGGATAAGAGAAAATGGAATCAATTGTTTGTTCTTTGATGGGAGAAGGGATGACACTAAAGTGTTCATGAAAGTTGGAGATTCTGACAAGTTGTTCCCTGCCATGGTGAAGGAGGAACACTACTCCTGCTGCAGTGAACCAGGAGGGAAATATTTGTGGCATTTCACTCCAGAGAAAGATGACATCAGGAAACCAGCTGAGATAGTGGCAGATAACATTGTGAACTGGCTCAGAGAGAGGAACGTAGACCAGACCCTGCAGGCCATTGGAGGGGACAGCACCAACACGAACACAGGGTGGCAAGGGGGGGTCATACAGTGGATAGAGCGGAAGATTGGGAGGAAGCTGGTCTGGATTGTTTGTGACCTCCACACCAACGAGTTGCCACTCAGACATCTGATCTAGGAGCTGGATGGCAAGACTCTTTCAAACAACAGATGGTCTGGTCCTCTTGGCAAGATGCTGGACTCTGCCACTGAGTTAGAAATAAATCCGAGCTTTGAGAAAAAATCACAGTTGGCCCTCCACTCGTTGAGCTTGCACATACTGTCATTGACGACCTGAGTACTGACCAGTACTATGGTTACATGATTTGCAGTGCCATCAAAACTGGGGTCATGCCTGATAGACTTGCTTACCTGCAGATAGGTCCAGTCTCACATTCTAGGTGGCTCACAACGGCTCTCAGGTTCTGCAGAATTTGGGTCGCTCATCATAAACTGAAAGGGAACCAGCTTCACAACCTGAGACTTATTGTCCAATTCATCGTGAGTGTCTACTTGCCAAATTGGTTCAACACCAAGGTCAAGTCATCGTTCTCCGAAGGTCCGAGGCATGTTCTCTTCCAGCTTGAGCTCCTGAGGAGTCAGCCAAGGAAGGAGTGTTCAGGTGTGGAGCAGACTGTGAGAGATCTTCTGGTATGCTCATCCGAGGCAGTTCTGCAGACAATGCTCTGCAGTAAGGATGAGAGAGGAAGAGTGGCAGTCAAAAAGATCTTGGATGTAGAGACTTATGAAAGGAGGATCTGGGCATGACAGGAATCAGTGACAGATTCCTTCGGTCAGGAAGACTCCTGAAGTCAATCTAGGTGCCAAGACCCTCACAGATCTCATAGATCTGGATAACATCCAGGCTGGCAGTGAGCCCCCTCTTACCTGCAGCCTCACCAATGTTCAAGTCAGAGCTTTCCTGGACAGCCCCATGCATGTCCCTGCCTGGCCCTCGCACACCCAGAGTATAGAGCGTTGTGTACAGCAAGTGAGCGAGGCCAGCAGTCACGTGTACAGCCAGGAGAGGAGGGAAGGCTACATCCGAGCTCAGGTGGTCAGCAGAGAGGTGATGAGTAGAAACAGAGCAAGAAAGACATGTTCTCTATGGTGTGCAGCAACACCGGGTCGTAGTAGTAAAACCGGTTTTTGTATTTGATGATTTTCTAAAGGAATATTAAATTTAATAAATGTGTCAAGATCATTCGTTTCACTATTCTGGATCATTTTCATCCTAATAAATTAACCTGATACATTTACTTTACTTTAAACAAGCTATTTAGTGGTGTTGGTAAAAGGGTGGGAATACTGAATTTTCATAAGATTTCAAGTTAAAAGTTACCTCGCAAAAAATAAAAACGTTTCAAATCTGAAGATATCACATGATTCTGCACATAGAACTACATCATTAATACCATGGGCCGATTTTTCAAACTCAAAAAAAAAATTCGCCTCCGTATGACACACCCTACTATTGCAGTGTAGGTGCCTCGGTTTTTCCTAAAGCCGTGTTGTCTATGGTTGTATTTCTCTTCATACTCTAGGTGGTTTCTTAGTCTCTGGTTAATTATATTTTCAAGAATTTTCCCAGGTGTTTCGAGGAGTGAAATGGGTCTGTAGTTTTCTGCTTGTGTTGGGTTCTTTCCTTGCTTTGGAATGAGTCTTATTTTTTACTTTTTAAATTTGGATGGGAATAATTCGCTTGCTATTGATGCATTAAAGATGTCTGCAAGCTGTTTGATCATTGGTGGTGGTATGTCTTACAACACAGTTTTATTTATTTGACTTATTCCTGGCGATTTATTCTTGAAGCTGGCAATTGTTTTTGTGATGTCATGTGTAGTTATTGGAGCAATTAGTGGGTCGTTATTATCTAACGCGTTGAGGTTGATTGTCCTGGACTGTTGCCATTTGTCTGTGTTTTGGTTCAAGTGTGTTTCAACCACTTGTTCTGTTTCACTGCAGAAGTTTCGGTTGTCCTCATCCGTGAATTTGGTAGATGTTGCTCCAGAATGTTCTGAATATTGGTTCCTTGAGATTAGGTTATGTAATCTTCTTGCCATTGTTGTCTATAAGGTAGCTGCTCTCCTCTGAGTTGGTTCCCATCAGATTTTTTATTTTAGTCTGAAAGGCTTTTGGGTTTCTGTAGTCTGCCTGTGTGTTGGCTATTAGCTGGTTCCATTTCTCGTTGTGTTTTACTTTGCATCCCTCTAGTACAGGGGTTCTTAACCTGGGGTCCATGGACCCCCAAGGGGTCCATGGATGGGCTTCAGGGGGTCCGTGAAGGTCAGATAAAAATTTAGTATGTATTTTTGGTTACTGAAGAAAACCAGTAAATCTGTAGGGTGGCATGGGATGCTACTGTACACGGTCAAGTAACATACAATCGTCATCGTCGTCAAGTTTTGACTTCTAGAATGGTTTCCCATTGAAAGAAATTAAAGAAAACATACCCTGCCACTGCTTATAGCGCTGACTGCTAAAAATCTCTGGTGGCCCATGTTTACCATTTAAATTGGTAGCATAGTTCTCTGCACAACCGCCATCTTGAGCCACTCCACATTAAGTGCTTATTTCTCATTTTCCACGGTTTATCACGGCTTGGGAATCTTCTCATATACTGAGGGCGCTAGTATCTTCAAATACATACTTTTTCCTAAATATATTCAATTACCTATGGTTATGTTTTTGGTGAAGGTAGCGAAAGAGGGCCTTAGTTATTATTACTACAGCTGTACCAGCAGAGGTTGGAGACCTCCGACCGCCTTCTGACCACAATTTCAGAGTGTGGCTGAAGTGTGATGGGTGTACACAGTATGTGAATATGTATTTGTGAGTATGTGGGAGCATATGGTAAAAGGCGCGTGCGAGTGTTGTGAAAAACCAAGAACGGTTGGTGCGCTATATCTATTTGTTTTATCCATTTTTTACAACAAGTCTGTTATTATTTATTGGTCAAAGTTAGGGACTGGGTGCACATAGTTAGAGTAGGGATGCATAAATAGAGAGAGAATGGATAAAGTTACGGTCTGGGTGCGTCAGTAGGGTAGGAAAATACGAAGTCATCAGTCCGTATCATTCATATATTTTCTGAGGGGAACCTTGAGAAATCCTTAATAATGCTACTGAAAATAGGGTTATCTGTCTGTCTCTCTGTCTGTCTGTAAAGGTTTGTCCGTCAGTCAGTCTGTCTGTCTGTCTGCCTGTCTATCTGTCGATCTATCTTTCTGTCGGTCGATCTGTCGTGCTTATTAATTTGTGCTCATTAGTTACTGCTTTCCATATAAATTACATAAAATTTTTTTGAGAAAGCTGGAACTTTACCAAAACTTGGATTTGCCCCAACACAAATGCCTTGTCTTGAAGCATCCTACAAGGTTGCTTATCACATTGCCAAGCAAAAGAAGCCATGTGCCCTGGAAATAGTCGAGCTGGTATGTGGCTTGGAGCAGAGGAAGAAAATTGCAGCAGTGCCTTTGTCAAATGACGTCATCCACTCTAGAATTATTGACATTTCTTCTAATAATCTGAAGCAAGTATTGGCAGCTACACCATTTCCGTTCAGCATGTAACTGGATGAAACTACTGACATCTCTCAGTGCAGCCAGCTCCTGGTTTTCGTCCGTTATATGCATGCTGATGCCATCAAAGAAGAATTCCTATTTTGTGAGCCCCTTTTGGAAACTACAAAGGCCATCGACATCTTAGAAATGGTGAATAGTTTCTTTGCCAAGCAAAACTTCGACTGGGAAGAATAATCGTTGTACTCTGTGCACAGACGGAGCACCTGCGATGCTTGGCAACACATCTTGTTTTGCTGCTTTGGTGAAGAAAGAAGCTCCTCAGGTCATCGTGACCCATTGTTTTCTACATCGGCATGCATTGGCGTCAAAGACTCTGCCAGCAATTCTGAAAGAAGTCTTGTCTACTGGCGTGAAAGTCAACTTCATCAGAGACAGGGCTGTGAACCATCGCGTTTTCAAGAGGTTTTCTCAAGAAATGGGAGCAGAATATGAAGTTCTTCTCTACCACACAGAAGTTCGCTGGCTTTCCAGAGGACAAATCTTGACGCGCTTGATTGAGCTTCGAGCAGAAGTTTCACTTTTTTGAGAGAAAAAGAAAGCCCACTCTCAGAACAGTTTGACAGTGAGGAGTTCATTCATGGCTTGGCCTACTTGGCGGATATTTTTGGCCATATGAATGAGGTGAATCTTGCGATTCAAGGCCCTGGAGTCACCATTATGGATGCTGCTGAAAGACTGCAAGCTTTTCTGGCCAAGCTGCCATTGTGGAAGAGGAGGTTGGAGGCAGACAACTATGCAATCTTTCCAAAGTTAGAGGAAGTGCTTCTGCAGAATGGAACCGAGAGTGACAAGGCCCTGTCAATTTCTCTGCAGGCAGAATTCTGCAGACATCTGGATACTCTGCAGAACTCTTTCAAAGGTTACTTCTGCTCAGGTGACCTTAAAGTTGAAACATGGATTCGTAATCCTTTCCATGCCGACATAAGCAATGAATTTTCAATAAAATATAGCATATTCATTACATGCAAAGTTGTGTTTACGTGCTTATGTGCATTTTTCTAGGGAGGGGGTCCATAGCTTTCACCAGATTCTCAAAGGGTTCCCTGACTCAATAAAGGTTAATAACCACTGCTCTAGTAGTTCTTCTTTAAGATTTCTATATAATGCAGTGATGTGTGGGCTCCAGCCATATGTTTTTATAAATTCATGTAGGTTGGTGAACCTGGTTTGGATGATTTTTTTCTTCGTGTGTTAGTTGTGCATATGGTAGTGTGCAATATGTTGTTTTTGGGATGTTGTTTTTCATGGCTGTTGTGATTTTCGAATACCAGGTTTCTATGGCAATATCGATCTCGTTGGTGTTTTTGTTGTGGAGAGTTAGTGTTTCGTCGGTGTTGAGAGCTGTTTTGAAACTTTCCCAGTTAGCTCTATTAAATGAATATTTTGGTGTCGAGGGAATTTGTATTGGTGATGCGGAAATAGTTGCTATTATGGGTATGTGATCACTGGGGCTGGCGGGTCCAAGTTTTATGTGTGTGTAAAAATGATGATGTCTGTTTGTCAGAATTATGTCGGGATTCCCAGAGTGTCCCGGTGTTATGAATGTTTGAAAGTCTGGGCCTAGGTGTGTAATGCTGCCTTGCTCAATTAGGTTGTGCAGTACTACTCCAGCGGGGTTTCTGTTGTGATGTCCAAGGGTTGGGTGTAGAGAGTTCAGATCGCCTAGAAAGTATGCCGGGCTGTTTCGCCTGGTAATATTGAGGAGGCATTACCCCAGTCAATGCAATGCTTGTTATCCCTCAAATGAACAAACGGAGCATTGCATTGACTGGGATAATGCCTCCTCACTATTACTTTATAATTCAATTGACAGTAGGAACATTATAGAATCCAGTCTCATTAAACATACCGAATCCGTCAACATGAATTTGAGTAATGGTATGTACAAACTAGATAATTTCGTAATTAAGAAGATTTGTAACCAGGTGAGAAGGTTGGGTCATCTTACCCTCTGACCTGACTACCGACTGCTGCTGTGTTTTTGAAGATTAGTAGGGTCACTGCCTAGTGACCGGACCATTGAGGACTTGATCTCACCCTCCTCTACTGTATATATATGCCTTGTTATGTATAACTAGAACAAGTTAAGATTCCAGATCACCAAGGCAAAATACTAGAAGATATAGACAAGAAACATAGACCCTTATACTTAACATCAAAAAGGCAATAGAGAACAACATACCAATCACAACATATCGAACGCTACCACACATCAGGACATCTCATGAATTGCGAATGCTCCAAGTACAATACAATAACATAATGATGTACATACAAAACTATCCACCAACAACAGAGCTTATTAGAAACTTAAGGCAAATACAACAAAAGTTAAGAGATGAAAGCCTGATAGCACACCAACAGATATGGAACGAACTAATAAACAACCTGGATACCACAAGAAATGACAAGAACTTCTGGCAGAACGTAAAAAAAATTCCAGGAAACGACAAGCCCCAACAAAAGTACATAAGACCAAAACGGGAAAAAACTCTTTGAAGAAAAAGAGATAGAATCCGCACACAGGAGAAAATAATAAAAAGTATTTCAAATATCAAAAGAAGAAAGTGAGCATTTTGACGAAGAACACGAAAATCACATCTGCAGAGAAATGGCTTAAGTGATACATAGGATAACCCCACACCATGTGGTGGACAAAACCAGGCTCAACCCGATAGAACCAATTACAAAAGGAGAACTGCTACACTACATCAGACACACTAAAGAAAAAGCATTAGGATTTACAAAAATCACAAGAAATATGATCCTATACCTACCCAACAACTGCACACAAGGCATCCTTGAAATATTAAACTCAGCTTTGGCAAGTGGATACTTCAATGATGCATTCAAAAATGCAAAACTCATATTCATACCGAAACCAGCCAAAGACCACACTCAAGTAATTAACTACAGACAGATTTCCCTACTCGAAATTATTGGAAAACTATTTGAAAAGGCAATAAACAAGAAAATCAGAAAACACAGGAGCGAAAACGGACTACTAGACAACATGGATTAACTAAAAAAAAAAGGGAGCACATACTGCACTAGCCATAATCACGGAAACGTTAGCCAACAAGAAAGCAGAAAGAAACTAAGTCAACATTGTATTAAGAGACGTTAAGAAAGCGTTCGATAAAGTATGGCACCTAGGATTAAAATTTAAACTGCTTCAATTAAATCTTCCAGATCCACTAGAAAAAATCATCTGACTTCCTAGACGATCGCACGGCACAAATACAAATTGGCAGCTATATAGGACCACCCATAGAACTGAAAAGTGGAGTACCCCAAGGCAGTGTCCTTTCACCCACGCTGTACAATATCTACACAGCAGACCTACCAGAACCAGCTCCCTACAGTGAATACATAAGTTTTGCAGACGATATCACACAAATCATCACATACCCCGGCAAATCAACAGCAATAATGGCACAACATGCTACCAAACGCAATTGAGAACATCAACCAGTACGAAAAAAAGTGGAAGATACAAACGAACACCAACAAGTTCAAAATAATACCAATCGCTAAAAGGAAAAAAGACCCCATTATAGTAGACAACAAAGTAATTCCACATGTCATGGAAGGCACTGTCCTAGTATGAGGGCCTGAGCTGCCACCATTTATGAGGGCCTGAGCTGCCACCATTTATGAGGGCCTGGGCTGCCACCATTTTATAAGGGCCTGAGTGTCAGTAACAATTCCTTTTACTCTCATACTTATTACCATTGGTAGCGTGACAAGAGGGGGCTCGTGGGTAAGTGTAATGATAGTATCAAGTAATAGGGAAGAAATAACGGTAAATACTGTAGGTAAATAATAGACAATATACAAATACAAAATTTATTTAAACATTAATATGAAATTAGGAGAAAGAATTTATATGTACCAACAGACGAAATCTAGTACTAGGCCCTCAGGCTCAACATACTCACACCACTACTGGGTGGACACACTCAATAATACTCCCAACCCTACTGGGTGGACATACTTAATAACACATAACTCTTATAGTCACTTAGCACCATAAAGACCAGGGCAACTGCCACTACAACACTCAGTCGTCAGGAGTGATACTCAAGCAACAGCCATGGGGTCCAGCCACCATGGAGTACTTTCCGACGAACTCTGGAGATCCCAGTGGATTAATCCCACCACACAAATAGCCCTACTGAGTTAGACACTCATCCACCAATGATGGGGCTAGTGGTGTGTGGCTTGGTGATCCGGGGTCACCTCGCAGGCCGAGCGTTAGGGCCAGACGAGCCAGCTATGGGGGCCATAGGTAGTCTGAAGTGTCTGACGGCCGGGTCTCACGAAGGTAACTGATCCTACTGGACCTCGGACATCTCCCCAGACATAGTGGATACAACATCCACGCTACAGACACGGCCTAGGCTGCGTTAGGGACCTGTATGGATGAAGGGACGGGCACTTACTAACTGTGACAACGACATCACATTTCAGGGGACGTTAAAGACGTAAATATGACTTCACTCAGAGCATATCAACTACGTTACTGTAACACTTGCACAATCAACTATTAATTGGGTCAAATCACTTGAAGAAGGGCGAATTATAACACAGAGTGGAATGGCATACCTGTATGGATGAAGGGACGGGCACTTACTAACGGTAGAAATGCCCGCGGCACCTTCACTCAAAATAGGCCAGGGAGTCCACCTACTTCTATTTCGAATGAATTGATTTACTGTACACTCTGACGATGAAACTGAGACTATGAACTCATTTTCATTCCCTACTATTATCCTCACTAACAATGCTCTGACTCAGCTATCAAAAGCAAAATTAAATTGATTACAAAGGATTGGATGGCAACAGGTCCCAACATACAGCGTCTGCTACGAAATCCGCGGATTATATTCAAAGTTCCCTTAAGACAAAGACGGGGAAACAGAGAAAACGGGGGACGTTTCCACTGGGGGACTCGGAAGGTTTTGTGGACGTTTGAGCGTAATATGAATCCTTAAGGTTTTCAGGTTAGCCGTTATCACGATCATGACACTAGGGCTGAAGATAACAACAAAAGGCTACAAAACGTTCATCACTGAAAAACTTGCAAAAACCAGAAACATGGTAATTAAATTAAAACGCTTCAGAAGCCTGTCAGCAAAAAACAAGTTAAAGTTATATAAAGCCTTTGTCCAATCCCGACTAGTATATCCACCAATTCCCCTAGATGCAATAAAACAAACAAACATAATTAAACTGCAGACAATTCAAAACTTAGCCCTAAGTATGAGGGCTTGAACTCCCACCATTTTTGAGGGCCTCTGTGTGCCAGTAACAATTCCTTTTACTCTTATATTTATCACCATTGGTAGCGTGACGATAGGAGGCTCGTGGGTAGGTGTAATGATAGTATCAAGCAATAGGGTAGAAATAACGGTAAATACTGTAGGTAAATAATAGACACAATTATACAAATACAAAGTTTATTTAACATGAATATGAAATTAGAAGAAAGAATTTATTTGTACTAACAGACGAAATCTAGTACTAGGCCCTCAGGCTCAACATACTCACACCATTACTGGGTGGACATATTCAATAACAATTCCAACCCTACTGGGTGGACATACTCAAGAACACAACTAGTATAGTCATTTAGCACCATAAATACTAGGGCAACTGCCACTACAACACTCAGTCGTCAGGTGTGTTACTCAAGCAACAGCCATGGGGTCCAGCCACCATGGAGTACTATCCGACGAACTCTGGAGATCCCAATGGATTAATTCCACCACACAAATAGCCCTACTGAGTTAGACACTCATCCACCAATGATGGGGGCTGGTAGTGGTGTGTGGCTTGGTGATCCGGCGTCACCTCGTGGACCGAGCGTTCGGGCCAGACGAGCCAGCTATGGGGGCTATAGGTAGTCTGAAGTGTCTGACGGCCGGGTCTCACGAAGGTAACTGATCCTACTGGACCTCGGACATCTCCCCAGACATAGTGGATACAACATCCACGCTACAGACACGGCCTAGGCTGCGTTAGGGACCTGTATGGATGAAGGGACGGGCACTTACTAACCGGTGACAACAACAACACGTTTCAGGGGACGTTAAAGACGTAAATATGACTTCACTCAAAGCATATCAACTACGTTACTGTAACGCTTGCACAAGCAACTATTAATTGGGTCAAATCACTTAAAGAAGGGCGAATTACAACCCAGAGTGGAATGGCATACCTCTATGGATGAAGGGACGGGCACTTACTAACGGTTAAAATGCCCGCGGCGCGCTCACTCAAACCAGACCAGGGAGTCCACCTACTCCTATTCCGATGAATTAATTTACGGTACACTCTGACGTTGAAATTGAGACTATGAACTTATTTTCATTCTCTACTATTATCTTCATTAACAATGCTCTGACTCAGCTATCAAATGCAAAATTAAATTGATTACAAAGGGTTGGATGGCAACAGGTCCCAGCATACAGCGTCTGCTACTCAATCCGCGGATTACATTCCAAGCTCCCTTAGACAAAGACGGGGAAACAGAGAAAACGGGGGACGTTTCCACTGGGAGACTCAGAAGGTTTTGTGGACGTTTGAGCGTAATATGAATCCTTAAGGTTTTCAGGTTAGCTCTTATCATGACCATTACATAAGGGATGTATACAACATCAGATATCCTGACATGAATCTAGGTAAATTTCTCGAAATCAATTGCTCGACAGTAAATTGCTCGAAATCAATTGCTCGAAAAATAATTTCTCGAACCATCAATTGCTCGACAGTAAATTGCTCGATCTCCTTTGTTTAAACATGAAATGTGGAACTGTTTTGATAATGTTGTAGAAGGAATGCCGAAAACAAACAATGCAATTGAAGGGTGGCACAACAGTTTTGAACATCAAATAAGTGCTCGTCATCCGTCTATTTGGAAGTTTATAGATGGACTAAAGAGAGAAAACAGTTTACAAGAATTGCGAATAGAACAACATGTGGGAGGAGTCAGTACAGCTGGGGGCAGAAAAAAGTACCGTGACTGCGCAATTGCGATTAAAGAATATTGTATCAAACTATGACGAAACAAACAATGTAGAAGAATATTTAAGAAGTGTTGCATACAATATTTCATACTAATAGAGTAAATATTGGCAATAATACATTTTTATTTTTTCATTTTTTTAAGTATGAAGAACAACAAAAATAATAAAAATGTACCCGTTCTTATTTTAAACTATGACGAAACAAACAATGTAGAAGAATATTTAAGAACTGTTGTATAATAGAAATGTACCCGTTCTTAATTTTAACTGTTCAATTAACAATAATAAAGTTGTATTTTTTTTTCTTATTTTTGGATATTCTTCATTAAACCACTATTTTCGAGCAATCTGCCTTTCGAGCAATTGATCGTTCGAGATATTATTTTTCGCGCAATTGATTTCGAGCAATTTATTGTCGAGCAATTGATTTCGAGAAATTTACCGGATACCATCCTGACATAGTCACCAACCGTCAACTACACCAACGAGCACAAATAGAACCCCTAAGCGTTTACCTACACCAACACTCAAAAAGAATATGGACAAAGCTAGAAGAGATAGAAGCAGGACCAATCATAGAATGGATGGAAGAGACAGAAGAAGGAAGAAGAGAACACTCGTAGTTCCCTCGCAGTAAAAGAAGAGCCCTAGAACCCACACCAACTCCACTCTATTGAAAGATGCAACGTTACCCCAGTGACAACCATGGCAGCCCTACCACTTACAACATTAGATCATAAAAAGACGGGATGGCTTAGCAGAAACACAAGTACCTGCCCTAGACTCCCCACCATTGGCTAGGACACAAGACCCGAAAATGTAAGGCATAAAATTGCAATATTTGCTAAACATATAACACCTGACATAAATATAACACCTAAGACGAAAATTAGCTGAAACACAAACATGAGAAAACAGAAGCAATTGGGTTGAGCCCCAAGACCTAGCATTCTACTACTATTTTCCAATTTCCTCGCTTTTCTTCTTGCACTATCCACCAACCCCAAGTCCCTCCAAATTCCACCATCATTCTTCAAGTCCAGTTCCGCACCACCAATCTACGCACCAGCATCAAGATCCCTTCATACTTTACTTCACCCATCGATCGATCGATCTCCTTAGTCTGTACTCACCCCTGGAGATGTGAATTACACGAAAGCTCTTGAGAACTTCGTGTTTTCTTGTTTCCTTGTGGTTATCAGTATATATATATATATATATATATATATATATATATATATATATATATATATATATATATATATATATATATATATATATATATATATATATATATATATGTGTGTGTGTGTGTGTGTGTATGTGTGAGTTATGCCGGATAAGCTACGTTCTCTATGTTCCTTGTGACGGTGAAATACAGAAAATAAAACAATATTCAGAGGTAACTAAACTTTGCAGAGACAGAGCAACAACGTGATCCAAAGAGTATCAAAGACATAGCTCATCACATCTCCATTCTTGTACAAGGTAGGTTAGTTCAGGTGAGGTATATGGATGACATAAGAGTGAAAGAGCATTATATCTTTATATTTGATTTACGATTATTGATTTCTAGAGGTTGGTTCGCTTTCTTCACTGCTTCTGCCAGATTTGAGAGATAAATATATTACGACTTCGAGGTTGTTCTTCTTGTCTACAGTACTTCTGTTTTCGATCACTTAAAAGTAGTTGTCAAGCTTGCGACCATATGATAAATTTATTGTGATCAGTTTATATGGATGTAGTGTCTCCCTGACTTGCTGCCCTTTGATAAATCTTTGTAACGTCCGCGCACTGCATAAGGTGGTTCAGTTTACTATTGTCTATAACACTGATGTCGATCACAAACAGTGTAGGACCCAGGATGTCCCTTTGTGGTACTCCAGTAAGAACGCCTTTCTAGTTGTTTATGGATATTCTTTGATGTTTCTCCTAGAGTCTTGAGCCAGTTATAAATCGGTCTCATAATTTTGCTTGTGTTACAATGCGTTTATCTTTTTGAGGTTAGTTTACCTTTCCCAATTTCCACATCAAAACAATGACTGTTGCTTTCATCAGAAATTTCCCAGAACCATCTGGCTTGAAGAGGGTAGAGAGAGTCTGGCCGCCAGAATGGTAAACCTGGAAGTAGTGTCCGCATTATGTTTATTGTTTTTTATTTTAGTGTCTTCTGGGTGTCTTGAATCAAAATCCGGATGATGCCACATTTGCATCCTTGAGGAATTTAAGAAATTCAAGATGGCAGCCATTTAGGCTGCCAGTGCAGAAAGCTGACATTTCTCGGCTATAAATCTTATCTTCTTAAAGATTTTTTGTGCCAAAGCATATGCGCTCAAGTCAAATTAATGTATTTCCATTAAATAAAAATGTGAGACTCTTACATTAGTGATGGATAATACCATATAAAAGTCGGTAAAAATCATATTTTATATTAATTAAAATATAATATGTATCACTGTTCCTGAGGTTAATACTCCCGCAAACAAGAAATATAGCTAAAATCTTGAACATAATTTTGAAATATATAATATGTTTAATGAAAAAATCTAAGAATATTTACCAGTTATATAATTTAGACAGAAACCTAATTATTTTGAAAATATATACTGTATATATTTTGTGTGTGTGTGTATGTGCATGATATAAATACATATATACATACATACATGTGTAAAGTTATGATAGTTATGATAAATTTAAATTGAATCGGATGATGCTCTTCTCCGTCTCTATTCTTTCTTTTCATTAACATATATACATTTACACAGTAATTCTGAGCTTTCATTCAACTCACAAAAAAGTCTTGTCAGTCTTCTTTCCCATTCATGAACCAATGAATCCATGACATCACACAATGTACCATCTACAGTATGTGCCCAACACTGTGTGATGTCTCGGAATCACCGGTTCATGAGTCTCCTGGGTTCGTGGATAGGACGGACGACTGACGGGACTTTTTTTGGTGGGTATACATTACATCATCATTATTATCATCATCATCATCATCATCATTATCGTCATCATCATTATCATCACAACCATTAACTTTGTTGACTCTTTTGTCCATTTGTTGTTACAAATTGTACGCTAATGGCATCCACAAAATTGAGTGAAATCCATTTGTGCTTGAACACATCCACACCTTGCAGTTGAGCATACTGGCTCATTTACACATCCACAGGCGATCATCTTCATTACTGCAAGTGGAGCTAGACTGGTTGACGGTCGTGGAGTCTTTTAAGAAACAGAGTCCCTGGGAAAGAAAATGATCTGATTTTAAAGTATTTCCGCAAAGTAATTCCATTAGACCAAAATTCATTGCAGGAAATTTTTCGTTGATGTTCTGATGTTCTTTCTTTCAAGATATGCCAAAGTCAGTATTTCAGTTTCTAGTAGATGATTTATGCCGTGAATGTGCTAATATGGAGAGGTTTAGTGCGTGTGAGTGAGACTGGAAGTGGCGTGGCAGATGGTCTCACAAGTCACAACCATCTATGGCAATACAATGCACATATGGATTAAAATACAATAAGATGATAATTATGTGATATATTACTTTAAATACCATATTTTAGTATAATTAGAACCTTACGCCAGGGGCATACAGCCATTAAAATATGCATTAATACCGATATAAACATCGGGAAGACAGATGTCACCAAGTCAGAGACCCTGCTCTGATAACTATCGTTTCCTTCTATATTGCCTTTTATTATGGTGTCATTTCATAACCAGACCCCTGCTCAGTATTTTATTTAGAATTATGCGCCTTGTATAATGCTTAAACACTTACTTTTTAGCGCCCAGTGGTAGGTAGAGGTTCAGTTGTTAATCATCACCAGGAATTCAGTTTCATTAATGCTATAGCCTAAGTTAAAGATAGGTTTCATTAATATTTGATTATTCAGAGGCCGATGCCTATAATTTGATGTTCATTTCATAAGCAATGCTTAGATATACTCTGTTCACTAAAATCACTTAAGAAAACATACCAGACCAATGGTATGGAACTTTACTTTATAAGCCAGAAATGTTCTTGGTGTGATGTGAAAGGGACATTCACTTAACCTAATGTCTCATTAAAACAAACTGTGAAATGAAAGACACAGTTGAAATTGGAAATCCAAGTAAACGTTTTTGAAATTTTAAAGTAAAGGAAATGGAAAACTTTAAAATACAAGTCGGGTTTTATAACCATATTATTTATTTATCCCTCAAGTTAAAGGGTCTTAAGCTATACCCAGCAAATTAAATATTTTTTTTATTCACAGAATGGAACAACTTTAGGAAAAGTTGGAGCACTACTTCCCTACTTAAAGTTACTGTATACTATTTACAAGTCAGGGCCTCATTATCGGTAAAGGTACTATTTTGTGAAGCATATGGGATCAATAAAGCTTAATGATTGAATATATTATAGATAACTGTATATCAGCGAAGAAAATCCTTCCATTAGGTAACATAAAAAGTAAATTACTCCGTATGTAATATTATGACTCGTCATTTTGCGAGCAATGCAGGAGGTCTCGAGGATTCAGTTGAGCTTACAGTATATATTACATTAATTGGCTCTCCACCTGTTTCTGCCTCGCAAAATCACGCTCTTTTATTAAATAAGGGTGATTAATACTCGCACTGAAGTGGTCTTCAAAAAAAAGAAGGTACCTGTGGAGATAGGGTACTCCGATGCGCTGCTCGCCACCACAGTTTCCTGGTTTCCTTTTGTTTTGGCACAGTAATAAACCTTTTTCTGGCGTACCTTTGCACAATGGCACAAATCACCAATAATAATTATGTGCTGATTTTGCCATGATTAAATACAGGGGCAGGGTCAGCACCAGAGTCAACACCGTCTGTATAGCAAGTAGCTTGTCCTGACTCGTGACGTCAGCTTGGGCATAAGGGTGTGTCATACAGAGGCGAATATTTTTTTTTGAGTTTGAAAAATCGGCCCATGGTATTAATGATGTAGTTCTATGTGCAGAATCATGTGATATCTTCAGATTTGAAAAGTTTTCATTTTTTGCTAGGTAAATTTTAACTTGAAATCTTATGAAAATTCAGTATTCCCACCCTTTTACCAACACCACTAAATAGCTTATTTAAAGTAAAGTAAATGTATCAGGTAAATTTATTAGGATGAAAATGATCCAGAATAAGGTGAAACGAATGATCTTGACACATTTATTAAATTTAATATTCCTTTCTAGAAAACAAATCATCAAATACAAAAACCCTAGGTTTTTACTACTCGACCCGGTGTTTGCTGCACACCATAGAGAACATGTCTTTCTTGCTTCTGTTTCTACTCATCACCTCCCTGCTGACCACCTGAGCTCGGATGTAGCCTTCCCTCCTCTCCTGGCTGTACATGTGACTGCTGGCCTCGCTCACTTGCTGTACACAACGCTCTATACTCTGGGTGTGCGAGGGCCAGGCAGGGACATGCATGGGGTTGTCCAGGAAAGCTCTGACTTGAACATTGATGAGGCTGCAGGTAAGAGGGGGCTCACTGCCAGCCTGGATGTTATCCAGATCCATGAGATCAGTGAGGGTCTTGGCACCTAGATTGACTTCAGGAGTCTTCCTGACCCTGAAGGAATCGTCACCAACTGATTCGTCATGCCCAGATCTCTCATAAGTCTCATATCCAAGATCTTTTTGACTGCCACTCTTCTCTCCTCATCCTTACTGCAGAGCATTGTCTGCAGAACTGCCTCGGGATGAGCATACCAGGAAGATCTCCTCACAGTCTGCTCCACAATCTGAACAACCTTCCTTGGCTGACTCCTCAGGAGCTCAAGCTGGAAGAGAACATGCCTCGGACCTTCGGAGAATGATGACTTGACCTTGGTGTTGAACCAATTTGGCAAGTAGACACTCACGATGAATTGGACAATAAGTCTCAGGTTGTGAAGCTGGTTCCCTTTCAGTTTATGATGAGCGACCCAAATTCTGCAGAACCTGAGAGCCTTTGTGAGCCACCTAGAATGTGAGACTGGACCTATCTGCAGATAAGCAAGTCTATCAGGCATGACCCCAGTTTTGATGGCACTGCAAATCATGTAACCATAGTACTGGTCATACCAGTCGCCAATGACAGTATGTGCAAGCTCAACGAGTGGTGGGCCAACTGTAATTTTTTCTGAAGCTTCCGGATTTACTTAACTCAGTGGCAGAGTCCAGCATCTTGCCAAGAGTGACCAGACCATCTGTTGTTTGAAAGAGCTCCGCTATCCAGCTCCCCTGATCAGATGGCCTGAGTGGCAACTCGTTGGTGTGGAGGTCACAAACAATCCAGACCAGCTTCCTCCAATCTTTCCGCTCTATCCACTGTATGCCCCCCCCTTGCCACCCTGTGTTCGTGTTGGTGCTGTCCCCTCCAATGGCCTGCAGGGTCTGGTCTACGTTCCTCTCTCTGAGCCAGTTCACAATGTTATCTGCCACTATCTCAGCTGGTTTCCTGATGTCATCTTTCTCTGGAGTGAAATGCCACAAATACTTCCCTCCTGGTTCACTGCAGCAGGAGTAGTGTTCCTCCTTCACCATGGCAAGGAACAACTTGTCAGGAATTCCCAATCCTTTCATGAACACTTTAGTGTCATCTCCTTCTCCCATCAAAGAACAAACAATTGATTCCATTTTCTTATCCCCTTATCAAACTCCTCTTCTAGGTTACTGACAAGTTTCTCCTGAGCTCTCCTTACTTTGTTATGATCTATCACCAGGTGAACATCATCAGGTGTTATCAAACTACCGTCAATCCAGGCAGCTGTTGCTATCTCTGCAGTTTCTCTGAGACCAGTGTGGTGTCGCATGCTGGCCAGAGCTATGCTCGGGATATCTTTCCTATTTCGAATCTTATGCCTGGAAGGTTTGGGATCATTATTTTCTGGGTTAGGGACAAAGTCACCATTTTCCTGGTCAGCACTCGGATCAGCCATGGGGAAGTCATTAAACTATGAATAACCGCTTGACTCAATCATCGGCCTTTTTTACTCCTTCACCCTGGGCCTCTGTTCTTCCTTGGCAACTCTTTCTCCTTCTTCTGTCTCTCTGTGGCAGCCTCCTGTCTCTTGACCTGGAATATTCCTTGCTAGAAATCATGAGAGTTCCCATACTGCCAGTCTTCTCTCTATGCTTTAATAAATGCCAGTTCGATCACAGGAATCTTCAGTTCACGCCAGTAAATACAGAGATGGAATTTATTTACAGTCACGATCGCAATCCAAACTCAGGACAGAGAACAATTGGGCAAATTTGCAAGTAATTATGTCAAATAACTGGTCCAGTTGCTTGGCAAAGCTGTCCTTAACTGCAAGTTTCCTCTCCCAAGAGAGATATCTCTTGCCTTTTCCCAACTGGCTAGCAGTCTCTCACTAATCTTCTTCTGACTTGTTATGACTGGAGGCTTGAACTGAGCGTTAGCCAGAGTGTGCTGTGCCAAGACAGCTTTGGTCATATCACTGGCAATGTCTTTGTTTGTGTAAGTTCTTTGGTTCTTTTCACTGATTTGCCTGATTAAAACACCGTATCTCAAAGCATCTCTCAATGAAGGCAACTCCGACTTCAGGAGTTTCTCCAGACCCAAGATAGTGACTGAGATGGCTGGACTTTTATTCCGTCCCAATACAAGCAGCCATCGCAAATATTATCAACTTTATAAATGCATTGGAATCTGAAACAGAAAAAAATATTGTTAGTTGGGTTGTTAAAGAATGAAGTCAGAAAGCAATGTTCACTATTTAATTGTAATGCACTAATGCAGCTGTACGTTACATTTTCGATAAATTTCACGCTTAAATTTACCTAGCAAAAGGTTGCAAAATATTGAAACTGAAATTATTTTCTGTTTATATACACTAAAATCTACCAAAAAAGTGATGGGCCATTAGTTTTAGCTGATCTTCCCTCCTATGACACACCCTATTGGGCATTGCTACACAGCGTCAAATTAAGTGTACTATAGTAAACTTCCGCACATTTTTTACACAGGACAAATTTTTATTTAAAAAAAAAATCGACCGTTAACCAGTCTATTCGGCAATGCAACATGAGACAATATTTTTCTCTGTTCATCTTTCATCCAACCAAATTCAGTGGGATCTTGATCTGATAGATCTGCTTTTGCATTTGATTCCCATATACATGCATGATAATGAGCTTTTTTGACATGTTTAACAAGAACAAATGTTGTTGGTGGGAGTGTTTTTAGCTTCAAGGTAACTGACTTTCCTCTCTCCACTCGTTTGAGCCGTACCCGATACCTAACTGCTGACATGTAGTCCGTGTTGCATGCGTGCAGCGACAATTATAGTTGCTTCTCTTATAATGCCATCTATGTTTACTGCTGGTTCACCAAGGTTGACTAATTTGACATGTCCTGCATGGAGGGCCTTCAGAACTGAACGATTCACAACACCCGACATATAGGTGACTGTGTCACATCCAGAAAGGACAAGAGCACTTAGGACTGAAGGCACAAAATTTGCCTGTTGATTTGCAGTGACTCCTATGTTTATCGTAGTTCATTTCTTGCTGCTTCCTTCCATCAGGAGTGTGCACTACATGTTCCATACAACATAATAGGGAAGCAACACTTGGTGTGGAATGGTTCCATCTGCCTCTTTATGTGATATCTTCATATCATCTCTGGATATCATTACGCCCATATGAATTTCTTGTGGAATGGGGTGAGAGCCAGTGATTACCAGTCTGTGTTTAAATGCTCTCTGAGACTCCGGTAGTCGCTGTGCTCTAACTAAGAGGACTTCATATATGATATCGAGGAGCTGTACCTTATTTTTTGTTACTGTCAAAGCTGTTTGCTGGGGAGGGAAAAGGGTTGATAGGCATAATTTATGTTTTTGATTGTTTCCGATGTCTGTACGATCATTCCTTGTTCCACTTTTGATGCTATACACCATGTTTGTAGTGATCAAATATTATGTAGATACCTGCTTGATTGAACTTGAAAAAAATGTAGGTAACAAACGAATCTACTATGTTTTGCAGCAAAATCAGAGGGTCAGTTGATTGCCCACAGCATGGCACATCCATCGCTTATTAAAAGGTCTCTTTATATTTTTTCAATGTTCTAGCTGACTGTTCAATTTGAATTTCCTTTTTCAAGGTAGATTTTGTTTGAGTGATTCTCATGTTTCCATCACCCTTCCATAGATGAACCCTGTGTTGAAGGTTATTCCAATGCCAGCCTTTATGTGTTTTTTATCCGCTACCATCTTTTTTACTTTGTTAGTTAAAGGTCCATAAAATCCTCCCGGCCAAGTTGGTTCGTATTCATTCGTTTCTTGTTAAGTTCTATGGCATTATCAGCAGTGACTCACTCTGAGGAAATCCTGCAAAATACGATGTTGATTAGTTTACTTGGATGATCATCAGTGTTCAATAAATCGATACGTAACTTTAGTTTCTTCATCAGATATCCCTCGGGAGAGTGCTTCTTTGCATCCAACTTTCATTTCTGCCACATCTTTGATTACCTGGCTGGAAATACGTTGCAGGATAAATATAAAATCCGCATAACAAAGTAAAGAAGAATTTACTTGATTAACAAATAAAAGAGATAATAGTTTGCATAATTTATGAGTTTTACCAACTATTATGTGCTATTTTACACAAAATCTTAAAAAAAAATAATAATAATAAAATATATATATATATATATATATATATATATATATATATATATATATTTATATTATATTATATTATATTATATTATATTATATTATATTATTATTATTATTATTATTTTTATTATTATTATATATTTTTTTCAAATACACTCTCTGAACTTTAAAACATGTTTTGACACAAAAATCTTCCAGAAAAAATTATTTACAGCCGAGAAATGAGTTTTTTGCTCTGGCAGCCAAAATGGCCGCTAGCTTGAATTTCTCAAATTCCTCCCGATTTTGATTCAGGACACCCAAAAAACAATATAAACTTGAAAAAAAAAACAAAAAAAAAACATTACACGGTCGCTACTTCCAGGTACGGTGAAAAATTAAGGTTTGGCTGCCGGACTGAGAGGAGGGTGGAGAAAGATAACGGTGGACAGATATGGAGAGGGCAGAGGGGAACCCCAAAGGAGTGATGAGGGACGTCCTTGTGTAAATTTATAGTGGTGAGTTTGTACATGAAATAACACTGGCCCTGAAATTTGATGATTTGATAGGTTTGAGGTCCGTTAGACCCTGAATCACGAGATAGATATTACTGTAGATAAGAGTAAGTATTATGTCGACTGTTCTATAGTGTCATGATATGTGGGACACCCTGCACATAAAAATACTGACACATGAGAAATCCAAGAATACGAGGTAGAATACGAAAAAAAAGAGAGTTAAAGGAAACGTAGAAAACAGGGAACTGCCAGAAGAATTATAGTAAATGAAGGTGATTAAACAATATGAAAGAATATGATCATAGATAAAAATTAAATGCTTTAATTGAAAGAATGTGAGAGTGGAGATATAAAGTATTCTATAAGGGTTGAGCGAGGAGCAAGTATAGAGTAACAAGAGCGTGTCTCTTAGTGTAGTGATGACAAAGGAGCAGCTCGCTAATGACTGTAACTCGGAAGCTCAGGATCATATGGGACCGGTGAACAGAGAGCCTCATGCTAGGGTTGGCACACCATGCTGGTGTTGTTAATGTTATGCTTTGTAATGGAAGGCCCGACCCACTCTGGTCCTCTCGCCGTCGTTATAACTTTATAACTTCCAGACTGACGTAAATTCTGAAATACGATACTACCACTAGGTTATAAGTTAAACTTTTGTTAAATCATTTGGTAAACAAATAAGCAAATAAAAACATGTATCAACAGATATGTGAAAGTCCAAAAATCGCTGATCACTCTTTGTCACATAGGCGAATTCCGGCAAATTAAAATTGATATGAGATATAGTTAATTATTTTTTAAATATTTGTTTTTATTATAATTGATGTTGTATATAACATATGATATGTCTGAGCGTCCCTATAAAAGTAGCATTGACTCATTTTGCGTTAAATGCAATACAGGTCTTGTCCTTTTTTACATCGTAAATCTTATCTCTACCGTCGTCAACTTGGATCAGTCAACTTTAAAACATTTTTTGAACCACATGCTCATGCTGCGATAGTATTTGATTTGAAACTGAATCTCTCACTGTCTGACGGACGGGTCTATACCAGTGGTTCTCAACAGTTAAATGTCAACATTGCTACAGATATTCATAATGAAGGGCTTTCGTATCTGTTCTTCCACCTGTTTCATTAACAACTGCTTGATTTTTGTAGTTTAGACATCAGATGCAGAAAAAATCTAATTTTCTGAAGAACCTTTGAACACTTCCATAAATATGTGTGTATAACGTGTATGTATGTGTGTGTGTGTGTGCACAGGATGGTTTAATGCATCAAATGTGGCAACATTATGTTAATGTTAATTTTGTTAAGGTGCAAGCACTGCTTGCACCATCAAACCTACTGCTGTGTCTCTTCGTGGCAACCATGGTAACTGGGTGCCTCGTGGACCCAGGCTACATCAGCAGGGGATCTCGGAGCAGAAGTGGCCCCCAGAGGGACGGTGCATAATAATAATAATAATAATAATAATAATAATTAACGGTTTATTGAAAGAGCTTGGCAGCCAGAAGGCTGAAAATATACAGTTACATATTTGGGGAATGGGTTACGAATTACAAATAATATACAAGTAACATAAGTGACACAAATAAGACATATAATAACTTAGATGGGGATCAGCTCAAACTACAGTTCATTTCAACATAGTGACAGTGTAAGGAGCAGTGTTTACTGGGAGTGAATACACTGATTTATTACATGTTATTGATAATTTTTACAATGGTTGGGACTGGGCTGTTCTTATAGCGATCAGTTCGTGCACGTATGGGCTGGATGCGGTTGTGGTGTCGAACAGCAATTCTCGGACAGGGGATCTCAGGTGGTAGTAGGGGCCGGTGTCGGGGATGATGTAGAAGCTTCTTACCAAATTTGCAGATGAGGCCGTGGTGATGGTCAGTGAGAGTCGAAAGGGTCAGTGTGTTGAGCACTTCTTGATATGTGGAGTAGGAAGGGGAGAGAATAATCTTGCATGCCCTCTTTTGCACTTTTTCTAGGTGTTTACGTTGTGTGGCATTTAGGGAGGAAGACCAGGTGGGGGAGGCATAGGTGAGCTTGGGAAGTATGAATGTTGTGTATACACTGAGGAGCTCGTGTGCAGGAACTCCGAGGGACTTGAGTCGGCGGAGCAGGTGGAGACGGAAACTGGAGGATTTGACAACTTCACTGACGTGTGGTTTCCAATTTAGTTTGTTGTCTATGGTGACGCCGAGGAGCTTCGTGGAATCTACAACCTGGAGTGTGTTCGGACCTAGGGTAATGGAAGGAGGTGGGACAATGTCGGAGGAGAGGTTGATGTGCATAACCATGGTCTTGGTATGGTTGATGGTGACATGGTTGTTGGTGGCCCAGTTTTGGAGACTGTTCAATAAATCCTGAAGGGCGGTATAGTTGGGAGCAGAATTGTTGACGCTGATCCCAATGGTGGAGTCGTCGACATATTTCCAGCGAGCAGGGGTTTCTCTTAGGGCATCATTGATGAGCATAAGGAAGCAGAGTGGTCCCATCTTGGTGCCTTGGGGGACGCCACAGGTGATTGACTGAAAGGTGGAGACAGCCCCTCGGAAGCGTACAGCTTGGCGTCGGTCACTGAGGAAGTCTGTAAGCCATGGTATGAGACTTCTCCGAAGCCCGAGGTCAATAGCTTTGTTGATGATTATATTGTGGTCGACTAGGTCGAACGCTTTAGTGAAATCAATGAAGGCGACAGCTACAGACGTTTTTCGTTTCTCGAGATGGCGGTATATGTAATCGAGAAAGCTGACAAGACAGTGAGTGGTGGAGGAAGTTTTCATGTTGCCAAATTGCTGAGGGTCTACGACTCCTGCAATATCAGCATAAGCCCAGTCAAACACAAAACTTTCACAAATTAGGCTGGGTATTGGGGTGATTGCAATAGGTCGTAGCTGATTTAAGGATTGTGGGCTGGTTGACTTGGGCACTGGTGATACATAAGAGGTCTTCCAGTCAGCTGGGCATCTGGCTTGACTGAGAGAAGCATTGATGATGGAGCAGAGGGGTTTAGCAAGCTCCGGGGAGAACTCCTTGAAGAGTTTCATTGGTAAGTCAATGGGGGTGGTAGAGCGTTTTAATTTTAGTTTGTCCAGGCGTTTTGCTACGTCAAATTCTTCTACTAAGTCAGTGGGAAGGGGGGCTGGTAGGTAAGCAGGGAGAGTGGTTGTGTCAAGCCGTGGAGTGGGTGTGTCTTATTGTTGGTCCACACACAGTTCTTTAGTTTTGCCATTGACTGATCATTGGGTCTGCCTTCAGGTGTTGTAGTTTGGTTGGGCATAAGCCCACTGGCATGTGGACACGATCTGGCTTACTGCAACAGCTACCCACCGCAAGTTAGCCCGGTAGATATAAAGAGCTGCAAGTAAACCCCTGTCTTTCTAAAAATCTGTGGTGGAGTCCCACATCCGGCGAACATCTTACCAGCTCCAACAAGACCAACAACCGGTATAGAAGCAGAATAAGTGGCCAGTAAGACAGCAGCTACACCGGATAAAAACCAATGCATGATGCACAGACTGGGCTATCCACTGATCCACATTACAATTCTTCCTCTCCGGTCGTTTACCAATAACACACTGGATCGAAGGAGAGCCAAATAACAGGCCTGCCTCTTGCCTCACCACCTCTGTCGTGCAGCTATCGCCCGGCTCGTCATACTTTTTATCTTCCCGTAAACCTTATGTCCTCTAAAGAGGATGCCTATGGCGACGGACGAGTGGCAGCAAGGACAGGCAAGAGATAACTGCCGAGAGTCTCTAAAGTCACAACTCTGCACATGTAACGCAAATAAAATGGTCGTTTATACACTGCGGATCGAGCAGCAGTGCATCCGGTCCTGTCACGGCAAAACAACACTTTCTGGCTTCTTCCACTACGACTGGAGTGGGCTGAAAAAGATTGCTAACGCCATTACCTAATGGAACCCGCTTCATTGCGAGCTGTGCACAGTAAGTCATCCTTTACTGAGCATAAACACAGTCATAATCACGAATCTGGCGAACCATTACCCAACCTCTGCGGTCATGCGCGATTTTGGGGCCTTCTGGATACTGGCACAAGCATCTGAAAGAAAGGAAAGAACTGCACTTGTGGAAAGCAACAAGCCCCAACCAGGTTGTTCATAAACCTCTGCCTCTCCAGGATTGATAAATGTTCTAACATGAAAACAAAAAGGAGATCAAAGAGAACAGATATTATAATACACTATAAACTGCTATAATATAATACCCAAATACAGTAAGATATTTACACTATATACAGAACGAGTGAAAATGAAAAATACATCACTTCTAGCACAGAAAGCTCTTACCAGGGACAAAAAAAAAAAGACACTCTAATCTTGCAATTGGCATGGAATAAAGTGTTACCTACTCACCAATATATAATGTGATAATAATCCTAATCACCTACACAAGTAGCTAAGGGGTGACCACTGTCCTTAGTAGATTATCGACTTTTCGTGGAAGTAGATTTTCGAATTCTGAAATATTACCTAATTTTGCGAAGTAGATTATCATAGAAAACAGAAATTTGTATCATAAAAATGAAATATCTACTTTCCGGAAAGTTGGTTATCTACTGAAAAGTCGATAGATTTTCAGAAAATTCCCAAAAATTTTCAAAATTTCTAAAATTTTCAGAATTTTCAGAAAATTCCCAAAATTTTCCAAAATTTTCAGAAATTTTCCAAAATTTAGAAATTTTCCAAAATTTTCCAAAATTTTCGAAAAATTTCAGAAAATTCCCAAAAATTTTCCCAAATTTCAAAATTTTCCCAAATTTTTCCAAAAATTTCTCCCAAATTTCCGAAATTTTTCCAAAATTTCAGTTTTTCAAATTTCAAATTTTTCCAAAAAAATTTCTCAAATTTTCGAAAATTTCCAAAAATTTCCGGAATTTTTCAAAATTTTCAAAATTTTCTCAAATTCTCAGAAAATTTTCCAAAAATTTCGAAATTTTTCCCCAAATTTTCCAAAATTTTCCGAAAAATTTTTCAAAATTTTTCCCAAAAATATCCAAAATTTTCGAAAATTTTCCCAAATTTTCAATAAATTTTCAGAAATTTTCAAATTTTCTGATTTTTCCCAAAATTTCAGAAAATTTCAACACCAAATGTTCAAAATTTTCCAAAATATTCGAAATTTTCCAAAATTTTTCCAAAATTTTCGAAATTTTTCCAATATTTTCAGAAAATTTTCAGAAAATTCCCAAAATTTTCGGAAATTTTCGAAAAGTTCAAAATTTTCCAAAATGTTCCCAAATTTCAGAAAATTTTCAGAAAATTCCCAAAAATTTCAGAAATTTTCAGAAAATTGTCCAGAATTTTTCAAAATACTTCAAATTCGAATTTTTTCAAAATTTTCCAAATTTTCCAAACATTTCGGAATTTTTTCAAAAATTTCACAAAATTTAAATTTTCGAAATTTTTCGAAAATTTTCAGAAAATTCCAAAAATTTTCAAAATTTTTCAGAAAATTGTCAGAATTTTCAAAATTTCTCCCATTTTCCGAAAATTTCCCAAATTTTCAGAAAATTTTCCAAAATTACAGAAATTTTCCAAAATTTTCGAGAAATTTTTCCAAAAATTTTCGAAATTTTCAAAAATTATCGAAATTTTTCCAAAAATATTCGAATTTTTTCCAAAATTTTCCAAATTTTCGAAATTTTCCAATATTTTCAGAAATTTTCAGAAATTCAAAATTTTCGAAAATTTCAAGTTCAAATTTTCCAAAATTCTCAAATTTCAAAATTTCCCAAATTTTCGAAAATTTTCAAATACAGAAATTTTCAGAAAATTCCCAAAAATTTTCCCAAATTTTCCGAATATTTTCCCAAATTTTCCGAAAATTTTCCCAAATTTTCCAAAAATTTCCGAAATTTTTCCAAAAATTTCCGAAATTTTTCCAAAATTTTCCAAAAAATTTCCCAAATTTTTCCAAAAAGTGGAAAATCTGGGGAAATTTTTGAAAAATCTGGGGAAATTTCTGAAAAATCTAGGGAATTTTTTGGAAAATCTGGGGTGTCACGATCCCACTACCCTTTAAACTTGGGGAGAGAATCCTACCCCAAGTTATTAACAAATAAAGGTACAAATAGGGAACACGGCAATAATTATCCTCACCAAAAACCTACTCAACTAAATACTTGAAAAAGTAAGAACAGGTGAAATAAGTGAATCACAAAAGGGAAGATAATTAATTAATTCAATTTATGTTCTAAAGGGAGTAATGACTAGCAAACATGAATTTAAGGGAATAAGTAAGTGTATAATAAAATAAGAGTGATGCCGGAAGGGCGAAAATATGCTGTAAGGAGTTAGACCAAACAAATATTACTTAACATTACTATATTACACAAGACATACGAAATATATATATACAACAATCACTACAAAATGATTATCCCTACCAAACAGGAGATACCTTACCACCAGGATCCCTTCCTAGGCCTAACTAAACGTGTCACTAATACCTGATACCCCTAGGGCATTGCAGAAGACTTGATAAAGCACTAGACAAGGGTCAAGGCTAGAGAACGAATGGACACGTCTAACCTATGCCACGGGTTTTTCGCTACTAGGGTGGCGTGGGTACGCCGAGGAGCGCGTCTCACGTGATCCAGACATTTGCTAGATATTTTATATAATTAATTAATACTCTCTTGATTTGAACTTAACAGAGTAAGACAATGATGCATATTAATAACATACATAAATATACAATTAACCTAAGTAACTAAGAACAATAATAATATAATAAGTACAATTAACAAATTATTAGTAGCTTGTGTGAAATGGAAGCGTGAACATCTGCCTCACGCTATGCGAGTTCCCGAGCGCCACAGGCACGTGACACCTCCCCCAAAATAGTGAGCTTGCAACTAACTGGAAGCGAAAATGGATATACAGCTACACAGTGAAAGTAACAACTAACACAATCGGTTTAAATCAATATGAAGCAAAATAATTCATAATATAAACACAAGGTACTCAATGACAATAAAAAAAAAAAATAATTTGCATATAGACATAGTTACTAATTAATCAGACTCGAGAAAGTGCATCAGCCAACACGTTCTCTTTTCCGCGGATATGGGAAATGTTCAAGTTATAGGGCTGAAGTGATAGAGCCCACCTCAAAAGTCTTTGGTTGGTATGTTTCATCTTGTCAACAAAAGTAAGTGGGTTATGATCAGTGAACACTTGAATGGGATAAGCAGTGCTGCCAATATATACTTTGAAGTTTTCTAGTGCCATGATCAGTGATAAAGCCTCCTTTTCAATGGTGGCATAGTTTCCAGGGCTGTGGAGTCGAAGACAAAACCTT
>NW_024737042.1:21146127-21201127 GCF_018991925.1 Homarus americanus
TTTTTTAGGGAGGAGGGAGGAGAGGAGGGAGCTTTGGTGGTTAGGTTAGTTTATAGTATGGTAGGATTTTTAAGGGTGATATGATTTGTGGCGTATATTGAATAGTTGTATTGAGTTAGTATATTTTTTATTTTTATTTCATATATCTTTTATTAGAATTCGAAGGGGTTGTTGAAAAGGTCGGGTATATTAAGTTTTGTTTTGGGGAGGATTGTGGGAGTTGATTGGTAGTTGGATAAGTTGAGTCAATATTTTTTTTTTGGGGGGGAGGAATTAGATGGATTAGATTGATTAAGTTTTCTTTTGGGATAATTGTAGGTTTTTATTAGTGGTTGGCAGAGTTAGAGTTATTATTGCTTTCTTTCTTTTTCCTTTTTGGCATCAAGGTCTTCTGCAATTTGCATGGAGGGCTTTTGCAGGTATTGTGTCTTCCTGGTCCCATTCTTGAGGAGAGGTTTGTATGCAATTATGCACCCCTCGACCTTATTGTGAAGGGAGGCTAAACTTATAACTTGTATTGGGGATTACTGGCCGCCAGCGTTAGAGCTATTTCAGCCAAGCTGTTTGTTTGTTGAGTCATTTCTTTGGACTTCTTCCTTTTCTTGTTTTTTCTTTTTACTTTTCAATTTCCATTTCTTCTTCTTGGTCTTGATGGAATATTCTGTTACCGTCTATAAGCAGGATTACTGATAGTGTTATAAATCGGGTTTAATTTTGGCTTCTTTTTTTTTCCATGGTCTTCTTGGGGATCTTGATTTTTTTATTTGTTATGGTTTTGTTGGGGTCTTGATTCGTCTTTACTTTAGTTTTTCTTTTCTGGGAGAGCCTCCTTGGCTCAGTCACACCATGCTTATGGCTCCAGCCACCCTACACTCCTCACTCCACTTGGGACACTCCCGGTTTTAGCGAGGAGGGTAATTTTCCTAGCTACTTCTCGTGACATGAGCAGTTGGTGTCCTGGTGCGGTGTCCCATAGCTGGAACCAGGCCTCCCAGGCACTTCACGCCAGATGGCGTGCCTCTGGCATTTGCAGCATCTTGTTTGGCCTTCTTTCTCTACCGGTCTTGCTGGGTCTCCCATCCCAGCAAAGCGGTGCTTGGTAGTTTCTTGGGGTAGCCGCCAGTGCAGTTGTACCAGCTTCCTTACTATTGAGAGCTGGTCTCGATCAGCTCGGCCAGTTCTTCTTTCTAGATGTTTAATTTCGGTGCGCGAGAATGGCTCCCCATTCGATTATCCTCTATACATTCAACTAGTATCTAGATCCCGTTGATTTCTCTTGGGATTTAAACAGTTGTTTTGGGCCTCTCCCCATTCCATGAAAAGGTGACAAAGGCCACTTGCTATATATGACACTTGTACTACGTGATTCCTGAGGTCAAAAACTTCACTCAGGACAAGGAGGAGTTCAGTTGCTTGCGCTTGACGGATACAGTCTAACGACCTTCGCCTGAATTGAGTGAACACTGTCGGGGTTCACGTGGTACCTCGAGAACAGAAAAAGATCTTACCTCACTTGAGGTTCCAGTTCTGAAGTGAGACTCGTCGGCGAGGGGTATTTATATGATTCTGCGGTTAAGAAGCGGAGATGCGAAGTGCGGCACTGCTGGTTGGCTGAGGCAGCGGCAACAGAGCCAATCCATGGCGGTCCAGTGGAAGAGAGTGTGGTCTGGAACTTACTGCTGATAGGATGAGGGAGAGGACGACAGTGATCAATCAGCTAGCAGTTCAGAAGCAGGGTCTAAATGCCGACTTCCATGTTGATTGGCTTGGCGAGGCGGAAGATCAGTTATGGGGGAGAGTGTACTTCGTATACACCCCGTCCGGGCTCTGCGAAACTTGTTGTTGTGGGCAGAGTTGTATTCACGTCTGGCGAGACATAGTGACAGAGTGTAAACCCTTTCGGCCGCTCTGGTGACAACTCTGTCAAGTGGCACAAAATCTGTAGGAGAAAGCAGAGTTATGGAGATATAGAAGGATTGAACTTCACGGGAAGAACAGAAATGAAAGTGGTGGTTCTCTCGCGGCAGAAACAAAGTTCTCAAGAGGGCGCTGGAGTGGAATATTTGGGAGCAGGGTCTACATCAGAGCAGGATCCTCATCAGAACGGTAGGTACCTGAGAATGAAGAGGACACACAGAAATGTCGTGGACGAGTTAGTGCTGTAAGCGGCAACGATGAGCATACATGGGAGCATAAGACCTGGAATTTACATTTCTATTAGTTAAGGAATAATGGTCAGCCACTGGACCAGCATCAGCCAGGGTACAGATACCTCTCTGATCCAGGTGTGCTCGAATGTCGCCTGGGATACACTTTCTAACCTCCTCTAGCAGGATTAGTTCATCAAGCTTGTCATGTTCTACATGGGCAGACTCACTTTCAATCCACCTCCGACAAAGGACCTGTTTCTGCCTGAAGAACTCCACAAATGTTTGTTTGTCAGTCTTCCGGCAGTTACGGAACTGTTGCCGGTAGGCTTCAGGAACAAGTTTATAAGCGCTCAAAACCGCGGACTTAAGAAGGGCATAGTCTAGACATTGATCCTCAGAGAGGGCAGAAAACACATCTAATGCTTTACCAGTGAAAGATCTATAAATAAGTTGAGACCATTGAGAAACAGGCTACTTGTTAAGTCGGGCAATTTTCTCAAAAAGAGAAAAGAACATGTCTGGTTCTTCCCCATTAAATTTAAGAACACTGTTGAGACATTTGTCTACACTGAATGTTGAAGTATTACTACCCTGAGCCAAACCTCGTTGTTTGAGAGTTTCCAGCTCCACCTCGAGTCTCTTGAGTTCAACTTGTAAGGCCAAATTACTTGGTGTAACAATTTCCTCTGAATTTCCCGACGGTTGGGCTATGATTTCATTGTCAATAAGGTAGTTGAGGACAGCCTCTTCTAACCTAGCCTTATTCATGGAAGAGCGGCCTTCTACTTCATAATAAGCAGCGAGGGATTGCCACTCTGCCTTAGTAAGCCCCTTCAGTACTTCGGCTGAAGGTGAAGCCAAAAAGCTTTCCAGGTCAAACATGTTGAACTCAAAATCGAGTAGCGAAAAAAAAGTAACCGTGGCAGCTAAGCTAACTAGCTAGCTAATTAATAATATCAAAATGCAATCAACTGTGAAACACAGCAAGGGATTAACCAAACACCTGGTACACAAGATAAGGGTTAACTCACCAGTAGCTTAAGCAATAACAGGAGCAATATAAATGAACACTGTGAACACAGCAACTTGCATCCAAAAATACTTAGGGATGAAACAACACCTGGCGAGTAACTACACTTGATATGACACAACAATGGTGGTTAGCTCCTGGACACAGGCCCCCACTTGTCGTGATCCCACTACCCTTTATACCTGGGGAGTGAAACCTACCCCAAGTTATTAACAAATAAAGGAACAAATAGGGAACACGGCAATAATTATCCCCACAAAAACCTACTCAACTAAATGTACTAGAATAAGTATGAACAAGTTGAAATAAGTAAGTCACAAAAGGGAAGATAATTAATTAATTCAATTTATGTTCTAAAGGGCGTAATGACTAGCAAACATGAATTTAAGGGTATAAGTAATTGTATATTAAAATAAGAGTGATGCCGGAAGGGTGAAAATATACCGTAAGGAGTTAGACCAAACGAATATTACTTAACATAACTATATTACACAGACATACAAAATATATACATACAACAATCCCTACAAAATAGTTATTTCCTACCAAACAGGAGATTCCTTACCACCAGGATCCCTTCCTAGGCTTAACTAAACGTGTCACTAATACCTGATACCCCTAGGGCATTGCAGAAGCCTGGACAAGGCACTAGACAAGGGTCAAGGCTAGAGAACTAATGGACACGTCTACCCTATGCCACGGTTTTTCGCTACTGGGGAGGCGTGGGGCACGCCGTGGAGGAGAGCTTCTCACATCACGTGATCCAGGACATTTGCTGGATAGTTTATATAATTAATTAATACTACTCTTGAGTTGACTTAACAGAGTAACACAATGATGCATATTAATAACATACATAAATATACAATTAACCTAAGTAACTAAGAACAATAAT
The DNA here is from genome assembly GCF_018991925.1 of Homarus americanus. Classification (NCBI taxonomy): domain Eukaryota; kingdom Metazoa; phylum Arthropoda; class Malacostraca; order Decapoda; family Nephropidae; genus Homarus; species Homarus americanus. Next base: position 21,150,203 of record NW_024737042.1, read on the forward strand.
AATATAATAAGTACAATTAACAAGTTAATAGCTTGTGTGAAATGTAGGTGTGAACATATGCCTCACGCTATGCGAGTTCCCAAGCGCACAGGCACGTGACAGTGGACAAATGTAAAGTACTTAGTCTAGGAGATGTAAACAGAGAAACCAGATATCAGATGAACTATGATGTTATAGAGAAATCTGAATGTGAGAAAGATTTAGGAGTAATGATAAGTATGAATCATAAGCCAAGTCAGCAATGTGTATTTGCTCGAAACAAGGCTAATAAAGTACTTGGTTTCATACAATGCAGTGTTGGTTACAAAACTAGTGAGGTCATCCTGAAACTATTATATGCAGTTCAATTCTGGCCACCGTATTACAGAATGGATATAGAATCCCTTGAAAGAATTCAGAGGAGAATGACAAGACTAATCCCGGGCATTAGGAACCTTGAGCACAGAAACAGGTTAAAGCATCTTAATTTGCACTCCCTCGAGAGAAGTAAAGTGAGGGGCGATATGATAGAGGTGTGTAAATTGAAGTCAGTGATAAACAAAGGTGCTATAACAAAGTTACTCAAACTATCCAAGCAGGAGCAAAATCAAAACAATGGTTTTAAATTAGACAAATTTAGATTTACTTGAGAAATAAGTAAACATTGGTTTGGAAATAGAGTAGTGAATACGGTGGATAGCTTCAAACATAGGTTGGATGGATATATGAGCAATAGGGGTTGGGTGTAAATTGGACTGCCCAGTATGGGCCAATAGGCCCCTGCAGTTTCCTCCATTCATATGTTCTATATTCCTATCACGATCACCTCCTCCGACTTCCTCAACATCTACGAGCAACCAGGGCACGAAGAACAGGACCTAGATTCAGGGCAGAAGGAAGGAAAATTCCACAAAAATCCCAGATTTCAGAAGGGCAAACTTTGACAGTTTGAAGAGGCAGATGAGGGAGGGGGTGTCGCGCTTGGGGGTGAGCTACATGACCCCACATGAGGTGATATCACTTAATGTACCCACAAAGTACGACCTCACCGTACCAGAAGACCTGACAGTTGAGACTGACCTGATAACGAGATCTGAGATTGCCGAGTTCCACGACAATTTAAATAATGAGTTACTTAATCCACAAAGGCAGAACATACCATACAAGAAACTCAGATCAGACAACAATGACCCTCAATGGATTAAAAATTATTTAAAGAACATCATTGGCCAAAGGAAGGCTATGGGTGGAAGGATAAATCGTGGCAAAATTTACCTCTGGGATTATTATAAGGTATTGGCGAGTAGGGTTAAAACCGAGATAAGGAAAGCTAAGAGGAATAATGAGGTAAGGATAGCGAGGGAGGCGAAAACAAGACCCAAAGGATTCTACCAAATGTATCAAACTAAAACACGAGAAAAGATTGGACCAATTCGGTCAGATACCGGGGAGCGAACTGATAACGACGGAGAAATGAGCAATAATCTGAATAAATATTTTACAACAGTTTTCACCAAAGAAAATTTAAACATGATACCGGAGGCACCGACTCTATTCAGAGATAGTGAAGAAAACAAATTAAGCGAGATAGTAGTGACTAGTAATGATGCTAGTAAGCAAATAGACAAACTGAAGCCTAGTAAGTCATCTGGTCCCGATGAGATATTTGCCAGAGTATTAAAGGAATGTAAGGAAGAACTTAGTATGCCCATAGCAATGTTGTTTAACATGTCCTTAAAAACAGGTGTAGTACCAGAATCCTGGAGGATAGCGAATGTAATACCGATTTTCAAAAAGGGAGATAGATCACTATCCTCTAACTACCGCCCAATCAATCTAACATCAATAGTAGGCAAATTACTGGAAGCAATCATTTCAAACTCTATTCGAAATCACATGAAGCACCAATTGATCAATGATTCCCAGCATGGCTTCACAAGTGGGCATTCATGTGTAACTAATCTATAAACATTCTTTTCATCCGTTTTCGAATCGGTGGACGAGGGGCACAATTATGATGTGGCATATCTCGACTTTAGCAAAGCCTTCGACAGAGTCCCTGTCACGTGCCTGTGGCGCTCAGGAACTCGAGTGGCGTGAGACATATGTTCACGCCTCCATTCCACACAAGCTATTAATAATTTGTTAATTGTACTTATTATATTATTGTTGTTCTTAGTTTCTTAGGTTAATTGTATATTTATGTATGTTATTAATATGCATCATTGTGTTACTCTGTTAAGTCAAATCAAGAGTAGTATTAATTAATTATATGTATTATCTAGCAAATGTCCTGGATCACGTGATATGAGACGCGCTCCTCCACTGCGTGGGGACGCTTCTCCAGTAGCGAAAAACCGTGGCATAGGGTGTAGACGTGTCAAGTCTTTCTCTAGCCTTGACCCTTGTCTAGTGCTTTGTCCAGTCTTCTGCAATGCCCTAGTGGTATCAGGTATTAGTGACACATTCAGTTAGGCCTAGGAAGGGATCCTGGTGGTAAGGAATCTCCTGTTTGGTAGGAAATAACTATTTTGTAGGGATTGTTGTATATATATATTGTATGTTTGTGTAATATAGTTATGTTAAGTAATATTCGTTTGGTCTAACTCCTTAACGGTATATTTTCACCCTTCCGGCATCACTCTTATTTTAATATACAATCACTTATTCCCTTAAATTCTTGTTTGCTAGTCATTACTCCCTTTAGAACATAAATTGAATTAATTAATTATCTTCCCTTTTGTGACTCACTTATTTCAACTGTTCTTACTTATTCAAGTACATTTAGTTGAGTAGGTTTTTGTGGGGATAATTATTGCCGTGTTCCCTATTTGTTCCTTTATTTGATAATAACTTGGGGTAGGTTTCACTCCCCAGGTATAAAGGATATTGGGATAGCGACATCCCCCACGAAAGACTAATTAGAAAGGTAGAAGCACATGGCATCAAAGGTAATATCCTTAAATGGATTAGGGCGTGGTTACAGGACAGGAAACAGCAAGTGAGCATTAACGGCACTAAATCCCACTGGAGCAACGTCACTAGTGGAGTTCCCCAAGGCTCAGTACTTGAACCATTATTAATTATTATATACATAAACGACATAGATAGCCCTATAGACAGAAACATAAGTAAATTTGCTGATGACACTAAAATAGGACGTGTTATTAAATCTGACGAGGACTCTGCAAAACTACAGGAAAATCTAAAAAAAAATTTCGAATGGTCTGAAAAATGGCAGATGCAATTCAACGTGGACAAATGTAAAGTACTCAGTATAGGAGATGTAAACAGGGAAACCAGTTACCAGATTAACAGCGATGCCATTGAGAAATCCGACTGCGAGAGAGATTTAGGAGTAATGATAAGTAGGAACCTTAAGCCAAGGAAACAATGTGTTTTTGCTCGTAACAAGGCTAATAAAGTGCTTGGGCTCATACAAAGGAGTGTTAGTTACAAGACTAGCGAGGCCATGCTAAAACTGTATCTTACACTTGTGAGACCACACCTGGATTACGCAGTTCAGTTCTGGTCACCTTATTACAGAATGGATGTAGAATCCTTGGAAAGAATTCAGAGGAGAATGACAAGACTAATCCCGTGCATTAGGAACCTTGAGTATAGGTTTAGGCATCTTAATTTGCACTCCCTCGAGAGACGTAGAGCGAGGGGGCGACATGATAGAGATGTATAAATGGAAGTCAGGGCTAAACAAAGGGGACATTACAAAGGTACTCAAACTATCCAACCAGGAGCGAACTCGTAACAATGGTTTTAAATTAGACAAATTTAGATTTAGGCGTGAAATAGGTAAACACTGGTTTGGAAACAGAGTAGTGGATGAATGGAACAAGTTACCAAATATCATCATTAACTCGAATATGCTGGATAGCTTCAAACAATAGGGGTTGGGTGTAAACGAGACTGCCCTGTATGGGCCAATAGGCCCGCTGCAGTTCCCACCATTCTTATGTTCTTATGTTCTAGATACTAGCGAATGGATGTTCGAAATGAGCAAAAAGAGGAGGAAAAGAAAATTGTCAACTTCAATCTAACAAAGCCCCCTTAACAAGAAGATTAAGATATTTCTATTGAACATCCCGTCCATCAAACAGGCAAACAACACCAAGAAAGCACCACTCCTATTCAAGCTCACCAAGAAGAGAGAAACCATTGCCCAACCTGACGCCCACCTGACGTCTGACCCCTCCCCTCCGCGTCCAGGCTAGGTGCTGCTACCTCCTCAAGCCTACAACCCCTCACCACCCAAGCTGTGCACGGCATCTGTCCTCTCCCACTAAAATTCCCTTCTAACCTCTCTTTAAACTTCCACTGAACCTCTCCCACCCCCCCTGTCACTAGCCTTTATTCATTCATTCCACGTTCATGACTTTCACATCACTATCGAGAGAAGACGGAGTCACGCTCGTCACTAGACGAGCTCGGGAGGGAGACTTCCCTTCCCAGCGCTGTGGCTCCAGCTTGCAGAGTCTCCCACAGGAGACATACTCCAGCACTCCCTTCAACAGCAACCTACTGGACCTTCCTCAGGTCACACGCGAGTCTTCGTCAGAGCGATCCAGGGGTGAGTTACTTACGGTGGGAAGTGTATCCTTTTTCATGTTTGTGTCTGAGATTCAGTGTCTAGTAACTTTGATTAATGTGTCCATGCCATTCAGTTAATTAATACATAGTTGTACTTGGAGGGGTGTTTAAGAAATTCCCCCTAAGATCCCTCTCATTACACTGGCGGTAGAGTACTTAACGTAAACCCACGCCCTCCTCTCTTAGCCATTACACCTGGTTCGTGTCCTCCTTCATGTAATTCAGTTTGAGTATTGTTTAACAGTGTGCAGTAAGGAGCCCCGAGTAGTACAGCGTGAAAAGTGTCCTATTGTAAAGGTTTCTATTTGTTGTATGTGCGAAATGTTATTAGCATAACACTCTCCCCAGAATATATTCAGTGCTTAATATAATTTGTCAGTGGTCCCCGCGATTTGTAATGTTCTCAGTATCCCAGTATCTCTAAGGCATTTTAACTGTCGATCAGTGCTAAATGTACCCATTGTGTTTTAGTAATGGAAGCTGTGTCTACACTGTACTGTTATAACCTAACATGTCTTATAACCTACATCCTCCTCCCTGTCCAAATCCCCACTTCGCCAGCCCCGCCTCACCCCGCCCGCCTCACCCCGACCTGTCTCGCCCCGCCCCATATGACCTCACCAACCCGCAGCCTTTGGTTCACGTAAGCTATGCGTTGAAATCGATGGTTCGTGTAATTTGATACCGCGATACTTGCAGAGCTTCACTCAGTATATTTTTAGGCTACTATGATTTATAATGTGCTCTTTGAAACGTAGTGATAAATAATATTCAGTGTAATGAGCAAAGCTTCACTCCCCGACCCAGCCTAATGAGGATATTGTCGTGACGGAAGCCATAGTTGCCAAACATTGACGTAATGTATAGAGTAAATAGATTTTTTCTTACGGATGCACTTCCAACGAATCCAATATCCCTTTAGGATTGTCTTTCTCTGTCAAATGTCACACACAGTACCGCCCCATGGCCAGCCAGATGTTGGAGATAACCACCTCACTTGGGCATGAGCTGACGTCGCATGTTCAAGCTGTATGCAGTGATCGACCAGGATGACGGCGCCTTGCCACACAGCAGCAATCAAGAGGTGACGATGGACCAAGCATTGACTCCAACCACAGCACATACGAGCAGAGGAGAAGAAGCGTGATGAATACAGCACCACACCCTCCACACACCACTTCACTTCTTTCAAGTCCTCCCTTGGTCTAGGATTAAGGATATTTTATATTTTTCTACTTTAGGCAGTTAAGACGTGTGGAAGGCAGCACCACACATCAAACCCTGGCAAGTCGAATCAGGAAAAGGATTTCCACTGTGGCGAATCCAAGTCCATGTATCCTGCCCCACACGTAGGCCTGAGTGATGGCACCCCCTCCCAACCCCCCCGTGTGACTGGCTACCCCCGGCCGAATTGGCGGAAAATTATGTTGCATAGAAGAAAATCAGATGGAACATAAAAACTCATCTGGAATATGATAGAAACTGATGTTGTTCAGAAGAGACGCAGATGGGCCTAGAAAAACCCAGGAGGAAGTGAAAAGAAGTCAGAAGGTGTGCAGTCACGCCCTACAAGGTGCGGTATTGAAGAAAGAAAAACGAGCTATGTGAAGAGAGAACACATGAAACGTGATGTGCTGACATCACAAGAAAGTCGACGATGAAGAGGTGGATCAACGAAAGGACCAAACTACCACCGCTGCTGTACCACCAGTTCCCTGATACCAGATGGTGGAGAATGTGAGTCATGCTGGGCCACACTACTGTATTGCTGTTGTACATGTATAATGGAAAAAAAAGAGAAAAAGAAAACACCCTAATATGTGGAACTAAGCGCATTTTTGTGTGCATTTTGAAGTATTTAATTCTCTGACATCTGATAACATTTACTACAGCAAATGTTTTTTATTTATCAATGTTTGTACTACCTAATGCACTCTTGTGGCCATAAAACTGATTGGGCTAATCATTATTTTGACATGGGCTGGCAAGGCAATGTAACACCTGTTATTGTTTGTAGAATGTGAAATTGAAAGTTTTTCTCAGATTCTATGCTAGATATGTAGGATCTTTAGCTCAGCAACTATTCTCGTTGTGCTCATACTTGATCACTTACTGTGTATGTGTTTTTCTTCTGGCATAGAAGCTTTGATCTTGGCAGGAGGTAAAGTAAGTTTTGTCAGCTCAAACCAAGGCAGTTGAAAAACATACATACCAGTATCTATGAGGTTATTGTTTGTCAATGTGAGATTGCATTACTGCCCCAGGGACTATTTTAGATACTGCGCATGATATTACTGTATATGTGTCATCAGTTCTCTGGTATGGAAGCTTAGGTCTTGGCGAGAGGTATAATGATTGTTTATCAGGCCATAGCTTACATCCCACCGAAAGACAACACATATAACAGTAAGTAGATGAGCAGGTGTACACCAACGCAAGTTGACACACCCTACAGTAACAGTAAGACCTGACCCAGGAGAGGGCACGGACATTAGGTATATGAGTTAACCAGGCGTTATGACAGTGTTTAAGAAACCACGCCTAGTCAAGACACACCCGGGTGGTAATAATTAGGAAGCCTTACCGACCTGCGACATGACCACGCACATGAGCAAAAACAGATGTCTAGATCTAACCAGTTTAGTGTTAATGAGAAGAGGTTATCTGCTGGCTCTCCTCCAATATAAAGGCCCTGCAGCTCATTCCACGGGCATGACTTTCACATCACTATCGACAAAAGACGAAGTCACGCTCGTCCCTAGTCGAGGTCGGGAGGGAGACTTCCCTCCCCAACACCGCGCCAGAAGTCTTTCTGTGACACAAGATGATTTGAATACGTCTATATATATATATATATATATATATATATATATATATATATATATATATATATATATATATATATATATATATATATATATATATATATATATATATATATATATATATATATATATATATATATATATATATATATATATATATATATATATATATATATATATATATATATATATATATATATATATATATATATATATATATATATATATATATATGTGTGTGTATGTGTTTAATGTTCAGAAATTTTAATGTGATATTTGACGTTAGAACAAAAATGACGGATCTGCCAAACAGGGAAACATAAGAAGGCCAGGCTGAAACAATCACCTTGTGGCGAGTTAAAACAAAGCTTTCAAGCACGCCCCCAGTCAGTGGGTGGAAGCATTTTGAACTAGGCCCATAGAAATTTAAATGTACTTTATCGAATTGATGTAGACACGATTCATGACGTTAAGGGATAAATATAAAATTTAAAGTTATTGGGGATAGTTTCCCAGTTCTAAATATGTTACGTGTGTCCCAAGGAAACTGCTAGAAATACGCGAAAGGTGACGCCATGGGGGAGGGGGGGGGGACGGGCAGGCGAACGCCCTGAGGTATGCAGGCTTTGACCTGGCCTAAGTAGTTCACGGTCATTGACCGAGACGGACGTCTAACTACGTGTTCCGCCAAGGAAAACGACCACGTGGCATAGTCCCTTCCCGCGCGTTCATCTGTGTTGCAAATAAGTCCTTATTCGATCTCAGGCAGTGTTTAGATAGGGCGGAGAAGAATTTAACAGTAGTTAACAAAGTACTCCTTTTGCAGGTCACGAGACCCCACTTGGTTGGTGGTTGGTGGTGATGGTGGTTTGGAAGATATAGCTGGCTACTCACGGAGTGGTTACCCACCCGGCCAGCGAGCAGACTGGTGTCCCTATTTACCAAACTACCGTGACGGACCAGAGAGCTTGAATGTGGTCCATCTGGTTCATCGAATCTCTCCATCTAGGTTCATACAACACCACAAGAACCACCCACACATCTCCTCAGTCTGTCAGTGAAAACTCTTACTAAGGGGAATGCAGAACCCCTCCCTCAGCTGTGTAGGGTTCACCTGGTTGTACTCTGAGGTGGGCTGACTTTTGCTCTCTTCCTGTCTATGAAGTACTGGGAGTAAGCCAACTGAGTGCAGACTGAATGAATGAAGGGTCACTCGTTGGAACTGGGAGTTCTAGTTTTTACGTAGAGACATTCATCTCCCCAGTATTGGGTGTATGTGATTAAAATAGCCAAGCCCAGGTGTGTAATCAATGCTCCTCATGGTTAATTGCACACGTGGGAAATAGGAGTTCCTCTTCAAAAAATGGCGAATGGCTGTATCACCTTAAGGTACGGGAGCATTCTGAATTTATGTGTGAAGCACATTACGGGTGTTGATGGAGAAATGCACACATTACTCCTGAACCTAGAAAGAGTAATGAAAAAACACCGGAGCACCCGCCTGCTTGACGGGTCATGAGTGGTTTTCTCGGTTTCTTGTAAATGCCTGCCACTTGGAAGGTTAATAGTTACAACCTTCCGGTTCTGTGTAGTTAGGACAGTTAGGATTATAGAATTTTGTGGGTCATCCCAGACAGGCTATGAGTGATCCATGTTCTTGTGTAGTATAACTAAATCAGGATTTCTATTCCTCAGGGACTGCTATAATGTTGTCAGATGCACTTAAAGCATTTTCATCGGTGCAAGTAATAGTTTTTTAAGTGTTTTATGTGCCACTAAGTGATGTAGGATGTATGAAGGAATTGTTTCAAATGAGATTCTCGTTCTGGTGTATGTAGTACTGCTGTATAATTAGTTCTTTTCGGATGAAATTAATATATTTTAATAATTTTGTTGATGCCATGTACAACTTTTGTTTCCCATTGTAGTGTTGTAAGCTACGCTACAAAGTACTCTAGTGCTTGTTTACAATAATTGATTCCGTTTGTAGTGTTGGAAGGTAGAGAAGTGTTATCTTTTACCAGTGCGCCTCATTAAACCCAATTACAGGAACTAGCTATTGCGATCACGGAAAATACTTTTATTAATTGTGTTTGTGCTGGTTCGGTATTGTCAGAGGGGTGCTTTCACTGCTTTACCATTCACTCTAACTCAAAAACCCCAATAGGTAAAATTCCGACAGGTTATATATATACATATATATATATATATATATATATATATATATATATATATATATATATATATATATATATATATATATATATATATATATATATAACCCAACGAAGCTATTAGTTATGCGGGTAAATATGTCAGTAGGCCCAAGCGTATGCCTTCGGGGAACACGAGGCTTACTAGGCCTCAGTCACACTGAAGCGATCGGACAGACAGGACGTTCCTCTGTGAGCCCGGCCAGGAAAAGTGACCACGTGGTCTGGTCTCGTGCGTGCACAGTTTCATCAGTGTTGCAAGTAAGTTCATTCGATCTCAGACAAGGTTTACATTAGATAGGGTGGAAAAGAAAAAGTTAACAATAGCTTACAGAGGGTTTATTGCAGGGTTTCTGTAGAGCCCACGGGGTCGAGTTGAGCAGTTTTGAGGGGTGGAGTGGAGTAAGCTGTCGGTGTTGACCACTGGATAGCAAAGTTTTAGCTGGGACAGCCCGAAGGAACGAGTGTTCCTGACAACTAACTACATGGGACCAGCGTCCGCCCTCGGTTGATGATGGTTGATGATCGCTTGGGGTTACCAGATCTCCCCCACTTTGGTTCACAACACCACATATCTTCAGTCAGTTTAGTGAAAACATCTTACTAATTGTATGTATATTATGTATGCTGTATGTATATTATGTATGTGCTCCATTTATATACATTATTTATTCAGCCTAGCTCGCAGCGTGTGGCAATGTATTTACCATGTCCCACACGCTTAATTAATGTGCTTGGCGACATATGGAAGCTGCTAATGTATCACTTGCCACATGTCACCTGAAAGGCTAGTTGACCCCCCAGACAGAGTAAGGAGAGCCACCTCGCTTGTGTAACTCTGTTTGTCCGGTAAATAGAACCTACGAAAACTCTACAGGCGTTTGTGTTCGCTCCTGTGGATAGAACTTGGTACCCAGAACATATACATGGCGCAGTGTGTTAAGTTACTGGATCATTATACAAGTGAAGTGTAAAGTTTGTTGCAAGAAAGGCTTATGGACCCCTGTTCTGTCGTTAACCGCTAATGGCCGCTCCTCCATGAATTTATAGCAACTTTGAACAGTGTCAGTGACAGCAAGTTCCTGTGAGTGTATAGTGCATTGCATGTGTAGTGCCATAACTGTGTGACCTTTTTCTAAAGGATTCCCAAGGTGGAAGGCATGTTCAGGGCATTTGTGAGGAGTGGAGTTCAGTGCAGCCTCCTCCGGCTGTGCCTAGAGGGCAACTGACTATGAGTCGCCGCCTCTCCCTCCCAGCGAGACACTGCCCGAGGCGCGCACACATACACACACAGACTACAGCCATTCCTTTATATATATTTTATATATATAATCTACTTATCTGTGCATTTAATATATTTTTTGGTCTCAGATCTTGTTGATACGACGGGCTGACCGGTCAACACTGACTTAAGACATAGTACACAGATTAAGTAATTATGTCTCGTGCCTTACGCAGTCGTGGAGCCAACGCCTGGATGAGTCAGTTGGATGACAATTCTGCAGAGATGGATGAACAGGACGCTCCAGCTCCCACCACATCGCGCAGCCCTTCACCTCGATCTTCAGCATTGTCTTCAGAGATAATTGCTTTAATGAAGTTTATGAGGGATGAGAGGCGTCAGGTCGAAGCTAGAAGACATGTGGAGAATGAAAAAAGAAGGCAAGCTGAGACAGAGAGAGACCACCAACGGAGATTGGAAGACAGTGCACGGTTTGAAGCTTTGATATCTCGCCTCACTGTTAACCAAGCCCCTGGCTCTAATACTGCCTTGGTATCGACTGGTTCAGATACCTCATCAACGCTTTCTTCAGGCCCCACAGCCCCACCTAAAGCGGCCGCTCAAACACCACCCATCTTGAAGCCTGATGTGAATTTCCAGACTTTTCGTGAATGGCGGCGACGGTGGACTGATTATGCTACAATGGTGGATCTCCAGAGCTTGTCACAGCCTAAACAACTTATTCAGCTGCGTATGTGCCTGTCCTTGGAAACTCAGCGTGTCTTGGAACATACGTTGCAGGTACCTCCGACCTCTTCGTAGTCTGTAGAGGAGGTACTAGATATTCTACAACGGCACATCAAAGGGCAGCGGAATGAAGCTCTACGCAAGAGGGAATTGTTTAGCTGCAGACAGATGGAGGGCGAGACTTTTGATGCCTTTTATGTACGACTCAAGAGAGCCTCGGAAGAGATAGATGTATGCCCAGGTAACCACCAGCAGTGCGAGGAGACCCAGTTGAGGCAGGTGATCCTGATGGGTGTTAAGGACGAGGAGCTTGTCCAACGCCTCACCTCCCTCGACTCTTCCTCTGCTCTTAAGGATGTGTTGACGATATGTCGCTCCTATGAGGCTGCCAGGTGTGCCACCTATGCCATTCCAGCTCCCCCTACAGCTGTACGCGCTGTGTCCCGGTACAAGAAGGACAAGAAGTCTACTCCAACGCCTTCGCCCACCACGCCCACGCCCGGTTCCTTTTGTAACAACTGTGGTAAGCAGCACGGAACACAGGTGTGTCCAGCTGTTGAGTCTACCTGCAACAGTTGTGACCGTACGGGCCACTGGTTACTCACAGTACGGTGTCCAGCCAAACGCATCCAGTGCAATGTGTGCGGTCGTCTGGGCCCCTACGACAAGTGTTGCCCTACCAACAAACCCAAGGGACAGCGTCGGCGGAAGCTTCAGCGCCCTTCCACCAGTGAGGGCCGCCCACAGTCTTCCAATCAGAAGCATGACGACCCTGGACAACGCTCGAGCCATATTAGGAAGGTATATTCCCTCTCGCGTCCCAGGACCAAAGTTCCCAAGCACATCAGCGTCATCGTGACCTACGGCAATGTGTCATCCCGTCTTCAGATGTTGCCCGACACCAGCGCTGATGCTACAGTCATCGGTCCCCAGCATTTGCAATGCTTGGGGCTCTCTCCAAGTGATCTAGGTCCGCCCCCCAAGGATCTCCGCTTCACGGCAGATGGTTCACAGATGACCCCGGCCCTGGGTTCACTCCAAGCACAGGTCACCTTTGGCAACAGGTCGTGTCAAGCCTGGATTGATGTGCATAACGGTGTCCCGACTCCTTTGCTGTCCTACAGACATTGTCAAGAGTTGGCCATCATCTCCCAGGACTTCCCAAAACCTATTCTCGGGGTAAAACACGCCAACAGGGTGCACGAAGGGAGCAGCAACTACCCTGCTGTCGCCCTGCCCCTGCCTCTTGCCAGTGACACCTCTCCATCCGATACTCGGAAGTACTTCCTGAAGGAATTCAGCGACGTTCTGGTGACCAAGTCCGCTCTGGAATCCAAGCCTCTCAAGAAGAGGGTAGGCCCCCCATGAGGATCCACTTGAGGGACGACGCAAAGCCCTTCGCTATCTATACCCCTCGACTGGTCCTCCTGGCCTTCCGTGATGCTGTCAAAAACGAGCTGGACTCCATGGTCGCCCAAGAAATTATTGCACCAGCTTGCGATGAGCCATCTCCATGGTGTCACCCTATGGTAGTCGTCACAAAACCCAAAGGTGGTGTTCGGATCACCACTAACCTCTCCAAGCTCAACAGCCAGGTGTCTCGTCCTGCGCACCCTTCTCCCACGCCCTTTGCAGCTATACGCAGTGTGAACCCGAAGGCGCGCTTCTTCACGACGATGGACGCCCTGTGTGGATACTGGCAGATAGAGCTTGCCAAAGAAGACCAACCACTTCCAACTTTCATCACCCCGCATGGACACATGGACGTTACAGTTATTGCCGTGGCCCCATGGGATTCGCCGCTACAGTAGATGCTTTCTTCCTTCGAGGCGATATGGCTCTACAAGGTCTGGCAAACTGCGTGAAAGTGGTCGACGACATACTCGTGTACGATGAGGATTACATGGATCACCACTGCCATATCTACGAGGTACTCAACAGGTGCCGGAAGCACGGCATCACCCTAAATGCCGACAAGTTTGTTCTGGCCAGCCCTTCAGTGGACTTTTGTGGGTACACCCTCTCAGGAAATGGTATTGCAGCTGACCCGGAGAAGGTCCGCGCCATCACGGATTTTCCCACCCCTACCAACCTCACCGACTTGAGGTCCTTCATCGGTCTCGTCAACCAATTAGCAGAGTTTTCGCCGGACATCTCCGCAGCTGCCCAACCACTTCGCCCCCTGATGAGCCCTAAGAGGACATTCCTACGGACCCCCGACCACGACAAGGCCTTCCAGCAAGTGAAACAGGCCCTGTCTAGTCCACCTGTCCTAGCCACGTTTGACCCAGCCCTACCGACGGTTCTGCAGACAGATGCCTCATGCTTGTACGGCATGGGATACGCCCTATTGCAGGATCATGGTGGAGAGCAGTTCCGGCTCGTCCAGTGTGGCTTGCGTTTCCGCTGTGACACCGAGACGCGCTACGCCACTATTGAGTTGGAGCTGTTGGCTGTGGTTTGGGCGATGTCCAAGTGCAGGTTTTACCTCATAGGCCTGCAACACTTTCACCTAGTGACCGACCATCGCCCGCTTGTCCTGATCCTCAACCACTACACGCTGGACGCCGTTGAGAACCCTCGCCTCCAGCGTCTGAAGGATAAGCTCTCGGCGTACATCTACACAGCAGTGTGGCGTGCTGGTAAGGAGCTGTGCATCCCTGATGCCTTATCCTGCTCTCCTGTCAGCCTCCCTACTCCAGAAGACCATGTGCTCGACGCCGACCTCGCTCTTTCCGTCAGGACTGTGGTCACCCTACACGCCGTCCAAGCCCTTCGTTCGGACCTGTCACCAGATGGCGACAAGGCAATGGAGGACCTTCAAACAGCGGCCCGAGATGACCCTTCCTACGTCCGACTCGTCGAGTGTGTGAGGAATGGATTCCCTAGCAACCGCTACGACCTTCACAACACCCTGCTCCCGTATTGGAAACCCCGCGATGAACTCTACTGCGACGGGGACCTTGTTCTGTACGGAGCACGTGTAGTTGTCCCTGCTGCCTCACGTCACCACGTCTTGGCTCACCTTCACGACAGTCACCGTGGAGCTGAGGCCACCAAACGACGTGCACGACAAACTGTGTTCTGGCCCCGCATCGACTCCGACATCTCCAATGTTGTCCGTGCGTGTGAGCCCTGCCAAGTATTACAACTCAGCCAGCAGCAGGAACCCTTCATGAGTGACGACAACCCCACCCACCCCTTTGAGTCTGTGTCGGCCGACTTTTTCTGTGTGTCAGGAAAGTCTTTCCTTGTTATCGTCGACCGTCTCTCTGGTTGGCCGGTTGTCATCAAGTGCGGTAATGACACGACGTCTGCCGCCACCATCAGCAAGTTCCGCCACTACTTCCGTGAAGTGGGCAATCCTGTGCGCCTGCGAACCTCCGGAGGGCCCCAGTTCACAAGCCGGGACTTTGCTGTGTTCCTTGACCGATGGGGAGTCCGGCATGTGTTGTCATCGCCCCATTACCCGCAGTCCAACGGCCACACTGAGGCTGCTGTCAAATCCCTGAAGCACCTCATCCTCAAAGTGGCCCCTTCTGGGAATATTGACTGCGAGGCCTTCGACCGGGGTCTTCTTGAACTCCGCAACACACCTAACTACACCGGACGCTCCCCTGCCCAGGTCTTGTATGGACGCCCCCTACGTTCTTGTGACCCTGCTCACCCTCAATCCTTCTCCAAGGAGTGGCAGGCCAAGACAGAGGATTGTGATCGCCGAGCCGCCGAACGTGTTCATGATGTCGTCGCCTGCTACAACGACCACGCCAGTCCTCTTCCCAAGTTGAGTGTCGGCACCCAAGTCCGTGTTCAGGACCCGACCTCCCTACGTTGGGACAAAGTGGGTGTAGTCATGGGTCTCGGTAGGTCACGGGACTACCAGGTGCGGTTACCCAGTGGTCGTGTGTGGTGGAGGAACCGCCGTTTTCTCCGCCCCGTAACAACGCCTTCTGCTGACCCCGCCACCAGTGTTGAGTCCCATACCCTTCCCAGTGATCAAGTCCCTCGACGCTCAGAACGGATCCAAAAGAAAAGGTCCGCTCAAGACTTTGCTATGAGCTTATAGGGGGGGAGGGAGGTGTATGTATATTATGTATGCTGTATGTATATTATGTATGTATATTATGTATGTGCTCCATTTATATACATTATTTATTCAGCCTAGCTAGCATCGTGTGGCAATGTATTTACCATGTCCCACACGCTTAATTAATGTGCCTGGCGACATATGGAAGCTGCTAATGTGTCACTTGCCACATGTCGCCTGAAAGACTAGTTGACCCCCAGACAGAGTAAGGAGAGCCACCTCGCTTGTGTATCTCTGTTTGTCCAGTAAATAGAACCTACGAAAACTCTACAGGTGTTTGTGTTCGCTCCTGTAGATAGAACTTGGTACCCAGAACATATACACTAATGTGAAAATAGAACCTCCCCTCAGCTGGACAGGTTTCATTGGCTGACTGGCCCTCACTCTCTTCCGGTTCATGGATGTACTGAGTGTAAACTGAGGGGCTATCTGAGTGAATGAACGGTCACACACTGAGACCAGGAGTCTAGTGGGTACTTAGAGACATTTATCTCCCCAGTATGGGTGTGTTCTGAGCTTGTGTGATGCATGATACAGGAAACGGTGGTATGGTTTTTAGAATTTCCCATGTCCAGGTGTGAAAACAGCGCTCCTCATGGTTGATTTTCACAAGTGAGACGTAAGAATTCCTATCCAAAGTTGTGAAGGGCTTGTTAGTGCCTTAAAATATTACGGGTGCATTCGGAACCTATGTGTGAGATTAAGGAGCATGTTTTATGGGTACTGGTGGAGAAAAACATTCATGACTCCTGAGTCCTAGAAAAAGTACTGACAAAATAAAAACAACAGAGATACCGCCTGCCTGATGGGTCATGAGTGATTTTCTCGGGTTTTCTTTTAAATGCCGGCCTCCTTGGCAGGTTAGTAGTTACACCTTCCGGGTTATTGGGCAGTTAGAAATGTAGTAGTAGTTGTGGGTCATCCCCGACAGGCTCTGATTGTCCATGTGTGTAGTTAATAATTTCTTAATATGTTTTATGCCATTTCTTAGTGACTGATATTATTTTGTTGAATGCCCTTAAGGCCCGTTCATGGTGGAGTTAATAATTTCTTAATATTTTTTATACCATTCTCTCAGTGACTGATATTATTTTGTTGAATGCCCTTAAGGCCTGTTCATGTGTGTAAGCAACATTACCTAATATTTTGATACTATTCCATACCCCAGTACCTGATATTATCTTCTTGGGTATAGTTAATATTCCTTAATATTTTGATATTATTGTTTTCTAATGATTACGTGTCACTAAGGGATGTGAGATAACGAGGAACTGTTTTCAGATGAGCTCCTCATTCTGGTGTAAGTAGCACTGTTACCTTAGTAGTGTTCATAAGGCATTTAATATTTTCTACCTATTTTTGATATCATGTATAACCAGTGTAGTGTTTTAATCCAGGCTAAGAAGTGCTCATATGTTGGTGTACCATTATTGATTGTGGCTGTAGTGTTGGAGGGAATAAAAGCGTCAAATTTTACAGTGCGTCTCATTCACCCAGTCACAGGTGCTATCTTTCCACGGGTCACGGAGAATATTTTTTAAGCTAATTGTGTTTGTGCTGGTTCGGGTTTTTCTCAAAGGGGCGCTTTCACTCATTACCGTCCACTATAAAATCAAAATCCACAAGTGAGTAGATTCCGACCGGTTTTATATAGATATATATATATATATATATATATATATATATATATATATATATATATATATATATATATATATATATATATATATATATATATATATATATATATATATATATATATATATATATATATATATATATATATATATATATATATATATATATCATGTAGATCCACAATGGAAACGTGGATAAGATAAATCTTGATAAAATCACACAGGGAAAAGGGAAACAATGGATAATTTCTTAATATGTTTTATGCCATTTCTTAGTGACTGATATTATTTTGTTGAATGCCCTTAAGGCCCGTTCATGGTGGAGTTAATAATTTCTTAATATAATCTCAGTCTTAAATATAATATTTTATATTCCATTCTCTCAGTGACTGATATTATTTTGTTGAATTGCCCTTAAGGCCTGTTCATGTGTGTAAGCACATTTCCATATTCCTTAATATTATCTTCTTTTGTTAATATTCCTTAATATTTTGATATTATTGTTTTCTAATGATTATGTGTCACTAAGGGATGTGAGATAACGAGGAACTGTTTTCAGATGAGCTCCTCATTCTGGTGTAAGTAGCACTGTTACCTTAGTAGTGTTCATAAGGCATTTAATATTTTCTACCTATTTTTGATATCATGTATAACCAGTGTAGTGTTTTAATCCAGGCTAAGAAGTGCTCATATGTTGGTGTACCATTATTGATTGTGGCTGTAGTGTTGGAGGGAATAAAAGCGTCAAATTTTACAGTGCGTCTCATTCACCCAGTCACAGGTGCTATCTTTCCACGGGTCACGGAGAATATTTTTTAAGCTAATTGTGTTTGTGCTGGTTCGGGTTTTTCTCAAAGGGGCGCTTTCACTCATTACCGTCCACTATAAAATCAAAATCCACAAGTGAGTAGATTCCGACCGGAATATATATATATATATATATATATATATATATATATATATATATATATATATATATATATATATATATATATATATATATATATATATATATATATATATATATATATATATATATATATATATATATATATATATATATATATATATATATATATATATATATATATATATATATATATATATCATGTAGATCCACAATGGAAACGTGGATAAGATAAATCTTGATAAAATCACACAGGGAAAAGGGAAACAATGGATTACCTTAGCTTTCGTCTTTATTCAATAAATCTTAAGAGGCAACTGAATTACAAAGAATGAGAGAGAGCTTGTGTACAAATGGTGACCTTACAAAACATGACATCCACTAACCCACACACTATATATATATATATATATATATATATATATATATATATATATATATATAATCAACACCTCACCCAACCAGGATTCGAACCCACGATCATATGATTGTGACCGGGGAACATTACCTCTGGGCCACCAGGATACTAAAAGCAGTCCGAGACTCTGTTATATTTCATTACCCATTAGAGGTTCACGGAGCCATAAGCTCCTTGAACAGGCTTTGTGTGAAATATAACAGAGTCTAGGACTGCATTTAATGTCCTGGTGGCCCAGAGGTAACTTTTCCCGGTCACAATCATAAGATCGTGGGTTCGAATCCTGGCGGGGTGAGGTGTTGATGTAGAAGTCTGTGTGCTTTATTGGGCTAATGAAATATAAGAACATAAGAACATAAGAATGGAGGAAACTGCAGCGGGCCTATTGGCCCATACTGGGCAGTCCCGTTTATACCCAACCCCTATTGCTCATATAAGCATCCAACCCATGCTTGAAGCTATTCAGCGTATTCGAGTAAATGATGATATTTGGTAACTTGTTGCATTCATCCACTACTCTGTTTCCAAACCAGTGTTTACCTATTTCGCGCCTAAATCTAAATTTGTCTAATTTAAAACCATTGTTACGAGTTCGCTCCTGGTTGGATAGTTTGAGTACCTTTGTAATGTCCCCTTTGTTTAGCCCTGACTTCCATTTATACACCTCTATCAGGTCGCCCCTCGCTCTACGTCTCTCGAGGGAGTGCAAATTAAGATGCTTTAACCTGTCTCTATACTCAAGGTTCCTAATGCCCGGGATTAGTCTTGTCATTCTCCTCTGAATTCTTTCCAAGAATTTACATATAATGAGCGAGTTCTTGATGAAATGTAATCCTCATTGTTTATTTATGCAAGTGTATAATCTATATAATGCGACTTACGTTGGTCAAACTAAAGGACAGTTGAGGGTTAGCATTGCCGAATACTAGGATCACTCGTTCAGAACAAACTAACTAATATGTAAACCACCTTATTCAGCAATCAGAGACCAGAGTCAAACATCCGATCACCCTATAAATAAAACAGATTTCACCATCCTCACCACTTGCCCCGACTACATAATACGGGTCACAGCAGAGTCGGTCCTCACCTACTGGGCATCCACGACTCCTCCACTTCATTACTTTGCCTCTAACTTGTTTTTAATGTTCTTGCTAGTTGTTACATATTTGCTATTATTTGCGTACTTACCTTTATCTCTAAGCTTCAGTTATTTTTATTTTTGTTCAGTAAATGGAGTAAAGGTTAACAAATAATAATTCAATGTTTTGATGTACATGTGTTTGTTTTTCGCAAGTAACTTAATGAACTTAAGTGTAATATTTTATATTTTATATTTTATATTTTATATTTATATTTTATATTATATTTTATTCTATTTTATTTCTTATATCGCTATAAATTTTTTTATGAGTTGCTCTGAACTTGTTCCACTTTAAGCAGATACATAACAAGATTACAGATAAATAAAATATATACCTTTTTATAAGGATTATTTACATGGAACTGAGAGTTCGAGATTTAAGATTTTCCGGCTTCTTCGTGGTGGAAATTAATATAAACTTTTTCTTTTCTATTCTTAATTTCTCTTTACTCTTATTTTTTCGCCCCCTAGGCGACGTTGTGAGTCGATGGCCTGTGCCCGAGTTGGCTGTTCCCCGTAAAATAAAAACATCTTTTCCTGCCTTCGAATATGTAAAAAGTGAATCATATGCGGCCTATGGATAGTCATCGTTACATTCGTCTAGTGGACACAAGTTAACTCCTTGTAACAAACCTCGTAAGAAACACAACTGAAGGCTGTTAATTTATGAAGTTCTTTGAGTTTTTGATTTCTCGACCAGTTGCGTCGAATAAGCTGAATTATTGAACACGATGATTACATAGTATCACAGAATCTTTTTTTTTCTGAAGAATATGTTCTTTGAGCAGAGTTAATCTTTTGTCGCACCTTTGGTGGAATATTCCTTTGTGAACCATTTAAATTGCCCCAAGGCACAGACTTTCAATGAGAATGTTTGTGTTTTCTGGTTTAGTTGCAGGAAGCCTTTCAAAAAGACTCGCCAGAATGGAAGTTGGAACCAGGAAAACGTTCCTAACGGCTCTCTGTTCCTATTTCTTTCAACTCAGTGATATTTTGGGTCAGAATTTCCCCAATTTGGTAAGTGCAGGAGGTCATTCGATCCTTAATGACTTGCTGATCCAACTACAGGATGTAATTGTATTAAATTTTTGTTTTGTTTAGCATGAGTTCCTTCTTGTCAAAACATCTATAGATATATTGATCTAACCCAGATCACTGTTTTATTAACTTGTTTGATGAAAAACTGCTGGATTAGATTAAAGAATTTCTTATAGCATCATACTTGACTGCTTATGATAAGTATGCCTTGCCTAATCATTCCGTCCTCAACCCTCTACCTGGTCTACCATCTTCTGCCCCTGAACCACAGGATGGTGGCCCTCCTACTGTCTAAATTTTATTCCGATTCATTTATTCCGTTTTACATAAGATGAAGTAAATAGTTTAAGTCCTCTGTTCTATTAGTTTCGCGTTAGCATTATTTTTAAATGGGATTTCTCAGGTAAATATCATACGAGATTCCCCCCTTATCATTTTATACTGACTACCGCTGGACGATTTTATTCAGCTTAGGGGAAACTCCAGCTGCCAAAGAGTTAAGTAGATTAATCTCCTTGTTGTCTGTCTTCATGTAAATGTGTATTGAAAGATTCTTAATCATTCATCTCTGAAAAGATCGTTAGAATCCTTAATGACGTCTTCTGAACCAGTATTAAGTTGCTTTTATTCCACTTAGGATGTCTTGGAGAACAACAACGTTGAAGTGGGTTTTATATTTATATTGGCCTTGGCTTCAGGCAGAAGTATATAAAAATTTTATGCTCTAAGTAAAGATTCTCAGGTAGTTTCTTGATGCTCAGTTAGTCTTTGTATAAAATCTTATATATATATATATATATATATATGCTGATAACCACAAGGAAAGAAGAAAACACGAAGTTCCCAAGCGCTTTCGTGTAATTCACATCTTCAGGGGTGAGTACAGACTGTACTCACCCCTGAAGATGTATATATATATATATATATATATATATATATATATATATATATATATATATATATATATATATATATATATATATATATATATATATATATATTTCATGTAAATCCCACAATGAAAACGTAGATAAGATAAATCTTGATAAAATCACACGGAAAATGGAAACAACGGAGTACCTTAGCTTTTCGTCTTTATTCAAGACATCTTCATGAGCAACTGGATTACATGGACAGAGAAACCCAAATATACAGGGTGACCTAAAAACATGAGGTCAGGGTCCTCAACATTGACATCCTAATCCCCACACCAACACACACGTAGAGGGCTTAAGAGAAAGGTGACGTGACTGTGGATTATTTTGTGGGTCCCTTTTTTCTGACCTGACCTGTCTAGTCACGTCACCACCCTTCTCTTAAGCTCCTCTACGGTTGTGTTGGTGTGGGGATTAGTGGATGTCATCATTATGACCTGACCTCATGTTTTTAGGTCACCCTGTATATTTAAGCCTCTCTCTGTCCATGTAATCTAGTTGCCTCTGAAGATGTCTTGAATAAAGACGAAAGCTAAGGTACTCCGTTGTTTCCATTTTCCCGTGTGATTTTATCAAAATATATATATATATATATATATATATATATATATATATATATATCAGGCGAGGAAAATAAGAGACATAAGCTTAAGCATCAATTGAGTGTTAATAGTTCATCAACGTCTTCTCATATTATTTCTTCAGGAAGAGGGACACCTGCTTCCACTTCCCTCCCTGCTGCTCCCCCCCTCCCCCTCACACCCCACATTCTCTTTACTTCACTTCACCTCGCTATACCACCGTCCACCAGGCAAAAGATACTATCTAATAACAATATATTTTATTTCATTACATTTATCTATTTGTATTAATATATTTGTTAACTTTGATACCATACTACGTTTACTATTGCGAGTTTCCTATAACCAAATACAGCGTGCCACACTGCCCCTGTAAACGCACTAGTGAGGGGAACTGTACTTTCCTGTATGGGATACAACTAGGTTCAAGCAATTGTTTGCCCTACACCTAGCCTGAGCGTTCATCCAGTATCATTTAAGTCCCATGCAATCTGTACACCATCCGGATAATTTTTACTCCATTATCCTTGGCTTGGCTCTCCCGCGCTGGCACATCCTGTCAATTCAGGAGCGGCTACCTAACCTTATTTGGGGCTGATTAGGTAACATTTGAGACACTTAGTGCTTTTATATATATCAATCTTTACTATGAGTTTCGTACTTAACTGACACTGAACTGAACTCCATAATTGCCAACTAGACATAATCCTGACAGCTCTGTCCTCTTGTTCAACATTATTACTGTACAACCCATGTTGTACTGCTCCCCCATTATACTTATGTTTTTCAATTACACTGTTATTTATGTATATATAAATAAATAAATAAAATTAAATAAAAAATAAATAATAAATAAATAAAATTAATATATATTGAAGTGATAACCGTGGTAACATTATGAGATGTTCTTATTACCACCATGCTATTGTACTATTCCAGATGTTACTAAATGTTACATAATACTTCCTTGAGATATATGTATAGTATATATCAGGTGCCTAAAAGAGAGCAAAGGTTCTCAACTGGCTGAGCCATGTTATATTGTTATTATTATCCACTCTGTGTCTGTGTTTTTCTGGCTAAATAAACTGTTTGAATTCAATTCAATTTATGCTGAGTTTCACAAGTGTTGTCAACATTCACTTGTTATAAGCATGATTTCTTTGAATGCTATCAATTTTGGAGTTTTCAATACAAAATTCAGATTCTACATAATCAAAAACATTGAAATCAAAACTGAAATCAATTAAATTGATAACACAATAATTTTTATGCCGAAAAGAAAAATCCGACATCCATATTTGGCAGCCATCTTTGAAAATGGGCGCATTCTTGGAATTTTGAATGTTCAATCAAACTTAGATTTGATAATTAACCCATATTGAATCTTCATGTCAACTTTCATACTGTATTTGTATTACCATTTGCAAGATTCCCTCAATAATTGACACTTAGCCCCTCCGTTATAAATTCATTATCACACTGTCCAGAGCAGGGCATAGCGCTGTACACATGAGAGCTGCATTTCTGCATTTGTATCTTCCTTTACATCCCTTCTTGCATCCGCATCATTAGCTTCGGGCAAAGTTGTCCCGAGTGGCTTTCAGCTTTCTGGGTTGGTTCATCCCCAAGCTGCTGGATGAATGCACCTTGGTACTTTGTGCGTCGTATGAGTTGACTCAGAGCTGCCTTTGATAGTGGAATGTTCTCCATTTGTCTGACCTGTAGAGTGAACAGTAACTGGCGTGCATCATTCACGGATTCAACCAGGCCTGTTTAATCATAAAGTAGCACAGTAGAGAGCTCGAGTGTTGCTCAGTATTCTCCTGAAATTTTATTTTTTCTAACAGTTCTGAAAATGCACGTGTCATATCATCAAAGATCTTTCACACTTGCCATGCAGCTTTTTTGCCAATGCCTGCAAACGAGAACACGGTATCATAGCCACTATAAGCATGGAAAAGGACTAGGGTTGTGATCGTTGTGCTCCATTTCTTCTGGCAATTTCATGGACAGGTATGTATCGCAGATATTTTCCCGTCCCTGCATTTACCACCATATCAGTGTCAGTTGTTCGAACTAAGACTCTTTTGACCAGCAGGCACTGTATGTACAAAATGTAAAAAGATCCTTCCTTCGGCCTCCTCATGATTAGAAAGAGTCAGCACACTTGTGTCATGACTTTGCAAGCAGATGACATCCTTCCCAATAGTTGATATGAATTCTCTATCCGTGTGGAGCGCCAGTATCTGCTTTGCAAGACATTTAAACAGATCTCTCTTGTTGTCATCGACTTTTGAAAAGGCCTGCCAGTTCCCTGGTATGACAGAGTCGCCTTTAACTCGTCTTCGAAGGCCTGCTCCACCTGACATTCTAACTAGGCTGTGATTCTGTGTCTGCACAAAGGGCAAAAATACCTTGGCACCAAAATCATCAAATGTATGACAGGAAATAGGATTTAGCATATGAATAAGAGCTGCATCATCCAATACAGTGATATCAACATCTGGAGTTAAATCCTGAGTTTTTCCATGAGACTCCAAACTTTCAAGAAGATTGGATTTGCTTCAGTACACAGATTACCATTATTGGGTGCTGGTGGAAAAGGGGGTTCTTGTAAACAAAATAATCCAAATCACCTTCTCTTCTCAACATACAATGAAAAGGCCGGCTTGTCGTTCGGGATTAAGTCACAGATTTACGTGAATCTTGCTTTATTTGGTAAGCTCTTTGGACACCTCTGGCTACATCAGGATCCATGATATTTCTGGTGTCCAGCCTTACCAGATTCTGACTGTACTCAATGATTGTTTGGCAAACACTGTATGGGTAGATATATTTTGTCCGCGGTATTCAGTATTATGTTTTAGTAATGCTTTCGGCATTCTGGTAATTCATTCCCACAAAACATCCAACGATGCAGTACTTTAGGGTTTTGTGTAATTCCAATCACACCTCCATCATCCATTACCAGCGCATTATACTGTTCGTGAGCTTGATCTATAGAGACTTATAGAGACTTATGAGAATGCCCTCTGTTACTTTCTTACAACGAAATTGCCCTTTATGAATTCACTTGCCACAATGGGTGGGTCTGCCACTGACCAGCCATGTTCCAAACATGGACCGATATTCACCTTGCAATGTGGACATGTTCCGAACTAAAGAACCATGTTACAAGTTGCCCAATACCCTCTACATATAAGGTAACGTTACCTTCTCTTGTGGACCTCACAAATACCAGTACAGTGGTAGTTTCTCGAGATATGACACTGTCATCCAGAAATTAAACAGAGGATTTCCTTTCCTTCTAAGTTCAATCCAACAACCGAATGTGTCAGTAGCATTAGCACTTTGATATGCCTCTTGCAATAACATATGTAAACTGCAGAGGGTGACCTGGTGGACGTGTCTTATTTTCACTACATGTGGTACATGGTACCATTCCTAAACTAAACCACCTTCAAAGTGGCTCCAAATCAGAAAATGAGTCCATTATAGTTCCCCACATCTCCTAAAAGTCTCTTGCTTTTATGACAACCTAAGTTTTTTCTCGCATATTTGCCCCACTACTAACATGTATAGGCCGATAGTCCTACAAGAGTTTCCCTACTGCAACACCTCTGACCAAGCCTAGCCAGTATCACTTATTCAATTGACGTCACAAGTCGATTGATGCTTTTTTCCTCATATGTTCTGTACACCTCAATGACCACTGTGAGTTAATTATCTATTCCCTTGTCTTCTTTTTATTAAAACAGACCATTGTGAGAAACTGATGATATATTTATTCAAAATTTGACTTAGCTCATATACAGAGTATATACATACACTGGGCCATCCATCATCTATACAGAGAAACATATAGAAAAAAAGTATATGTTATAAGGAATTCATCCTGAAAATATGCCAATGTGCAGATGTAGTTCAGGGAAACAATGTCTTCCTTATTTTTACTGGTGATGTGCGTTTAGTCAAAACTCGTGGGAAAAGTTGAAAAAAATTCCAGTGATAAACCAAAACTAGTTACAGTATTCAGTACAGTAGTGTACGCCGTGTAAGAAATGTTAGAAAGGCATTACATTACTTCTGCCTTCATTACGACTGCCAATGTGTCAAAATCTGATAGGAAAAAATCCAAAAGAAAGGGGGAAATTTATAATAAAAATGCAAGGCGTATTAGCCAAGTCCTAAGACGAGGTCCAGAAACACGTCGGGAAGCTTAACTAATCTCGACGAGAGCGGCGAGAGCCCCGCTGAAGGCAGCGTTGTAAGTGCAGGACACTTCGTTGTGAACGTTGTCCTGGCGATCGTCAACGTAGTCGCCGTTCTGGGTGAAAAGGGACATAACTCCAGTAGCACACTTGCACCATGCATGAGAAAAAAAAATTGTGGATGGACAACCATATCATATGAAACGAGGAATCACACTGACACCTCTTGCTGGGAGATTCACGAAAATTCATTGTCTTATTTGTCAAACCTGTCTCACTCCTAAGCCGTGACCTACTAGAACTAACCTCGGCTGGTCCTCCAGCAAGAGCACCGTAGATGATGTTTGGGTTGGGGTCGGGGCTGTTGAACGCGCCTTCTGGTGCTGGAGGCAGGCAGGAAGCTATAAATATTTTTTTGTTAGTAATTAACTGCATAATGATATACACTGTTTCGAGATTCTTGTATCGCATATGAATAATTGACAAATGAAAACACTAGCGAGATATGAAACTTCGAAACGGATATCGCCATGCCAGGGCTCAAATCAGATCAATCAAAATTCGCAAACAGTGTCTTCAAGTATATGATGCTAACGTAGAGAGCCTTCTGACATTGTCCATCACTTCAGCGAGAACTTTACTAATGTTGTCACGCACTTTACAGTAAGACAATGATGGTTTATTCTGACACTGAAGGCGAATTAATAAATACTTCCTTATTTTTATATTTGTTTACCGCTTAATAGTGAATGATTATGTCCGGTTCTAAGCAAACGGAACCTGCAGATACGTTCTGTCTTAATATGTTGTTCACATGTTAATTTTGCTTAGGTGTAAATTAATGATCTTTATTACTGATACTCAGGTAATTTCCTTTTTTACAGCAGTTTGTCAATCTGACTGTAAGTGTCTCGTTCTTACTTTAATCGCATCATTACTAAAGTTGTAATATTAGTTTGTTTTTGTATCATAATATTCTTGTAAATTCAGTGTCCTGTACTTTTCATGTACAGGTAAGAAAATGAATGCCTTATATATATATATATATATATATATATATATATATATATATATATATATATATATATATATATATATATATATATATATATATATATATATATATTATACGAAGCTTGATATAGAACAGCTTCATGACCCAACTAGTACCTGACCATCGACCCGTGATTGGCTGCTGCACGACCACACCTCCACCCCCGTTATTCTATCTCCCGACTCGATGTTCCGGATACATTGGATGGCCCTTTGCTTGGGCTTATGGTTAGGCTCTCCGGAGCTCCGTATCTGTGTTGTTCAGATCTCGAACGGAGTTGTAATAAAGCGGTGCACCAGGGAGGAGGGCAGAGCATTCCGGGACGGACGAGGGTGTGGAACTGGTGGTAGCTGGTCGGTGGTCGGCGGAGCCGGCTGTGGTTGACAGCAAATTGTGTTACTCTGGCTTAGAATGTAATGTAAGTTTATAATATTTATGTACATTTCTATGTTGTAGGATTAGGGTGATTGTTAGGGTATTGTTTTATATTTATTTAACTCTGTTGTATGAGTGTGGCAATTGTTAATATTTGAATATTGCTGGTTGTTGGTGTTTCTTGTCAATATATTGTGCATTCCAACAGTGCGTTTGCTACTCCTCTCCTATAGCGATGTAGAATACCTGAATAAGACTGAATAGTGCAGGGGCAATAGGCTAAACATGAGGTGGAATGTAAGTAAACACAACGTTCGAGTCTGCGGGGGTTGGTTATTGCCCGGTTCCTTAAGTGTCCAGCTCGGGAACAAAAGCTCGTAACAATATATATATATATATATATATATATATATATATATATATATATATATATATATATATATATATATATATATATATATATATATATATATATATATATATATATATATATATATATACACACACTATTCTGTCATCAGCGGCTGGTGATTCAAGACGGAAATCATTGTAAATTGAGCAATCGAAAACAAGGAAATTTATTATAAAATAGTTGTTGGCTGGTTCTTTACCAGAGTGAGGTATGAGAGCGTAATAGCACTTTTGCTTTATATAAATATTCACCCAAAAGAAAAACACCAACTTATTCACCAAGTTATTCATGAAGTGAGTCAACATGTTGTTGGCAACATTCACTTAGCTTGTAACTCTCTCAAAGGTCGAGTGCAAGTCAGCTGATTAATCAAAACAACCGGCTCACTCTCACGCCTCTGAAGAGACAGAGAGGCCAGTTGATAATTACCACTTGGACAGGAATGTAAGACACGTAACTCAAGTGTTATCTCAAAGTGTTATTCACAACACTTCCCTGGAGAAAATTCATAATTTATTTTCTCAGAATATATCTGTGTATATAGCTGCTTCTGCAATAAACAGGGAAACAGCTATAAGGGTTTACATCAAACCCAGCCACTTGAAAAGTTCTTGAACGTAATTAAAACAATTAATGTGATACCAAAACAGCTACCACAATAGGCCTCTACACACCATGGTTAATTCCCAACTTTTTCTATTCCTCTAATTAATCATCTGATGAGAAGAGGTTTGGGGCATTCATTCTCATCAATTTCACCTCTTGCTCTTGAAAACCCATGGAGAGACAAAAATAACTGTTTTCGGGCGTTCCTGTTGGATCATTGTCACCTTAAGGTGCTTGCGGGCAGTGTGCCGCTGAGAGCTATCCAAGCAAAACAAGGCCATGATCAGTAAACACGAAGGAAATTTTAAAAATTAACAAACAAAAAATCAAGATTGGAACATGGAATATAAGGACAATCTATTAAATTAGAAAATATGCAAATGTTTGCAAGGAAATGAAAAGATTACAGTGGGACATTCTGGGATTAAGTGTATATTCTTACTTCATATCTTCAGGACGTGAAAAGCATGCGAGAGGTGTTGGTTTTCGTGTAAACCAAAAGTTGAGTAGCAATGTAATGGGATATTGGGCAGTGTCAGTTAGAGTTCTGTTAGTTAAGTATTATGCTAACCCATGGACTTGGTGAAGGAGTGAGGAGCTCCTTGAGAAATTCAAGATAGCTATCGAACGTATTAGGATGAAGGGAAGGAGCCTTATCATCTGTGGTGTCCTGCATAGAAAGATTCATAGCAATGAATGGCTGTCGAGGGCAGTTGGTGTCAACGGCAGTGTTGACAGATATTCCAAATCAATATCAGTCCCATTCATTGACAACTGAGACAACTTTACGGCAAGGGACCTTTGTGCTCGGGAGGGGTTACAATTATGGGGTGGTAACCCTGGCTGGCTCTCTCGAGAGGGGAGTTCAAAAGATGTCGAGATCTTTTAACTGCTGGGGGGAACCTGTGAACACAGAAGGATTGATTAGACTGCAGAGGTCACGGGTAAACAAAGCGAGAGGTTACAGAGAAATAGTGTTAGGAATGGCGGTAAAGCTAAATTAGGCAGGGAGTTAAAACCTAAATGCGACAAAGAGAGGACTCAAATGAGTCAAATCACGACTAATTTAAATGTCTATCTTCTACGCAAACAGTACAGTAGACGTATGAAAAATAAAATGTAGGAAATCAGGGCGTTGGTATGCACCGGAAAATTCGATATAACAGCAGTCACCATAACATGGATAAACATAGATTCACGTGAGTTACCTGTCGAATACCAAATTAAAAGTTACAATTATTCCATACCGATAGGCGGATTAGAAAATGAGGCGGGGTAGCAATTTATGTCAGGGATAATTTGAAGTGTGATATCGATAATGAAATAAAAACTGAACTAAATACAAAAACAACTTGGATAGAATTACCCGATGGTAAGGAAAAAATAATCATAGGAGCAATATGTAGACCTCCTAATCTCGTTAGGGTTGATAAGCAACTTATTTGGGATAAAATATGCAGGGCTCTCAGACATAGCAAAGTCTGAACAGTAGGCGACTTTAGCTTTTGTCAAATACACTGGATCAACCTTACGGGTAGCTCAGAAGCAGAGAATTTTCCGAAAACGGTTCAGGACTGTTTCCTAAGTTAACATATAAACGAACCCACCCAGGGGAATAATGTGCTAGATTTAGTTCTGTCAAACAGAGAAAACCTCATTAGTAATGCCCAGGTAAGAAACAAACTAGCTAACTGTGACCACAAAGAAGTGAGATTCAAAGTAGAACTTATTGTCAGTCGCAAGGAAAATTCCGTAAGTCCCATATTTCAGAAGGGCAAACTTTAAGAGGTTGAAAAGGCAGCTGAGAGAAAGAGTGCTACGTTTGGGAGTGAAGTATTTGACGTCAAGTAAATAACGTGATCTCACTCAATGTACCCATAGAGGGTGACCTCACTTTAGATGGTGACCTGACAATGATAAGCACAGAAAATATGACTATTGAGAGCGACCTGACCACGAAATGAGTTACTTAATGCGCAAAGGTAGAAAACTCAGATCAAATAACAAGGACCCCAAATGGATAAATATTTATTTAAAGAATATTATTGGACAAAGGAAGGCTATAGGTAGGAGAATAAATCGTGGTGAAGTTTACCTTCGCAATTATTAAAAAAGTATTGGAGTATTAGCCAGTAGGGTTAAGACAGAGATAAGAAAAACAAAGAGGTAAAATGAACTGAAGGTAACAAGGGAAGGGAAGTCAAACCGAAAGGGATTCTTCCAAATGTATCAAACTATAACTGGGGACAATATTGGACCATTGCAGTCAGATACCGGAGAACTAACTCATAACGATGGAGAAATAAGCAATAATCTGAACAGCTATTTTTTATCATTTTTCACGATCGAAAATAAAAAATGATACCCAAGGCACCGAATATCGACCGAGATAGTGAAGAAAATAGGTTAAGCGAGATATTAACGAGTAGTAATGATGTTAGTAGGAAAAAGATAAACTGATACTAAATAAGTTGCCAGGTTCCGACGAGATATTTGCCAGAGTATTAAAGAAATGTAAGGAAGAACCTTAGCAAACGTGTTTAATAAGTCATTAAAAACCAGTGTAATACCAGAATCCTGGAGGATAGCAAATGTGATACCGATTTTCAAACCACCTTCCAATTAGTTTAACACCACTTGTAGGTAAATTACTGGAAGCAATAGTTTCAAACTCAATTCGGATTCACCTCGAGAAACACAAATTGATCAATGATTCCCAGGATGACTTCATAAGTGAGTGTTTATGTCTGACAAATCTATTATCATTCTTTTCAACTATTTAGAAATGAGTGGATGATGAACACGATTATGATGTGGTTTACCACGACTTTAGCAAAGCCTTTGACAGGGTCCCCCACGAACTACTATTTGATAAAGTGGAGGCCCATGGAATCGGAGATGCTATGAACTGGATTAGGGCGTGGTTACAGGACAGGAAACGGAGAGTCAACATTAATGGCACTAAATCCAATTGGGGTGAGGTCACTATAGTATTTCCATGTTAACTTGGCCCGTAAGCCACGCCCCTCTTCTACAGTAATAGCTGATTGGTTCATAGAAAATTCAAACTAAATGTGTTCACAATTGATAAGCAGACCTGTTATTATCTAAAATAATGTTAAATATCTTGACTACCAAAAATGCAAATGATTTCAAGGCATTAGCACTTCAGAGAGGATGTTAGAAAAAAATTAATATTTAGAATAAAAGGTCGATATAACTACGCTCTTACATACGCGCGCATTCCGGGGGGAGGTAAAACGCTCAGGGGGACCAATCAGCTATTTGTAGCTAAAGACGAGGGGCGTGGCTTAGGGGCCAGCTTAACGTGGAAAGGGTATAGTGGAGTACCCCAAGGTTCAGTACTTGGACCATTACAATTTATTATA
This sequence comes from Homarus americanus, assembly GCF_018991925.1. Lineage (NCBI taxonomy): Eukaryota > Metazoa > Arthropoda > Malacostraca > Decapoda > Nephropidae > Homarus > Homarus americanus. The sequence goes on from NW_024737042.1 coordinate 21,182,591, forward strand.
TACATAAACGACATAGATGTAGGGGTAGACAGCAACATAAGTTAGTTTGCTGACGGCAATAAAATAGGGCGTGTAATTAAATCTGACGAGGACTCGGCAAAACTACAGGAAGATCTAAACAAATTTTTCTCGAGGTCTGAAAAGTGGCAGATGAAATTTAATATGGATAAATGTAAGGTACTTAGCCTTGTAGATGTAAACAGATAATCCAGAAATCAGATGAACAACATTCATATCGAGAAATCCGACTGTGAGAAAGATTAGGGAAATGATCTGTGCGAATCTTAAATCAAGACAACAATGCGTATTTGCTCAAAACAAGGTTAACAAAGTACGTGAATTCATGCAAAGGAGTGTTAGATACAAAACTAGCAAAGTTATCCTAAAACTATATCTTGAGCTTTTTTTTTTTTTTTTTTTACGGGGATTAGCCTACCCAGGCACAGGTCACTGACCCACATCGGGGCCTGGGGGGCGAAAAAGGAAATAATAATAATATAGTAATGATAATAATAATAATAATAGTAATGATTCAGATAAGTAAAATTTATAATAAAAATACAAAAATAAAAATAATACAATAATAATGATAACAATATTAATAATAATAATATTAATAATAATAATAATAATAATAATAATAATAATAATAATAATAATAGTAATAAAGAACCATACATAAATGAAAAAAATTAAAAAAAAGATCAAGAGTGAGAAACAATATATGTATGTTGTGTTGTCAATAGTAAGAGAAACAATTGAGACCCTGCAATTGTGTGTAAATGAGGCAGAAAGTCAGATCAGCAACCTGAGACTTGGTCATAATTTTCGTGGTGCCATATGGCAGCAGGGTCTACCATTAGACACATTATGCTTCCAATATCTTCCCAGGCGGTAGTACCTCACTTGGATTATGCTCTTCAGTTTTGGTCACCGTACTACAGAATGGATGTCGAATCCCTAGAAAGCATACATAAGAGGATAACAAGACTAATACAGGGCATTAGGAACCTTGAATATAGAGACAGATTAAACCAATTGAATTTGCACTCCCTCGGGAGACGTAGAGTGAAGGGCGATATGATTAAGGTGAATAAATGGAAGTCAGGGTGATAATAACAAAGGTACTTAATTTATCGAATCAGGAACGATCTCGTAGCAATTGATTTAAATTAGACAAATTTAGATTTAGATGCAAAACAGGTAAACATTGGTTTGAAAATAGAGTAGTGGATGGGTGGAACAAGTTACCAAACATCATCATTAACTCGAACACGCTGGGTAGCTTCAAATATAGGTTGGACAGATGTACGAGTGAAAAGTGTTGGGTGAAAACAGGGCTGCCTATTATGGGTCAAAAAGGCCCGCTGTAGTTTCCTCCATTCTTGTGTTCTTATGGTCTTAATACAGGCTTATGCACCAAAAAATGATAGTCTTAGAAAAATTTAATGAAGATTTAAAGAATGCAAAAGACACCGTAAAGTTTAAAGAATGTCTGAATACAATGGGTAATTGTAACGCAAAAGTTGGGAAAGGAAAAGTATCACTAGCAGTAGAACCACACGGGTTGGGTAAGAGAAATGAGAGAGGTGAAATGTGAATTGATTTTCGTAAGGAAACTAATATGATAATTGCAAATACGTGGTTTGAACAACATCTTTGGCATCTCTATATTATATTTGTGTATCACCCCAGGACAATGTAAGAAACATAGTCAGTATTCAAATAAATTATATTTTAAGTCAGGAAAATGAAAATAAATCAATAACTTGAGCCAGGACCTATCCAGGGCCAGATTGTGGGATCACGTCCCAGAAATTAAAAAGAAATGGTATGGACGAAATCAAATAGGAGTTACGTAAGCTCAAAACAGGAGCAGGGATAAAATATGAAATTGAAACCGAAAATTAGATTTCAGTATTGCTAGATGGTCACTTGATGATGCAGATGATACTGCTTTTATCACAGATAGTGAAGAGGCATTGCAAAAAATTCGTTAACAGCTTTATGAAAACATTAGAGGTTCACGGCGCCATAAGCTCGTTGAACAGGCTTTGTGTGAAATATAACAAATTCTAGGACTGCTTTTAGTATCCTGGTGGTCCAGCGGTTAGCGTTCCCCGGTCACAGTCATGGGCTTGTGGGCCTGGGCTCGAATCCTGGCGGGTTGAGGTGTTGATTGTACAGTATGTAGAAGTCCGCGTGCTTTATTGGGCTAATGAAATATATATGGATCCTCGTGTTTCGAAGCCAAATTTGGTAAAACGTTACTCTGACCACCTACGTGATACGGGTAGTCCCCATTAGAGGTTCATGGTGCCATAAGCTCGTTGAACAGGATTTGTGTGAAATATAACAAAGTCTAGGATTGCTTTTAGTATCCTGGTGGTCCAGCGGTTAGCGTTCCCCGGTCACTGTCATGGGCTCATGGGCCGTGGGTTCGAACCCTGGCGGGGTGAGGTGCTGATTGTATGTAGAAGTCCGCGTTCTTTATTGGGCTAATGAAATATATATGGATCCTCGTGTTTCGAAGCCGGATTTGGTAAAACGTTACTCTGACCACCTACGTGATACGGGCAGTCCCCATTAGAGGTTCACTGTGCCATAAGCTCGTTCAACAGGCTTTGTGTGAAATATAACAAAGTCTAGGACTGCTTTTAGTATCCTGGTGGTCCAGCGGTTAGCGTTCCCTGGTCACAGTCATGGGCTCGTTGGCCGTGGGTTCGAATCCTGGCGGGTTGAGGTGTTGATTGTATATATATAAATATATATATATACATCTATATATATATATATATATATATATATATATAATTTTTTTTTTTTTTTTTACCTGCCACGATGATGGACCCTCTGAGGGGGGTCCTTGCCGTAGCCCACCACGAATGACCTGCTGTAACGGGAGTTGTCGCCCAACAGTTGACCGATCTGTTCCCTTGCCCACTTGTGGTTAGCTTCTGTGTCCATACCATTCTTGGCCGTCTGAAAGATATGAAATATGTTATCAAATTCAGTCACAATGACTTCACTTACATTTTTTTTTGAGAGCGAGAGAGTGGCTTTCAAAGCAAGGTATTCAATTTCAATTCTGATCGACTAAATAAATTAAAAGAATTTATCTCTCCATTTGAAGCTTAACAAGTGACGAGCATATTCACAAGTCTATCATTCATATTTAGACTAAAAAAACAGTGATTTAAGTTTTTTTTTTGAGGAAGGAACTAACAAAGAGGGAGATGAAGGCGGCGTTGGCAGCGTAACCGTTGGAACCCTTGTCGCCAAGGAAAACAAGACCCTCCGGGGTGTACGGTGCTTCGTTCTTCAGCCAGTCCAAATAACTCTTGAGGGCGTCAGAATACACGTTGGAGTTATCCAGCAACCAGAAGAGTGACTGTTTTGTGAAACAAAAGATAGTTCGCTTCAAACAATTGGACAAGCTTTAAACGCTCAGTCGAACGTTCTCTTAGTGACATTTACTGCTGTGCAGCTTTGTCCGAAAGTCACTCAAAGAGGACACATGACCTCATTTTTTAATAGTTAAGAAAATAATAGCAATATATTAAACCTATAAAAAGTTAAAATAATGTTTATCTTAACATAATTAGAGTTTATATATAAGGTCGAGGGTTCGAGTTCTGGCGGGTGAGGTTGTTGATATATATATATATATATATATATATATATATATATATATATATATATATATATATATTTCATTAGTCCATATAGCACGCGGACTTCAACATATAATCAACAACCTCACCCGCCAGGACTCGAAACCACGATCATATGTGTGTGACCAGAGAATGCTATCAACCGTGCCACAAAGACACTAAAAGCAATCTTAGACTTTGTTATATTTCACACAAAGCCTGTTCATCGAGCTGATGGCACCGTGAACCTCCAAATGGGGATTGCCTGTGCCACTTAAGTGGTCGGAGTAGCATTTTACCAAATCCGGCTTCGAAACACGAGTTTCCATATATATTTCATTAGTCCATATAACAAGCGGACTTCAACATATAATCAACAAACTCACCCGCCAAGACTCGAACCCACGATGTCCACCCATCCGCTAAATTGACACAAGCATGAGTAAGGATGGGGAAGAACTCAGACTGGGTGCTATTGTGAAGGACACTGCCGTTCATGCCATCGTGGAGTTGCCTCACAATGGCGATGAATTTTGGTAGGCAGCCAAAACGGCTGAGGTTCTACCAGAAGGCTTCCCTGTTGACCGAGTCGAAGGCCTTGGTTAGGTCGATGAAGCCCATGTGCAGGTCACGACGCTTTTCTCAGCATTTTTCCTGTATCTTTGCGAGCAGCAAAAATCATGTCTATGGTGTCACGTGATGGTCTAAAGCCACATTGACTGGGAGGAAATTTTCCGCCTCAGAAATAAGTCTGTTTAAGAGGACTCGGGCGATAATCTAGCCAAGTACAGACAGCAACGAGATCTCGCTGTAGTTGCCACAGTCCGACCGGTCTCCCTTGTTCTTATAAATATTGACGATAGAGGCGTCTTTAAGAGCTTGGGGAATTTCTTCCTTTTCCCATATATTCTCCAGGAGAGAGTGGAGACGGCTGGTAAGGAAAGGTCCTCCTGCTTTATACACCTAGGCTGGGATTTCATCAGGCCCTGAGGCTTTGCTAGGTTTCATGTTTGATGGCAGTAGCTACCTCATCCAGGGATGGAGGATAGCTGAGGTGGGTCAGCTCTGGATGATGAGGAACCTGCTGGGGAGTCAGGACATCCACATCGGTGTTCCGGTTGAGCAATGAATGGTAGTGCTCTTTCCAGCACTGAAAGAGGCCTTCATCATCTTCAATTATGAAGTTACCGTCGGATGAGCGGATGGGGCTGTGCCACGAGTGATTGGCCCATAAAATGTTTTAGTGGAAATGAAGAATACGCGCATCTTATGCTGATCTGCATATTTTGTGTTTCACATACTTTATTTTTAAACCAGTCATTCTTTTGATTGCGAAGTTCCCGCTGGGCCACCGCTTTCTTCTTGCGGAAGGTGTCTGCTTTGGTTTGAGATTGAGGATTGTTCTGTCAGTCAGTTAAAGCAGCACATTTATCATCGATGAGTACATTGAGTGCCGGTTCATTTTCATGAAACCAGTCCTGGTGTACTCTTTCGATCTGGACGAGGGTCTCTCTGCAGGTTTTTGTCATAATATTCTGATAGTGTCGAAAATAACCCACTCAGCACTGGGATTTGCGTTGTTTGCTGTTGGTTTGTTTCTCAGCCCATGTTCGAGGTGCTCTCTGTAAGCATGTGCTACCGCTGGATACTCCAGACGCTTAGTGTCAAAAATTCTTCTGGAGGCTTGCTGCCTTCGTCGTTTTGGGGCGACGTGAAGTGAGAGCTTGGCTCTGACCTAGCCAATGACCAGTGTCGCAGTGTTCTCATCCACACATGGCACGGGTGATGAAGACATCTCGGCGATCTCTTTATCTGACGATGATGTAGTCAATGAGATGCCAGTGTTTGGATCGTGGGTGTTGCCACGAACTCTTGAACTTGTCGGCCTGCCTAAAAAAGGTATGCTGATAGTGAGGTTGTGTGAAGCACACTTGCTGAGGAATAGTAGGCCGTTGGGAATACACTTACCTAGTCCATTTCCCCCTATTTTTCCCTGCCAAATGTCAGCATCTCTGCCAACTCTGGCAATGAAGTCATCTAGGAACACAACCTTGTCTTCTCTGGGAATAGAGGTTAGCATTCTATCGAGGTCGGCTATTATTTTGATGTTATACCTAGCCTGCTCTTTTGTCACAAGAGCAGTTCTTCTTTCAGGACATTCATTTGTGCCAGTATCCAGAAAGTTCCTGACATTCCATGCAGCGACCATAAGAGGTTTGTATAGTTTATTTTTGCTTGGATCTGTGATTTTGATCGTGTTCTCGGCAGCATAAGGATGACCTTACTGGGTGCGATTGTCCAGTCAGATTGTCTTTTTTAGGCAGTCTATGCTTAGGGCACCTTTTCTAGCCGCCTTCACACGTGGGGTTAACAGTGGCTCCTGTCGACAGGGCTGCTCAGTTACACAGACAGGACTGGATTGCACTGCTGCCTAAATCCCAGTGTATAAACAACCATCTTATCAATGGTGCCCATGTGTAGAGTTGTGATTAGAGACTCCCGGCAGTCATCTCTGCCTGTCCCCGTTGCCACTGGTCCGTCGCTATGGGACTTTTGGGGGTATAGGGTTTTGATGATGATGAGAGGTATGATGAACTGGATGATGGCTGTGCGTGAGTTTAAATATGTGGAGAGGCTGGAGCGCAGACTGCAACCACACACCTTGGCTCTCCCTTTTCCTGATACAGTGGTGCAAGTGTTGCAACGACTGGGGAGAGGGAGAGTTGCAATGTACTTACGATAGCCCAGTTTTTTGGGTTCCTCCTTAATAGCCTGTCCATCAGGCATTGCCTTCGTCCGCCGATGTAGTCGTTGGGTTCCCAAGGTGGTCACCTCTTCCGCCTATACGGCCTTTGAGGTCTTACTGGAGCTCTGTAAGCATGTCTGCCTGGTGCGGGGTTCCACCGCAGATTTTTCGTTCGCGGTTTACACACGTAGCCTTATACCTACCAAGGTTAATTCGCAAGACTGCGGGGCAATGGTTGATAGGCGCCAGGACGTGTCCACTTGCCAGTGGGCCTATGCGCCGTCCCTCTGGGGCCCACTGCTACTCCGAGATCCTCTGCTTGTCTAGCCTGGGCCCACGAGGCACCCAGTTACCGTGTGTTGCCACGAGGAGGCACCGCAATCTTAATGGTGAGGATGTTGTGTACTAGCAGGGGAAGACTTATGCAAGTTGCTTCCCTGTTCGCCACGAGGGTTAGCTAGCGGCGGTAGCTGAAAGCGAGAGGGAGCAAGCAGTGCTTGCAACTTAACACTGACATAATGCTGCCACACTAGTCGCATTTCACCATCTTGTGTGCGAACACGCACACACACACACACACACGCAACATCTTTAGTCCTCATGGAGTGAGGATGCACTCCACACTGTTCCGCTAAGGAGGCCGTGGTCTTTTAAACCAAGAGACAGCTGCTAGCCTGGTCTGTCGGGCCTTCCCTTTCCCCATTTCATCTTCACCACCTAGATTTATCAACATCATCCCAATAATAATTCAGTGCACATATTATCTTACCTAGATTTATATCATATATATATATATATATATATATATATATATATATATATATATATATATATATATATATATATATATATATATATATATATATATATATATATATATATCTTGATATATGGAAACAATACTTAGCTTTCGTCTTTATTCAGACATCTTCAGAGGCAACAGTTGCTTATATTTGTGGATTTATATATATATATATATATATATATATATATATATATATATATATATATATATATATATATATATATATATATAAAGTGATAATTTCTGATGTCAATGGCGACCTGAAGTGGACCTCAAACATCCAAGGCCCCCTGTACACTCACCACCACTTTCACTGGATGAGAAGCCAATTAAGACTCCAAACTACATCAGGAGAGAAATGAGGACATCCTACTCCACCTAGGTGAGGATTTAAGAATTCCTAACTACATCACATGAGGAACAATAACGATATCTAAAACGCTTTGTGAGCTGAAGAACCTGCCCGGACCACCTGGTAGATGTGCTAAACATCTGCAGCTGCCGTATCTTTTTATATTGAAAACTTTTGTGGATCAGTGACCCACTCCTCAATTTCACCTTATGTAACTTATCATCTCTGTTTATTGTATATTTTCAGCCTTCTGGCTGGTATGTTTATCTCAATAAACCGTTAATTATTATTATTATTATTATTATTATTATTATTATTATTACACACATTGTATATGAGCGAATTTACTTATTGTATTATTATTATTTTTCTAGATAACTTACATATATTCCTGGCCTCTTGTCATCCCAGGAGAATTCGGTATGACTATCATTTAAGAAGTTGAACTCGTCCCAATGGTCTCGGGCGCTAGTGATGTAGCTGGGATCACGTGTGGCTCGAGCCAACCATAGCGCGGCCCAGCAAAGCTCGTCACCGTACCCCGTAACCGAGCTGAGGAGAAGTCAGTTACAGTGATTCATTCATGTGCTGTGGTTACTGATCTGTTGGTAATATTGACATTAGGGTGGTCCTTACTTCTGGGCAAAAAACAAAATTTGCCATTTTTTGTCACAGACCCTGGCAAATGTTTTCATTTGGGGTAGAAACATTGTCTGTAAAATATTTTTTAAGTATCTTAATAATTAAAGGTTGCTCAAGTCAAATGAAATTGAACAATATTATGCCTATGCTTAATGTTCATAACACATCATTTCCTAGCCCCCAAGCCTGCCCCCCCCCCCCACTTAGTCTAAGTGGGTATGAGCTGCTCAAGGCAGGGGTCGCATGAGGACCAGTCTCACTGTTCGTCCTTGGTGATGCGGCCTGAGAAATCTTGGACTAAGGCTACTCCTCTTTCTGCATGATCATTGATCACAGACAAAGCTTGTACACTGGCTTTTGCATTTTGGAAGCCAGGATCATCTTTCCACTGTTCTACTAGGAGGGCCAGGAAATCTGTATTCAAGTTGAGCTTTTTGAAAAATGACCTTGTGTTCTTTGTCGTGAAATCACAAAGGTTCTTCACTTGGAGTGTGTCTGGATTGATTGTAACCCGTTTGACATGCTTTTCTTCTTCAATAACGATGTTCATAGCTTCCAACATGCGGTCCTTCACTGCTGGGAGAACATCGTCATCAAAGAAGGCCAATGCAACCAACTCTTCTGACAATTACCAGAGGTGTCTCATCATTTTGTGGAAAGTTGCCTTTGATATGACATCGCTGATGGTACTGTAGTCTTGTACAGCTTTAAGCAACATCAGATCTCCTTTTGGTGCCTTTGCAGCAAGTGGAGCAGTTGTCCAAGCCTTCACATATATTCGGGCAAAGAAAATGCACAAATCTCTTAGTCCTCTGTTCTCCTTTGGAGTAAGCTTAAACTGTGAACGGAATAACCACACTTTGAAGGAATAAATGGTCTTTGCCATCCATCGTGCTTGGTGCATTGCATCAGGAGCAGAAAATCGTACTCCCCGAGAAGGTGATGTGCCAAGGAAGATGGAGGCCAGCTCTAGCAGCTCTCGATAATCATCTCGAAGCTGTGTCTCCAATAGAGCCTTCTCAATGAAGTTGGTTAGATCGTCCCTAACAGCTTTACCGATTCTTCTGCCAGATCGTCGGTGGAGGAGTCTTCAAACTTCTGCTTCTCAATTTGTTCCCATTTGGCTTGGAATCTTCTGAACAGCTGTATGTCAGGAGCAGCTGAGTGCCCCATTACAGCTTCAAAAGCAGCTCCAGCTACAAGTTCTAGTACATGGTGGCGGTAGGCAAAATATAGCAAATCACGACTCGGCAACTGCTCAATTTTGACACACACCCTTGTGGTGACCAGTATTTGAGCTTGTTGTATCAAAGCACATGCCATGCACGATGTCTGCAATGTGCCATTGCTGTAAAGCCTGCACAACAGCTTTTGCTTGTTCATCACCGGTACCAGAGGGAAGTTTTGGAACAGCAAGAAGTTGGGAGGTGCCATTGCCTGAGACAAGAACTGGGAGTCTGTCAACATGGCCCCCATGCCCCGTTAAATCAGGCATCAATTTACCATCCCAGTGAACAATTAAAACTGACTGGTTTGAAGTTTGAAAGGATTTCAGCTGCCCTGCTACTGCGATGATGCTGACGTTTCCTCCTCATGCTTGATCGATTCAGAATCAATTCACTGACATCATGGCCCAGACTCTGAGCAGTTTGGGTGACAATGTGCATGGCCATTCTATCTGAGGACTTGGTCCGATCTAATGCTGTAGAAAGTTCTGGAGTTAGAACTTCTTTTCGCCCACGCTTCTTGACAGTAGGTGGAGTTTGAAGTGCTGATGGGCCAGGAACTGGGTTGGATTCCTCAGAAGAAGACGTACTACTGCTGTCCAAGACAACGATGGCCTGGCATTTTTTGGCTTCTTCCTCTGCACTGTCTGCAGCCAACTTCCTTTTCATTGCTTTCTTGAGAGTTTTTTCTCGTCGTTTCTGTCTTTTCAGGAATACTTTGTCAAGAGATGACATTGTCCCACGACGCCCTTTTTCTCGTTGCGCTGTTAAGAAATCCTTATCCTCCTGAACTGTCATCATATTCAAAGCATTCACATGTGCAATGTCAAAGAGATCTTCAAATGTATCAGTGAACTCTTTCTCTTTCTGCTTTTGAGTTTCTGTCTTTCTTGAAGAGTTCTTTTTCAAACTACTCCACTTGTCAAACATTTTGTGCACTTGATTCACACAATCTGGTTTGTGGTGTGTGGGAATGTTTGCTTTTGTCCAAAATTAAAGAACTTTGTCTGTGACTTTCCCAGCCGCCACTCTGATGGTTTTTTTCTGTATGCGATGCAGGATTAAAAAATACTGTAACACTTGCCTGTTTGAAGGTAACTTTGCCCCTGTAATGTCATCACATAATGTCTTTATCAAATACACATTTTCTCGTGTTTTTACTCCTGCATTAGCTATTTTTACCTGAGGAATAAAGAAATGAACTATTAATATAAATTAATAATGAGAATACTCTGCAGAACTGTTTCTAATTTCCCCAATCATCAATCACGACCAGCAAAAACTCACCACAATCGTGCCAAATGCGACGCACTAGTGGTGGGCGTAATCAGCTACAAAGTAATCGACTACATCGATTACTTAATTTTTGACAGCTTTGAGCAACCTCTAAATATTAATATATTTAAAAATAACTCTACACACAATGTTTTGTCCTAAATGGACACTTTTAGCAAGGTCTGTGGTAAAAAATTCCAAAATTGAAAAATAAGGACCACTCTAATTGACATCCTAGTGATAATGATCAGCTGATGGTAGTGACCCCGGGGTAACTGACCTATTGGTGATACTAACTACAAAAGTTGATATTGTGTCCTGTAATAGAGCAAAGATTACTGTTAATCAGATACATCATCTTTGATTCATAAATTGCTAGACGTTATCTCTGTGATTAACATTTGAAAATCTATTAGTGTGTTTCTAGGAGGGAAACTGTTATGATGGATGAGTTACTGTGGGAGTAACAAAATGAAAGATATGAAGAAGACCTTTCATATTATAGAGGGTTTGAACAATACATTAATGACGGGCTGTAAAGTAGTCCGTAAAGTGTCTAAGCTCACTTAAGTTTAACTATATAAGTGTCCAGTTATGTGATAATACACTGTGGAATATAGGCTGAAACGAACACGGAGTCGTTGATATCGAGCTTAGTGTCCTTAAGCAAAAAATATCTGTCTCCATTTAAGCTTACATTTACTTTCGTTAGTATTTACCACCAAGTCTCGCCTAGTTCATACACTTTCAAACCCATTCACCAGCATTTGTTAAACAAAAAATCGCCATCTAGATTGTGTTGTCTGCAAAAACTGTCTGATTCTCTTCTCATTTTCAAGCCGAATAATTATTTCCTAAGCTTGTAGTGAGAGACTAAAGTATCTTCCTAGCACTGGCCAAGTATAATGAAATCTGACTTCTCACCACAGTGAATGGTGTCACTGAAGACCCCTCTTCTAGGTTCCACAGGTTTGCCAACTATTTATGGAATCCACACATGCATGTGTCGAATGGCTCCACCGTACTGTGATGCATTCAAGGAAACCCCGTAAAATAATTAAATTTTTACTGTACCTTCCTCCATCATTTGCAGTATTATCTCTAATTTATGCACTCATGAGAATAAAAAAACACGATGATGCCAATACACATCTTTGACGTAGTCCTACTTTCACTGTGAACCATTTTTCCTCTTCCCAACATATCCTCAATTACGTTTCACATTTTTCATGAAAACTAGGAACAACATTAAACAGTTTTTCTTATGCACCACACATTGTAACACTTCCCACAGAACTAAACTTAAACTGCAATGTTCCCAATCTGTATGTAACTTGAGCAATACCAAGCTGAGCTGTAATACAATTCACCTACATAATTTATAACGTGAAATATTCACAGTAAAACACAGCACATACGGGTAGGTATTTTTAGCATCCGGGATAGAGATGTCGTAGCTCTGACGGTAAGTGTTGGCTAAGTAGTAGAGTTGCATACCCACGTCCAGAAGATTTGCAGCATAAGCTGTATGGTCTCTCTGGGGAGGTAACATAAAGGGATTAAGAATGAGTGACTGTGTAATAAAAGAGTTTATCTGGCCTAAGTAAAACATGCAAGGAATGTAATATGTTCTACTTAGGCCAGACAGGAAAAGATCTTGCAACTAGAATTAAACAACACAAATACAGTGTTAGGACAGGCCAGGAGTCCAATGCTCTGTTTGTTCATTTGAGGGATAACAAGCATTGCATTGACTGGGATAATGCCTCCTCAATATTACCATGTAATTCAATTGATAGTAGGAACATCATAGAATCTAGTCTTATTAAACATACAGAAGCATTCAACATGAATTTGAGTAACGGCATGTACAAGCTGGACAATTTTGCAATTAAGAAGATTTGTAACCAGGTGAGAAGGCCAGGTCACCTGACCATGTGACCTGACCACCAACCGTTGTGTGCTATTTAAAGATTAGTAGGGTCATTACCTAATACCTGACCATTGTGGACCTGGTCTCACCCTCCTCTGTATATATACACCTTGGTTTGTATTTCTCTCTCTAGTCTGTACTCACCCCTGAAGATGTGAATTACACGAAAGCGCTTGGGAACTTCGTGTTTTCTTCTTTCCTTGTGGTTATCAGCATATATATATATATGCTTGATTATAACAACCACGACCATGATTATAACAACCCTGACTATGATTATAACACCTACGACTATGATCATAACCACGACCATGATAATAACAACCAAGACCATGATTATAACAACCACGACCATGATAATAACAACCAAGACCATGATTATAACAACCACGACCATGATTATAACAACCAAGACCATGATTATAACAACCACGACCATGAATATAACAACCACGACTATGATTATAACAACCGAGACTATGATTATAACAACCACGGCTATGATTATAACAACCACGACCATTATTATAACACCAACGACCATGATTATAACAACTACGACTATGATTATAACAACCATGACCATGATTATAGCAACCACGACCATGGTTATAACAACTACGGCCAAGATTATAACAACCACGATCATGATTATAACAACCACGACCATGATTATAACAACCACGACTATGATTATAACAACCACGACCATGATTATAACAACCCCGACCATGATTATCTCATATACTACAGGAATAGCCGTGTGTCTGTGTGTGTGTCTGTTCTGGGAGGCGAAACGGCACAACCGTTTTTCATCAAACTTGGTGGAAAAATCGCTAAAAATTCATAGTGGAACAAACCTGGTCCAATGTCGAAGGTTTCTTTAGAAAGGCATTAGTTAACAATTATATTTACGATGGAAAACAATGCAAGTTTACGGACTTGGCGCTCCCTCATTCGTTGTACACTGTCAGCCCACGATTGCAGTTATCGTAAGGCTTCCTCCTCCTCCCCCCAATTTTTTTCTTAGCCCACTTTTTTTTACTGTTGTTTGGATTAGTAAAGGACGGAAGATGAGTAAATAGAAGAATAAAGAAGGGAAAACAGAAAATAGTTAGAGATAACAGGTGGGGGGAGCTGAGTTTCATCATGCGTCTGGATGCGCAGTTTCAACGTTACCAGACGACCTTACAGCTACAGTGTATACTTAGTCCTGTGGGTGACTGTACAATGAAAAAGAGAAGAGATAAAAATATAATAACAGGAATGCATGGAGAAGATGACTACAATAGACACAGGGTGAATATAGACAGTGAAACAGACAGGAGGTTGACAAAAATAGACAGATTCATACATGCACAAATAGACAATATGGCAACTAACATGACAGACAGACAGTTGACTGACTGGTTCACATTAGACAAACAGGCAGACACGCGCCAACAATGGATAAGACAGACAGATTTGATGACACAAAGAGTATAGATGGGCTTACATTCAAACACCACGCAGACGAGCAGGGAGTTGGGATGGCAACAGAGAGGACGGATAGACTTGAGACAGATTAGAAGGCATTTATAAACAAGAATAACACCAAATTGACCATAGCTGCGTCAGTGAGGGTAGGAGGTCTTACATCCACCAGCATAAATAATAAGACGCATTGAAAACTAACACCCTCGTGCGGAAAGAACATCGATGGTCGGTCAGTCATGTGAGATGGGCTTAAGACTTACAAACTACATGATGACTATGATGACTTAACACAGATGATGACTTAAGCAGATGGTCACTAATCTAACCAGAATTAAGGTCACTTCTCTTCATAATATATATTATCTCAGAATGATCATCGGTGATTCATAATAATTTTTTTTATGATTTTAACCTCTCCTTATGGCGAATATTTCTTTAACTAATTATTCTAACCTTTATTCTATTCCTTCTTATAGTATATTATATACTGCAAGTATCACGACCATGACCATGATTATAACAACCACGACCATGATTATAACAACCAGGACCATGATTATAACAACCAGAACCATGATTATAACAACCAGGACCATGATTATAACAACCACTACCATACTTATAACAACCACGACTATGATTATAACAACCACGACCATGATTATAACAACCACGACTATGATTATAGCAACCACGACCATGAATATAACAACCACGACTATGATTATAACAACCACGACCATGATCATAACAACCACGACTATGATTACAACAATCACGATGATGAATATAACAACCACGACTATGATTATAGCAACCAAGACCATGATTATAACAAACACGTCCATGAACATAACAAGCACGACCATGAATATAACAACCACAACTATGATTATCACAACCACGACCATGATTATAACAACCACGACTATGATTATAACAAACGCGACCATGAATATAACAACCACGACCATGATTATAACAACCACGACCATGATTATAACAACCACGACTATGATTATAACAAACGCGACTATGATTATAACAACCACGACCGTGATTATAACAACCACGACCATGATTATAACAACAACGAATATGATTATAACAACCACGACCATGATTATAACACTCACGATCATGATTATAACAACTACGACTATGATTGTAACAACCACGGCTATGATCAAAACCACGACTATGATTATAACAACCACGACCATGATTATAACAACCACGACCATGATTATGTAGTGATGGGTTGTCAGACCGCAGCTTGCATCTCAGAGACAGTCCAGACTCGACCCGACATTAGGGAGGTCAAAAGTGTAGGGTATCTCTTGCGGCTGACCAAGGGTTATAAATCAGCCAGGCTCCCCTTCCCATGTCACACGGCCAACAAACATGTAAGAAGGCACCAGCCGACTCTCTCCCAATATACACATTATCCTACACCGCAGAAAGAAGTCCAGACTTGACCCGACATTAGGGAGGTCAAGTGCAGGGTAACTCTCACGGTTGACCAAGGGTTATAAATCAGCCAGGCTCCCCTCCCATGTGACACGGCACCACAACAAACATGTAAGAAGGCACCGGCCGACTCTCTCCGAAAATACACAATAACCTACATCTGAAAAAGACCAGACCTGACCTCACATTGGCTAGGTCAATGTAAGGAGACCCTTCGCCGCGCCCCCCCTCAACCTGACGGCTCGCCTCCCAATATATAGGACGTCCTAGTCCTCCCTCACAGAGATACCCGGGAGACAGAGCCAGAGACAGAGCCAGAGAGAGGCAGAGAGAGAGTGTGTCTTGTAACGAAGAAGGGCCAGCTACCACGTCCCGAGTCCTGCTCGAGAGAAGTCAGGGGCCGGAGGCAAGCCGCCTCCGGTCGCCTCCAGTCGCCTCCGGTCAGGACCGAGACTTCCCTCCGGCGCCCAGCTAAGCAGTCTCCCATAGAGACAACCCAGGACCACCTGCTAGGCCTCCCCTAGGTCACGTGAGTGTTTGTCAGAGCTTTCCATGGGATGAGTTACTTACGTGGGAAGTGTATTCATTTCATGTTCGTGTCCGAGAATCAGAGTGTCTAGTAACGTAATATGATGTCCTAGTAACGTAAATAATGTCCTAGTAACTTCAATAGAAGGTGTTATTAATGTGTCCATGTCATGTTCGTAATTAATAAAGAGTTGTAACGAAGCGGTGTTTGAGAAGTCGCCCTTAAGACGCAATAGATGTGTATTGACATAACAGATACGATAAGTGTAAATAACTATCACGGCCACGCTACCAAAATCTTCCTCTCTTTTACTCTCTTACTAAATATTCTACCTATATATATAAATATTCTTCATGTGAATATTTTGTAACTTTACAATGGTGGCAGCGAACTTAATGTAAACTCACGCCTGCCCTCGGTTAGCCATAACACCTGGCTCGTCTCATCCTTCATTTGATTCAGTCTAAGTATTGTCTACAATGGTGTAATAAGTAATTCCTGTGTCGTAGCGTCGTAGCGTGAAAAGTGTCCTAGTGCGTCATCTTTACAGCTCAAGTCAATGTCTCTCGTTGTGGTATACGCGAATTGTTACTAGCAAAACACTCCCAGGATATGTTCAGTGCTTAATATAATTTCTCAGTGTCCCCCACGTTCTGTGAAGTTCTCAGTATCCCAAGTGCATTTTAATTGTCGGTCAGTGTTAAATGTACCCATTGTGTTTTAGTGATAGAAGCGGTGTCTGTACTAACTGTTATAACTTAACATGTCTTTTAACCTACATCCTCCTCCCTGTCCTAATCCTCACCTCACCCTTCCTCCCATCCCTGCCCCGCCCTGCCCCGCCCCACCGTTCCGTGCCTCGCCCCGCCCCACCGTTCCGTGCCCCGCCCCGCCAAGCCCCGGCCTGGCCCGATCAACCACGCCTCGGCCTGGCCAGCCGCGTCCCGCCTTGCCTCCGTCCTTATCACCCGCCTCGCCGCGTAAGACCTCACTAATCCCCCGTCTTTTGTCCCGTAAGCTATATGTTGATGATGATGGTTAATATAAAGTAATATTGCGATGAATGCAGAGCTTCACTCAGTGGATTTTTATGCTGTTATGATTTGTGATGTACTCTTTGACGCGTAGTGATAAATGATATTAAGTGTAGTGCGCAGAGCTTAACTCCCCGACCCAGCCTGATGAGAAAATTGTCGTGACGGAAATAATAGTTACCAAACATTGACGTAACGTATAGAGTAATTTTTTTTTGCGAATGCACTTCCAACTAATCCATCATCCCTTTAGGATTGTTTCTCTGGCAAATATCACACACAGTACCGCCCCATGGCTAGCCGGAATCCGACCACAGCACATATAAGAAGAGAAGATGCAGCGTGATGAATGCAGCACCACACCCGCCACACACCACCCCACTTCTTTCAAGTCCTCCCTGGTCTAGGATTAAGAAGATTTTATATTTTTCTACTCTAGGAAATTAAGGAGTGTGGAATGCAGCGCCACACAACGAACCCTGGTGAGCCCAGCCAGGGAGGGATTCACCACTGTGGAAGGTGTAAGACAGGACGGTCTTTGGTCTCGCCGACACTCACGTACGGAGGGCGAGCCCTGGTCCGCGGAACCTGCCTTACAGTCATCTAAGGAGACGACAGCCCAAGCAGTGGACCGGCTTTCATCCCGGCCGGAGGGGGCCGACGGCAGATGAACAGAAAATCGTCTGGAATATGTTGAAAATGATGATGTTGCAGAGAAGAAATACAGATGGAGCAGAAAAATTCATCTGGAATATGACGGAAAACGAAGATGTATAAAGAAACGCAGATGAACAGAAAAATCGTCTGGAATATGAAAGTATAAAGAAACGCAGATGAACAGAAAAATTCATCTGGAATATGGAAATGCTCTACACGTAGAGGAAGCGCAGGTGAACAGAAAAATCATCTGGAATATTATAGAAACCAGGAGGAAGTGAGAAGAAGTCAGATGTGGTGACACGACCTACAAAGTGCGGTATTGAAGAAAGAAAAACGTGCTATGTGAAGACAGAAGACGTCCTGTGCTGACATCAGAAGAAAGTCGACAATGAAAAGGTGGATAATCAGAAGGACCAATCGACTACCACTGTTGTGCTGCCGGCATTCCTTATTTTCAGATACCAGCTGGATGGAGGACTTGAGCCATGCTGGACCCAACAAATGTACTGATGTTGTTGATGTTGTTGATGTACAATAAAAAGATATAACACCCGAACATGTGAAATAGGAGCATTTTTTTTTTGTATTTTGAAGTATTTAATTCTCTGATTTTTGTTAACATGTACTACAAAGAATGTTTTTTTTAAAGATTAGTCACTTTTTCTATGAGTTCATTTGATCAATGTTTTGCACTACGAAACACAATGTTGTAGCCATTTACTGACTGAGATGAATT